>NW_015094506.1:5199508-5200909 GCF_001431845.1 Calidris pugnax | reverse complement strand
CACCCTCAGGAGACTGGGAGGGGACTTTAAGGGAAAAAAAAAAAAAAAAAAAAAAAAAAAAAGGAAAAAAAAAACCAAACAGATAACCTCCCCTGCCACCCGGAAACTGTCTAAAGCATTAAAGAATTTGGGTTTAAAAAAAAAAACAAAAACAAACACAAAAAAAAAAAGAAAGAAAGAAAGAAAATGGAAAAAATATATCCCACAACCTTCTTATTTGATAAACTTTACAAGCCCCTACGGAAGGTGCATCTGAAAAGCTATTCCACAAGGGCTTCTCTGCCGCTTCATGGGGTTTGTACCAAACGAGAGGGGGAAACTGCAGCCTAAATACGGATCTGAACACAGCTCTGAAACATACAAACCACAAACAGGCATAAAACGCAATTAATACTAAGTTTTTCATATAAACCCAGGGGCTTTTCCCCTACCTATCCACTTTCGGACTACTACCACATTTTTTTCCAGGGGGTGGGATTAGGATCTCTGACAATTATTTTTTTTGCAAACCCCACATTTTTGGCGGAAGAGGGGGTTAGCTTCAAAATCTCGCCCATATTATTTTCCTCCACTTTTTTTTTTTTTTTAATTTGCAATTACACAACGTTTCATCCATGCAGTTACTATCTGAAACCTTTACTTTCTCATGAAGCAACATCCAGATTTTCTTGTTTCTCAAGTCCACCCCTTTCTACATACACAAACACATACACACACGGAGAATTGGTTTAAGACAAAAACAATCCCCCCAAAATAATAATAAAGGACTCACCTCTCCTTGGGTTTTCCCACACACACTATGCATAAACTTTCCGTGATAAATGGTATTGTATTACTAGAGATATTATTAATGTATTATTACTAGAAGTAATAATAATAGTAAGTGCTATTTAATTATAGAAGGCAGCATTCTGCTTCTGGATCAGCTGCCCCTGCAGCTCCCTCCATGTGCCTCCTGATCTCTTTACTTTCATTTCCAGGTCTCGCTCGCTCGCTCTCGGCTGCACCAGCAAGAGAAAATGCCTCCCTGCATATCCTCTGGGCCCTAGAGGCTACCGCTTTCCATTACAAAAAAAAAAAAAAAAAAAAAAAAAAAAAATCGGAAAAAAAAAAAATCCCAGCTCTTTCCCTGGTGGTTGGTTGGTTTAGAGATTCTTTAAGGTGAATTAGGCTTTAAAAAAAAAAAAAAAGGAAAGAAAAAAAACCACGAAAGTGCTTAAGGCGGTCGAGGCTCCGTTCTTTCTTTTTTTTCTTTAATGCAATATTTTTCTTCTTCCCGGTTTCCTTTGCTAATATATACATAAAATCTACCCCACAAGAAAGGCAAGCTGCCTCTGCAGAGTGACTGCCTGCATGCGAAGCACGGCAACGAACCCAATTATGAGACAACCCCCCCCCCCC
>NW_015094506.1:5160677-5199457 GCF_001431845.1 Calidris pugnax | reverse complement strand
AACCCACACCCAAAGCAACCCAATGAGAGACACACCCCCCCCCCCCGGCCCCATCCATGAGATTGTCACATAGGTGAAGCGGCGACCCTTTTGCCCACCCATATATATGTTTGCTGGAAGGGGGCCAGGGCCGTTCCTTATGGCAGAGCAATTATCTGTCCCTTGCCAGACCTTAGTTATTCCACCCCGCGCTGCTGCGGGGGGGGTTTCACTGTAAATAACATCTTACGAAAACATAAATCTTTGGGTGGAAAGGAATACACAGTGTGTGTATATGTAACGCATTATTATTATATTATACACAATTGGGTATTACACGATATGTGTGCATTATATATAATTTACATGTGCATGCATACATATTTATATATTAATATCTATATATATGAGTCTTGGCGCATTTTTGGAACCAGATTTTTGGCTTGTTTTCATCCCAAATCCCTCAATATTTCCCAAAAGCAGACTGAATCTCCACAACAGCCCAGTGCCAGCAGAGCCCCCAGAGTGGAGCTGCTGGTGGGCAGTGGGGGCCCAGCAGCATGCCTTTTTCTGTCACAGGAAATGTTTGTGAAGACAAAGGGGCTGCCTTAGCCTGGAGGTTCATCCATCCCTGCCCAGCTGCACTACCATCAACTCCAGGTAACCCTCTGAAATGGGTTTTATGCTCGGCTCCCAGTCCAGCCTCCCTGGTAGGTTTTCCTCTCCCTAAAGGATTCCGTCTACCGTCACATCACCATTTCCAGACTGACGCTGGTTTAAATGATCACCTCTTTTCCACTGTAATCAGGGACATGTTTACTCCTCGGCGTCTCGCTTCTCTATTTACGGTGACCTAAACCAGTGTCACTCTGCGCTTTGCAGCTGAGCAGCTCCGACAAGATCCAGAGGCAGGTAGAAGGTATCATCTGAAGCGTACTAAACTTGTTCAGTATTTAAAACACGTTGATCAGAAAAGGAAAGCCTTTATTATATTGAGTAGGATTGGCTTCTGGCAGCTCTGTCAACACAATAAACTGATAATTTCGGAAATATAGGCTGTGAATTGTATAATGTACCATATGACACTGGAGAACACTGTCTTATGCTCTTCACAATATTTAACCACAATGCACTTTTTTAAGATATTTGTTATGATCCAAAGATTGCTGTTATTCATGGATAGGACAATGTTTATTCTTATTACCTCTTCGTCAGATTTGTTACCTCCTATTTTAGGCAATGACACCGTGCCAAGGAGTAGAGTCTAACCAAGCTGGGCCTCCGCTGTAGAAGCCGCTGGGCAAAATGTACCTGACACGACAATCCCTGTTGAGAGGTGGCTTTGGGCAGAAGAAGGTTGGTGCAGGCCTGGGGGAAGGAAAATAAACATGGGGAGACCTGACACACCAGCTCACACTGGGAGGGCAGTGTCATCAAATGAGTCACAGAGCCCAGGGCGCCTCCAACCCTGCTGCACCTCTGAAAGGCAAGACATTGCAGCAGGACGAGAAGAAGAAGAGGGGTTAGGGGGAGCTGAGGAGAAAAAGGAACAAAACCAAAATCTACACACAATCAGGAGTTATACTGGAATAAGCAGTATTTTTTAATTCAAGAACATTTATTTTCAAGACTGAGTTTCCCCATTGAACATCACAATATACTTCCCTCTGGCCCAATTTCCTTTGCCTGCAAGATGGAGAAGTGTCCTGCAAGGTCGTGATCCAGCATGTACCGCTCCTCCCATGAAATAACATTTTCCCTTAGTTGTTAACATAAAGATTGTCACCATTTGCTAGCAAGGCTATTGAGGTGTCGTGAGCAGGTAGTCAGCAGAGTCAAAACAACACCAATCCCTGCTATGAACTAGTTAAAGTGTCATAAAAATTACTTTGATCTGTAAAGCTGTTATTTTAAGGAGAATAAATCTATCAATCCATGCTACAGTGACGCAGCACACCTTTGTTCCTCTATAGCTGCATCCACAGTTAAAGACTTCATTTTCATCCCTCTGGCCCAGGTAATTAGCCAATATTTGGGAGAAAAACAGCAAAGGGAATTGGATGAATTTAATATGATCCTGTTTATTGCTAAAGATTGTGAGGAACTAAACACAAGTGCCAAATTCCTTGCTTACATTTTCAAAGTTGAAGCTCCTTCTTGAGATCACACTAATATATTCCCTCATCTGCTTTAAGTTTTCTGGCAGCTTTATGCTTCTCACATCCAACTGTAACCTAGTTAGTGCCTCAGCTCCTTAATTTTCTTTAGTTGCAAGTCAAACTCCGCTTATTATTTATGATAGTTAAATTTTGCTCAAGTTTTCTATCTCGTTGCTGTACCAGTTTATGGTTTTCAATCTTTCCATTCTCATGCTCCATGAAGAAACTTCATTGCTTTTTATATTCCCCCAGAGTGGAGATCTACCATGCCCTTCAACACAGTCTTCCAGGTCACCTGGCATTGCCAACTACTGACATTCTTTTCTTGGGTCCATATAAGCATTTGGTATTGTTTCTTAAAACAATTGTTTCTTGGGAGAACTGTGAGAGAATGAAAAATGCCTCTTATAATGTTGTGGGACCAAATGGCAGAATAAATCCAGCCTGTTACTCACCTCAATCATCTCACCAGCTATCTACAGTTGCCACCTGAAATGGTACCTATGTCAGTATCTGCAGGTCACATCTCAGAGAGAAGGCATTAGGTTTAAAAGGACATGTGCAACTGCACTACAGTAGCAAGCAGGTTTATGCACAGCTCACCTAGTCATAGAATGGTTAGAGCTAGAATGGACCTTAAAAATTCTTCAAAGATTGCACACACATCCCACCCACCTCCCACCCCCCCTGCCACAGGCAGGGACACTTCCCACTAGACCAGGTTTTTCTAAGCCTCATCCAGCCTGGCCTTGAACATTTCCAGGGTCAGGGCATCCACAACTTCTCTGGGCAACCAGTGCCTCACCACCCTCACAGTAAAGAATTTCTTCCTGATATCTAATCTAAATTTCCTCTCCTCCAGTTTAAAACTATTACCCCTCATCCTATCGCTACACTCCCTCTTAAAGAATCTCTCTCCAGCTTTCCTGTAGGCTCCTTTTAGGTACTGGAAGGCTGCTATCACGTCTCCCCAGTGCCTCCTCCAACTCTGAACAACCCCAACTCTCTCAGCCTCATCTAGGAGAGGTGCTCCAGCCCTCTGATCATCTTTGTGGCCCTCCTCTGGTCCCATTCCAACAGGTCCGTGTCCTTCTTATGCTGGGGACTCCAAAGCTGGATGCAGTACTCCAGGTGGGGTCTCACCAGAATGGGGTAGAGGGGCAGAATCACCTCCCTTGACCTGCTGGCCACGCTTCTTTTGATGCAGCCCAGGATGCGGTTGGCTTTCTGGGCTGCCAGTGCACATTGCTGGCTCATGTTGAGCTTCTCAGCAGCCAACACCCCCAAGTCCCTCTCTGCTGCTCTTAATCCATTCTCCACTGGGTGGAGATTTGTGCTTTGGATTGCCCTGACCTACCTGCCCATCAGATATACTTTTACTTCTATACTCAAGAGGAAAATGTCATACACAGCGTGCATACGAAGCCATCGAGCAGAATGATGCTTTCCGCATTCTTAAGCGGGAATGACTGCGCACTCCTGGCTGAAATGCTTTGAAAATAACACGTTAAAACTGAAGATGCGATCGGCAGAGACATTATTCAAAACGAAGGCTCACAGACAAAAGGGCACTCCTGTCCCACCCGTGGGTATGCGGGAGGCCTGCCGAGCAATTGGGAGCTCCTCCACCGACACCTTCCCCGCGCGCCCCTTGTGAAGGAGGCTCGGGCCGCACACCGCAGAGCTCAGGCCCCCGAGACCTCTGCCACGGCGCCCGCGCTCCCGAGAGGCAGGAGCGGAACACAGGGCCCACTGCGGCACACGGGTGGGAGCGGGCCCGGGCCCGGACCAGGCCCCGGCCGCCTACGCACAGCGTGACCCCGCGCGAGGCACGCCGGGTAGACTCCCCCCACCTCCCACTACAACTCCCGGCGTGCCCCGCGGCACCGTAGCCCCGGCCATCTCGTCGGTTGCGGCGCGTCGGCCGTCAAGCGCCCGGCGCGGGGTGGGGGCGTCTCTGTGACGTGCCGCCGCGCGGCCAATTGCGGCGGGGAGAGCAAAACTGCCGGCTTTCAAATCCTCCGCCTCCCCCGCCCGCTCCCCACCCCGCTCCCCCTCCCCCATCCTTCCCGGCGGCGGCGTGCCCCCCCCGCCTCGCCGCCGCTGCACCGGCTCCTCGCGGCGCTCCCACGGCGGAGGCGATAGTACCCACCACCCCCTCGTGGGTGCGGGTCACGCCTGCCCGGTCGCCCCCGTGTGGGGCGGGAAGGGGGCAGCGGCGGCCGTTATATGGGGCCGATGCGGGTGGGGGGGTGGGCGCTGCGGGGGGAGCAGGTGGCGGCGCGGCCGGCGCTCGGCAGCTTCCTCCGGGGAGGAGAGGAGCCGTCAGCGGCGGCGGGAGGAGGAGGGTAACCTTGGGCTGTCACCCAGCGCACCGGGAGCCCGGCGCTGGGCCCTATGTCGCCGCCAGAGCGCCGAGCGCCTCAGGACAGCTCGGCGGGGGCCCGGCGTGACGCCCGTTGGCGTGGGCAAGCTGCTGTAAATAAAACATTCGGCCGCACTAACTTTTTTTGCCCATCGGGAAGCTTCCTACCGTCCGTTAGCAATGAAGAAGCCTCCCCTCGGGCACTTTCAGATCTTATTTGTCTGTGCCAAACGGACTAATTCTTCAATTAAAGCTTTCTCTGCAGAAGAGCTAGCAGTGAAGAGGCCTCTGGTAGGTTGACAATTGGGTGTGGCTGGCATGTTTGCAGTAAAACGCGCTTCAGGATGCAATGGTGGAGTTGGATGTTGATATTAGGAAGAAGCCGGTGTGTAAAGTGAAGAAAGTAAAAAGGGGGTTTAGGGGAAGGAGAAGCAAAGGGAGTGAGTAGAGTGTAGAAGGGCATCGTAGTAGAATAGAACTAATTTTTTAAACAGTGAGCTGATGAGCTATTTAAAAGTCAAGTTAATAATTGAGCAAGGTGAACAGACTGATTTCCTTGGATCCTAACTTTTGCTCCTGTCTGGTAAAGCCTTCATGGCTTGGAGGATGTCTTCTCTTTCTTCCCTCTTGGTGTTGGATTGGCAGAGGTTGGGACTATCCATCAGTCTGGTGTCTGTGGGGTCTGGTAGGAGTGGAGTAAGTTACGTGAGCATCTTTCTTATTGCATCACTTAGTTGAGTGGACAGTCGTCTAAGAAAAATGATGTTGATCATCCTTGGATATGTTTTCCCCCCACCCTGTGTCCAAAAGCAATACTGAAGTTAATGAAAGCTGAAGAGAAGCTGTACTCTGGGGAAGCCAAAGGCCTCACAGCTAGGTAGCGGGGGAAAGTATGTAGATACAGCTTTAATTTAGGGGGTATTTTAAAACTTTCCCAAATTAAAGGAGTGTGCTCCATTCATCCTGCTGGATGAATAGAAGCCAGTTACTTCCTGCAGTGATTGATATTCATTAAATAATGCTATGCCAGTGCTGCTAGGCACTAGCTTCAAACTAGCTAGCTTTAAACTTATGCCTCAAGGCAAAATGTTTGCTAATCCATCATCAATGTAAGATGATCCTGTTTAATGTGTGTAATGAATTTGTGTGGCATATCCAAAAGGAAAGAGAATCCACAACACTGAGAGAGGGTTTTGTATGCAGCACACATGGTGTTTTCAGCAAGTCTGTGGTTCTAGAACTGTGCTGACAAGGGCACTACTGGGGATATCACTGAAAAGGAAAAACAGTTGTGTTCATTCTAGCTTGCTTTGGAGAGCAGGGGAAATGTGCAGCATGTATAATTAAAGGATGGAGTTTGGAGAGAGAGGAATGTTAATTGTAAAAGTATTGTGCAAAGAGTAATGTCTTAATGTGGCCTCAATTCATAGTTTTAGCTTCTGGTTATTTATGAAGAGTAGCAACTGCATCAAACCCCAAGTATTATCAGTATTGGAAGAATCAACACCATCTGACTGGTTGGCTTTGCAATATTAATCTAGTCTAGCTGCCGTAAGTGAGCTATGGGGAAAACACTAATGACACTGAAAACTCAATCAGATGTCTCAGGAACAAAAGCCAAATCAGTGTTCCAATAGATATGATTATTCACACAGATTATGTATTATAGTTTGCATTTTTTTTAATATTACAAATGTCTTTTGATTGACAGCTCTTATCATTTGAAAAAGCAGAAAAATGGCATCAGAAGACATCACTAAACTTGCGGAGTCACTTGCCAAAACCAAAGTGGGTGGCGGACAGCTGAGCTTCAAAGGCCAGAGCCTTAAACTCAATACAGCTGAAGATGGTAAGAGAAAATACCCTTGTGTCTGGGAAGTGTCTCCCTGAAATTCTAAAGTCTTGTGGTTAACCTCCTGCTCATCCTGCATGGACAAGTTGTCATAATATTAGCTGTGATGCTACAGCTGCTTCTGATACAGACCTCTCCTTCCCTTCTTGTACCCTGCTTTGACCTGGTGCCCTGGCAGTGCTACAGCTGGCAGAATTGGGGCTTGGCTCCCTGGTGTGTAACTTGCATCTTCTTAGCATTCTCTCCAAGTAATTTTGACAGTCACTGTGCATTGGAAGCCAGTGCTTCTTTTAAAAACACTAAGCCAGTGGATGACAGATCTCGGGACAAGTAGATGCTTCAAAGACCTGCACAGAGGAATGGCCTGATATGTTTGTCCACTGCAATAGTCCAGTTTCTCTCCAAATTCTGACCAATTTGTTAGACTCTTCTTGTGTTTTTTTTTAATCTGGAATATCTCTCTTGCTGGTCTATGCGTATTTCCCAAGTAAAAATGTCTTGCGCTGGCTGCTAATATAGTAAATATCTGCAGAATATGTATATATTCCTAGATCAACACTTCTGCCACACCAAGAAATGGCCTGTTCTTCGGAGAGGTTATTTGCTACAGTGCATACTTTTTTTTTTACTGATTCCAAGGTGGTGCTTTTTTTTGGTGTGCTGTTTTAGTAGTGCAAAGCCACTGGACTATGGGGAAAGGAATGATGACAAGCGCCCATTGACAGGAGAGACTCTACAGCCTGCTCCTGTGTCTTGCATGGGGTTACTCTAGAGTTAAATTTTTTCCACCCTGACATGTTTGCTAAACAGGCATCTACTTTTGCCAGTCAGTAAGAACATCTTTCTGTTGATGTGGCACCAATTGCCATAAATTTTTGGCTTAGTCCTTGCGTCTTTGTAAGCACACACACTCTAGCTCCTAAATCATATGCTGGATGGCAGAGGAATCTTACTTAGGAAGTAAAGAAACTTAGTTTTGCAAATAGGAGGATGGCTATCAGAGAGTAGAACTAGCAATAAATTATGAAAAGGCAGTGTGGGGAATGGTGGATGTTCTCTTTGGTGACCTGACACTTTAGCTCTGTTCCTGTTGCTGTTTCGGGATTCTTTCAGATAATGTTGTTCAGCTGTTTTCGCTAAGGGTAGAGTTGAACAAGTATTGCTGCATCGGAGTGTTACTGTGATACCTTAGATGATAGTTAAAAGGCCAACTGGACTATCTGCTTTTTGCAGCTGAAGAAGTGATCAAGCAAATTGAGGAATTTGATGGCCTGGAAGCTTTGCGCCTGGAAGGCAACACAGTGGGTGTGGAGGCAGCAAAGGTCATTGCCAAAGCCTTGGAAAAGAAATCAGAACTCAAGGTGAGATCCTCAAGTGGGCGGTGGTGAAAGGGAAGAAGAAATGTAGAAACACTGAAGGCCTATCTACACTCTTCCTGCAGTAGCCTGCCTTGAGTTAGCCCCAAAGCTTGCTTGACGGCTCTTCAAGCAGGAAGAGTTACCATATGAAAATATGGCAGAAACTGGGCACTTTCAGATAGTGGGAATGCTTTCTGCATTCCTAACTGTTCCTGTTCAGAAGGCTTAAAGCTGGGAAGCTGTGCAAGGAAGACTGTCTCTGCAGAGGAAGCATCTGTAAATGAAACACTGTGGCAACAGAACTTTAGTTTTAATGGAAAAGCTGGGTCATATCTTGTGGAGAATGATCAGTTCTGGAGAATAAGTCTTCAGAGAACACCTGAATAGGACACGCACCATAAGATTTTATTTATTTTTTTTTGTTTCCCAACTACTGTTCTAGTCTAATGTTAGGAGGCTGCAGTGCTGCTAGAGGCAATGTCCCTTGCAGGAGAGGAGTATGAAACCTTGATTCACGTTAATCACTCAAGTGTGGCTTTTCAAGCAAGTCCAGATTGTTGAGCTCCATACCTTAGTAAAATCTGCATTCCTAATGTATCCTTCAGTTTCCTGCTGCTTTTTCCTGTGGTAATTTTCTCAGCAGAAAAGAATTTCCAGCTTGAATGCAAGCAAGAATTCTCATACAGTGTTGTTTACAACATGCATTTCAGTGGCTTTATGTCCTTGCAAGTGAAGTAATTGTAACGTTAGCTCTTATAGCTTTTCAGTACAATCAAATGACAAGCCCAAGGGAAGGCAGACAGTATTAAGCTGTCCCCAGTGATGTAATGCAGGTTGCATTTGTAAACCTCTGTACAACTGTGGCGTTCTATGTATTTTAATGGCTTCTATCTGTATGTTTCTTATTTTAGAGGTGTCATTGGAGTGACATGTTCACAGGGAGACTAAGGTCTGAGATCCCTCCTGCTTTGGTAAGTAAAAACTAGATCTGAGACTTCTGACTAATATAGCTGCTTTTCTCGCCTGTCATGCTTTTTGTGGGAGTATGTTTTTTAGCACGGAGCTGATCTTTACACTGTTAACACTAAGTGTCTCAGAATAGGTGATTCTTTTTTGCTCCTTCTGTATGAGGTGGAGAAGAGTTGATAAAAGGCCAAATTCTAGTGAAGAAGCTTGTCACTGGGGAAAACATCTTCATGATCTGATAAACAGAATGGAAACTAAACTTTCTAAGTTAAAGCGTATGGCCATCTCTTCCAAGAGCTTTACAGAGCTCCCCACCTCCTTGAGTCCTGTAAAGCAAGAACATGATAAACTCAACAGAATGAAAACAATATTTCTTTTAGCAGTGTAGAGCGGGAAACTCACGTTGGAAAAAAATCTATATTTGACCTAAAGGGATGGGATAGCTTCTTGGTAACTGCCTTATGGTTATCTTTAGCTTAATTTGTGCAATTTCTTCTCTGGCTTTAGCTGTAAAGCTTTATTTCCCCATGCAGCTTTGCTGAATGTCTTCAAAGTGGAATTTTTTTGCAGCATCACTGTCATACCTAGCCACTGCAGTGATGCTGTCACTAAAAGTTAATCCACTCCCTCCCACCCACTGCCATCTGTTTCCTTACAGATCTCTTTGGGGGATGCACTCATCACTGCTGGAGCCCAGCTCGTGGAGCTGGACCTGAGTGACAATGCCTTTGGGCCAGACGGTGTGCGTGGCTTTGAGGCCCTGCTGAAGAGCCCTGCATGCTACACCCTCCAGGAACTCAAGCTCAATAACTGTGGCATGGGCATTGGTGGTGGCAAGGTAAGGGTTGTCTCCTTCTTGGGAATGAGGTCAGAGCCAAGACTTAGCTTCAGACTGCCCTACACGGAATCACAGAATGGTTGAGGTTGGAAGGGACCTTTAGTGATAGTCTAGCTCAGCTTTCCTCCTCAGGGCAACTATACCACGTTGCTCAGGGCTGTGTTAGTCAGGTTTTTAATATCTCAAAGGGTAGAAACTTTACAGGCTCTCTGGGTAGTCTGTCCCAGTGTTCAACAACCCTCACAGTAAAAAACAGGGTTTTGTGTTTAAATAGTTTTGTCTACATTGCTTTGTGTGCATTTGTGTCTGGCTCTGCCTTCTTTACACCACCCTCTCCCCCTGTCCTGTTACTCTGGCTATTCTTAAACATGGGTAAGACCTCCCCCAGAACTTCCTCTTCTCCAGCCTTAATAATCCCAGCTCTCAGCACTCTTCCAGTATGTGAAACTCCCCGATTCCTTAATCATTCTTGAGACCCTTTGCTGCACTCACCCCAGTATATGTCTATGTAGGAGCCTGGAACTGGACAAAGCACTCAGATGCATTTCACAGGGCTGAGTAAAGGAGAAGGATCATGTCCCTTAAACTGTGACAAGCCTTTTCCAAAGGCAGCCCAGTAGACTTTCTTTGCTGCAAGCACATATTGCTAGCTCCCAGTCAAATTCTCACCCACTGGGACCCTTAGGTTCTTCTCTGCTGAGCTATTTTGGCCCCAGTTGACCCCTAGCTCATGCAGGTACGTGGAGTTATTCCTCTCTGTTTGCAGGACTTCACATTTCCCTTTAAACTTAATGAGATTCTTATTGGCCCATTTCTTCAGTCTCAAGGTCCCTTTTCTACATGTTTTCATGGATAGATTTCTGAAATATGAAAAGCTCATCTCTTTTTCCACGATAGGAAAACGGTTCTATCCTAAACATGAGATTCCATGTCAAGAGAGCTAGTAGCCTTGGATTTGAGAGAACAGTATTACCAAGCCTAGTGCTAAAGGATGCCTGTTGGATAAAGCAGGAAACCAAGCCTAACTCACTATTGCTAAGACCCTAGATGTTTGCCTGTTTAAGAATTGAATGTTCTTAATGGGGTCAATGTGTTCCAGTGATGCAAAAGTATAATTTCTTGATTAAAACTGTAGTGTACAAGTGTTGTAGTTGCAGACAGTTTTACTGCATACCCTACTGCGGAAACAGGTGCGTTTCAGCAGTGACCGAAGTATTTCTTGAAAGCTGGATATACGAAACACATCTTCAGAATGAGATGCTGAGGTAGTATAAACTGTTTTATCTCTAGATATTGGCAGCTGCTCTGAAAGAGTGTCACAGGAAGTCAAGTGCCCAGGGCAAGCCTCTTGCTTTGAAAGTATTTGTGGCTGGCAGAAATCGTCTGGAGAATGATGGTGCCACTGCCCTGGCTGAAGCCTTTGGGGTAAGTACCAAAGCAGAGCTTCTTGACAGCAAATTGGAGCAAGTTGTACTTAAGTGTTAATGCTAAAGATGATGTATGTAGAGCTTGCCTGAGCTTGGAGGCAGTGGCTGGTTGTTGGTTCACTAAAAGCAGTGTTGTTGTTTGCTGAAACCGGAGTCTTCAAGAAGCGCAATTAGAATTGAGGACTGAATATTTGTGGGATGTAAATTTCCAAACATGTAGCTAGTGGCTGTGTAAGGTAGTTCTTGGGGGAGAAGCAGGCATTACTTGAGTAGGTTAATAGTAGTCCTATTTCTCCTCCTTCCTCTGTGCCAGTGGAGGTTATGTGGCACAGGGGTAGATGTACCAGCTGACCTTGTGAGTGCTTCTCTTTGTTTAATCATCTTGCAGAAGCAACCTTGTGTTTTGCTAGGATGATCCTGTGAGGGCTTTAAATGATGCCTAGCTTTCTCTAGCTGTCTCTGGCCAATTTGCACTTTTGTTAGAGGAAGAGAATTCAGTGTGGCTGGCACCACGTACTTCCCTTTTCCTTCCTCCACTGATGCTAAAAGTAACTTCTGAATTATAATGCATATTTTCAGGTATATTAGCAATGATATTACAGGTTATAGGCTGTTCTTTTTTGTAAAGAGCTATCTGGATGTGGTTCTGACTAATGAGCAAGCATGGCAAAAATAAGACTTCTTAAATACTTGAGAAGCATGTAACAAAGTGATTCATGAGGAATTCAGACTGAATGGCACTACCAAAATGGGATTCATTGCTCTGTTTTGTGACATGCTGTTTAGTTCATAAACAGTGTTTGTACTAATTTTCTTATAGGTTTGTTTCTCCAGTTAGGGCAAAGTGTAGATCTAGAGTAAAAAAAAAAAAAAAAACATTCTATCCAGTGGTGTTGCTTGGTCTGTTGGAGGACTGTTGAACAACCAGTGAAGAAATCTTATTTTAAGGTACCCTAGAGCAGACATGTTAGGAGGATGCTACCTGTGAATCTTTATATTAATCTGACACCTGCCATGAGCATGCAATTTCACTTAAATATGTGACATAATTGCTGGTAAATAGTTCTGTGTAGAAGAGCTAACGGAGTCTTCAGTTGGAGGAAAACAACTGTAAGCAAATCCTAAAGAGTGGAGCACTATACTCGAGTTGAAGTATGTCTTCCAACAGCTTTCTTTCATTTGCACCCTTTCCCAGATCATTGGGACTCTAGAAGAGGTCCATATGCCACAGAATGGAATTAACCATCCTGGCATCACAGCACTGGCACAAGCCTTTGCTATCAACCCACTGCTTAAGGTTATAAACTTGAATGACAACACCTTCACAGACAAAGGAGCTATCGCCATGGCAGAGGTGAGTTGTTCTAATTAGTCGCTTTGCATTTGTCTTCTGTCTCCCAGTCTTCTCAAATATAGTTAGTATTAGCACCTCTAGGATGGTGGAGCCACATGCCATATTGCGGTAGGAAAGATGATCTTCCAGGATTGATAGGACATTCATTTACTTCCAAGTCTGTACTTTCAAACTTGTGCTGTCTTGCAGACTCTGAAGGCGCTTCGGCAGATTGAAGTGATCAATTTTGGAGACTGCCTGGTGCGTTCAAAGGGTGCTGTTGCTATTGCTGATGCTGTTAAAGAAGGGCTTCATAAATTAAAGGTATTGTTGTCTTGCTGTCCAGCTTTGAATATCTTTTGAAAATCCTTTGTTTCCAGTTTCCCAGTTTTCTATCCATTCTCCTACAACTACTGATTTTTTTTTTTTTTTGAAGTGAGATTCACTTCAGCGTGAAAGCAATAAGCATATCAGTGGCACTACCACATCCAGCTAGGACTATCTTATGTAGATATGTACCAGTGTCCCATTTAGTCTGTTTGATATTTTTGAAGCTGTTGGTTCAGGTCAGCAAGGGCTACTCAAGAAATCTGGTAATTTCTGCTTTTAGAACTACTCAGAGGGTCATGAGCAGGGACTAAGCTGTTCCTCATGAGCAGCTTGCAAGCTCTTCAGCATTTTGGAGTTCATACAGTTGATGCTTTTTCTTTGTTCCGATATGTATCAAACGTCCAAATATTTTTAGGTTTTTGGTAATACCACAGCCTCCTACATCAGTACTTGCACAGGACTTGTGTTTGACAGCATTCTGCACAGGCCTAAGTCCAGTAATGTCAGTAAACTAGGATCTCTAGAAACACCTGCCATGGGTCACAACTGCACCAGGACAGATGTTGAACACTTAATTCCCTATCTTGCAAGCTTACAAAGACAAAATTTCATGCAAGTGCTAATATTTATTTACATATATGAACCTGGTGCAGAAAGAAGTAAGTGCTTTGTGATGTGGGATCCCTTGCTCAGGCTTCTGCTAGTTCTATTGGAAGGTATCTGAAGTCTGAATCTTCCAGGAAAACTTAAGTAAGGATTCTAATGGGAGTATTGAGATGAACAGCTGAAAGTTAAATCCTTTTTTTCCTAGAGCTGAAGCAGTTAAGGGGGAGGGTAGCATGAAGCAATCGTGGCTGATTAATCTGTTCAAGGACTGCTTTGCTTTTGCTGTTAATATTAACATCCCTTCTCGGGAAGGATTGATTGAGTACAACATGGGGCGGTGAGGGATGGTGCCTGGCTGTTGAATAACTTTACTCTTAGTAGACTGTCCACGCTGTTTCTCTGCTGGCTGTGTTTATCAGCAGTAGTACCACTCGTAGCTTGTCTTTTGAAGGCTTTAACTTGCACCCTGGCTGTTCAAAAGCAAATGTGCAGTCCATTTAGTGTAGTAGCTGCCCTTCTTCAGTGACACTTACTGGTGTGGGAATTCTTGTTGACCTCTGAATAAGTGAAGAATAAGTCAGCTGATTGCAAAGGACTGAAATGTTTGCTAACTTCTAGGTGAGCAGTCAGAATGGTGTGGTCTCTGGCTATCCTAGTAAAGTGATTACCTTAAGTAATGCTGCTCTTAACAATAGTATGTTTCAAAATGCCCATTTTAGATGAAGTAGGAGTATGTGTCAGGTTTTATTTCTAATTAAAAATGCCTTTTTTTTTTTTTTTTTTTTGCAAAGACTCTCTTCAAATGAGAGTCTTTCCAGAACACCTGTGAGCACGTGAACCTTATGGGGATGATAGATGTTAATAGGAATTCTGCAAACAAATTTTCTTCTCCTTCTTAGGAACTGAATTTGTCCTTCTGTGAGATCAAACGAGATGCTGCTCTCACTGTTGCAGAAGCTATTGAAGATAAGACAGAGTTGGAGAAATTAGATCTCAATGGTATGTTTGCTAGAACAAAGTATGTCTAGTCTGATCCCAACTAGAAACCACTAGGAAGAATGTTGGCACTATCCCATACTCTAGTCTTCAATTGTCAGCATTTTAAAAATGGCACTCTGAGAGTGGCTGAACTTGAATGACCTCAGGACAGGAAGCAGTTAGATCCTGAAAGTTTTCTGAAGCCATGAACTCAGTTAACTGTTAAAGTTAAGCAATTTCAGTGCATCTTGTAAGGTGGAAAGATTAAATTGATACCTATACCTGTTTTCAGTAAAACTTTTTAAATTGTTCCTTGTGATCTCAGATATTTCATACTTGCAAACAAAAACCTCTGTGCGCATCCCTGCAGAAGAGTGGGGGAACTTTGACCAGTGTTGGCTTTTGCTGATCATACCTTTAGATCACAGCACTTCAGTGGTACTGTGCTGTGTGTTCTTGGTTTAGAATAGCTGAGAGTGAGAGCTGTTTCTTGAACTAGCAGGAAGTCTTTTAAAAAAACACTCTGAAAAATTAGGGGTTGGTTTGTTTCCAACCATTGTGTAATGATGCTGGAACTTATTTAACTGCTTGATTCTTATAACTGAAATCTGCATTGCTGCCTCTAAGGTGTTGTGTAGAAATGACTAATAACTGTTTGATTTCAGAAATAAGAGACAGACAAGAGTATACAGCTAAGTCCTCCAGAACAAACTTGCGTGCATGTGTTAATTTAATCCCTTTCTTCTATCAACCTAGGTAATGCTCTGGGAGAAGAGGGATGTGAGCAACTCCAGGAGATCCTTGAAGGCTTCAATATGGCATCTGTGCTGGGATCTTTGAGGTAGGTAGGGCACCAGAGTTTAAATCAGGAAAATTGTCAATGCTTTCATTCACCTATCTGTTTGAAAGTAAGAAGTGTAACATTGCAGATGAATGTTACAGTCTGCAGTGTGGAGCACAGTCAAGGGATTCCATAGGCAGGATAAGCTTGTCTTGTTTTCATCAATGGACTTACCTTAGCGTTAGTTATTGATTATATTCCTTACTCTTTGCTTGCTATTGTCAACTGGGTGACTGAAGCCTGAGTGTCCTCTGAATCTGTTGTAGGTGGAGATGTACTTATTGCAGTAAGACTTGAGGGGAGGCTGCTTTTTTTAGTTTTGAAAAAATGTATGAGTTCCAGTGTACAGGAATTGCAGGTGTGTAATGTAACATGTAACTCTCAAACTTTAGTGATGATGAAGGGGAGGAGGAGGATGATGATGAAGAGGAGGAGGAGGAAGAGGGTGAAGCTGAAGAGGAGGAAGAAGAGGAAGAGGAGGAGGAAGAACAGCAGCAGCTGAAGGAGAGAGGACAGGGAGAACAGGAGTCGCTGACTCCTAAGAAGATAATTAATTCACAGGTAAGCTTACTTCCAGATACATTTCTGTTTCCTCAGGTGGAGGAGAGTAAAGGAGGAAAAGAGATCTGGAGTGAGTCTGAACTCGGAGTGCTGGCAGGTATTCACATTCCTGCATGGGCTGGCACTGTAGTAACAGGCAGGGAGAGAACGTGCAGGAAATAAAGAAAATGGATGACTTGGAAACATGTTTTGTTAAAGTCTGCGTGTGCACATATGCGTAGAGGGAAAGGGCTGAATAGCAGTTGTAACAAACACAGGTAGAAAAAGTCTTCCGATGTCCAGAAAATGGTGAGAACATTGTAGTGCAATATCTTGCAGTTGTGCTAGCATATTCCGGCTATTCCAGCTCTGGGCTCATTCCAGCTTCAAGTAGTTTTCAAGTAGAACAAATCCTGACCAGATGTACCTGTGTTCTGACCTGTCCTATGTGCCTTTGCTTTGAACCAGTTTATTTACTTCCAAGAGTAAACTTGAGATGGATTCTGCCTGTTTCAGGATTCAACTCCAGTGCCGTCTCCTCCTGTGGATGTTGCCACGTTCCTGGCTTTCCCATCACCAGAGAAGCTGCTGCGACTAGGATCAAAGTGCTCTGTGCTGATAGCTCAGCAGGTAGGTGAGCTGGTGGTCTTCTGTGCTTGATCCTCTTCAGAATCATTTAATCCCCAGAGATAACTTTCTCCCTTGAGACCTAGATTTGTGTCTTCCCAGTGTTCCTGCATAACCTTATGGAAGCAGAATGATGCTCACACTGGCCCCAGAGCTTCTACATAGAGTGACTTTGTCCCACGGTGTTGTTTACGCCTTGTGATATGACCAAGGCAAAACTCAGTCAGCTGAATGCTGTAATTCTTGTCACAGCCCTAGCAGAGCACCATCTTCTGTACCTGGCAAGCAGTGAAATGAATGACCGCTTATTTTTTAAATTTTTTATTTCAGACTGATACATCTGATGTAGAGAAAGTAGTTACAACTCTCCTAAGGATATCCTCGGTCTTCAAAGATGATGCTCCAGTGAAAACAGCAGTGCATGAAACAACAGGTAACTGGGCCTTTCTTCATTTCATAGTGTGACCTGCTTCAGCATCAAGGACACCAGTCCAATGCAGAGTAAGGCCCCTGTGGGCCAGGCCATTGGACTGTTTTGTCCCTGGTAGCAGGAAACCCCAGATAGAAGTACCACACTGTGCTGCTGTGTGGAGTGAAAGCAGAGATTCATTCTGAACTTAGCATGTCTTGTGCTTCCAGAATATTGGTCCTGAGGGATCCCGGGAAACAGTTGGACAAGTTTTCTCATTGTGTTCTCATTCTTTTTGGTTTGAAATGAAAGGTGAAATCTTGCTGGCCTTCAAAATGTTAAGGCTCTAACTCTTGCTGCTGTACTTCATCTGAATGTATTTCTATGTATGGATGTATGTAACATGCATGTTCAAGTGCATTGAAGAGGGCATTTTGTGATGCATAAGACTGAGTTCAAATTGCTTATGAAGCTTGACAGTGTGAAAATTTGGGGTGGTTTTGTTTTTGAATTTTTGGGTGTAGCGTTTTTTTTCTTTTCCTTTGTATCAGGCCTTATACCTAAGGACTGGGTTTTATCTGTCTCAGTGTTTCATAGGTTATTTGTAATCCCTGCAGAGACAGCTGGAATATCAGCAAATATTACCTCTCAAAAATTTTCTAACAGCTGATACTCCCTGAGGTCCTGTATGATAAATCTTGATCTTAAAATCTGTAACAACATCCCTTTCTGAATTGTTTAATATGATGCATTTATTTCTTTTTAGATGCCTTGATGAGAAAAGCCTTCACTTCTGCGACATTTAATTCGGATGCATTCATCACAAGTCTCTTGATCCACATGGGACTACTTAAGGTGAGGAAGCAGGAAAGAGTTAAGTTATGGTCTGTTTAGGCTGTTGAAGACCAGACTTGGCTGGGTTTGGGGTAATTATGTTGTCATGGAAGCAGCTGGGTGCCTGTGCATGCCTGATGCCCAGGGACAATGAAAGTCTGCAGGTCCAGCAGAAATTGCAAATTGCAAGGCTGCATTAGGATGAAGGTGGTGTCAGCTCTTTGTACCTCTTCTGCTTAGCATGCTCTGTGTTCTCAGTCATCACCTAAAGGTAGGGATTGTCAGGTAAGGAAATAGTGCTGCTGCTGGACTGTGGTGTCTATAAAAAAATCATGTCTAGGAGTCTAGTCTATTACAATACTATTAGTAAATGTGGTCCTTTAGGGCATCTATTAGTAGCATGGCTCAACAATGTATATCCAGCAACTTATGCTAGATCAGTAGCATTCAGTGTCATGTTGCGGAGTATCTTTGACAAATTCTAGAGTCAAATAAGTAATTACATGGACTGAACTTACTATTCACTCTACATTTTTTTTTCTCATGAGGAAACCTGCAAATTGCATTAAAGTACCTATAGCTTTACTTTTGGTGAGACAACTGGGGAGAGGTTCTGTCTGCAAACTTAGGTAGCACTTTTGCCTACTTGTGCTACAATGGTTAGTTTCTCACTGCCTTAAGACCTGGAAGCTGAGAACGAAACCAAGACAATTCTAAACCACAGAATAGTAATAATCTATGTTGTAGCAGCCTGTTCTTAATTAGGCTTATGGATTTCTTTCTGGTAGTGTCCAACTCAGGATACAGACAGCTGTTGACATGCTTGGGTACATCTTAGCTAAAAATCAGTTTAGCCTTTCCCTGTGTTCATTGGACATTTGACTGATGCCGAGCATCCCACTTTTCAGGTCAACAGAACCCAAGATGACTTTCTGTTCTGCAGAATACTTGTTTTGGGGACTCCCACCTACCTTTTATCTCACACCAAAAAAATAGCAAATACACATGAGGCACAGAGCATAGGCTTGTGCTCCAGAAGGACTCTTTCAGACCAGGAAGTGGCATTGATAGTAATCCCTTGATCAGCCAGGTGGTTGTCCTGATATAGAGGACTGTTGATGCTTTAGGCATATGTTGAAAAGAAGCAGCTTTCATCACTTTTTGTCCCACATAGCTGGAAGCACCCAAGCAACAGATACTCTTAGCACCACGGAATACAAGGTCATATACCTAGGAGCACAGGTGTTCCAGATCCTGCCTACAGAATGAAGTGAAGAAATTAATTAAAACAATGTAAGACTTGGGATATGTAGGTTAGCATCATGTTAGGAGCAAGAGTAACTTAGGCATCGTGTAAGCAGAGGGATGACTTGACTTTGTCTTGTACACGATTATGAGACCAGCTCTGGCAATACTCCTGGAGGAAGCCTGCTGAAGAACTGGACGTGGGATGAAATCAAGCTGTAGAATAATACAAGAAAAACTTGTGCAATTAAGGCAGCTGAATTACTTATGAATTGAAAGCTGGTGGAATTCCTTAAGAGAGCACTTTGACACGGGGACTCTGAGGAGATTTGGCTGTTTCACTTGCAAGTTCGTTATTTCCCTTTCCCCATTACTCCTGCTGGCAAATGATAAGTTGTAGAGTGTTTTTGATGCTGCTTTATTACAGATGTTGATAGCTGGGAGGCTATGGAGTTGCTTACCTTTGTCTTGAGGAACATTGCACTCAATCAAGTGAGCAGCTTTCTCTCCCGCAGTGTATGGGAGCACTTCATTCAATGGAGAATTCATTGCCTCTGTGAACTGCAGTGGATTAGATAAAATAGTGATTGTCTGATGTCTTCATCTTCTTGTTCTTTTCTCAGAGTGAAGAGAAGATCAAAGCTGTCCCCAGCCTCTATGGTATTCTTATGACCTTGAACCACATGGTCCAGCAGGATTATTTCCCTAAATCCTTGGCCCCAGTTCTCTCAGCTTTTGTCACAAAGTGAGTATTGTACGTCTCATGCCATTTTCTCTGTGGGAGCTAGTGAACTGAGGGTTAATAGCTACATGCAAGCTGTTCTGTTAAAGCCCCCTAAATATCCGTTCTGAAATTACAGAATTAATAGTTTAATGGGCCTCTACTTTTACTTTGTTTACTCTGCAATGCAAGGTTTAGAGTAAAAAAAGATAAATCTTAACCCTAAAGAAGAAATAATGGAAAGCTGGCTTTGCAGCTAATTGCCACTGAAGCAGAGACTGCTAGTGCCAGTCACAAAGTATTTTGAGCTTAAGGAAACCTGCTGGGTTTCTGGCCACTGCTTGAGTGAACTATGGAGACACTGGATTGAACTGTGCCCTCCAAATAATCCTTCTGAGTATGAGGGTCAGCCGAGCTCTATCTGAATTGTCATGCTCTGTAACACTGAGCACTGGTAGATCAAACCAGCAAAACACAAAGACTGAATTTGTTCCTAAATGAAACTTTCCCTACTGTGACAGCAACAAGGTTAGTGACTTTTTTTTTTTGAGAACTAATTTGGGAGTGTGTTGAAGAAGCAGGCAGTAGCAGCAACTTCTATTTAACATTGTTACTTCTAGTATAGATGTAGAATCAACACCCACCACCTTTAGTTTCTTTAATATCTTAAAGCACAGATAATACAATAGTAGTGGAAGCTGTATCTCTTCTGGATTAAATCAGTGTGAACTTTGTGATTCAGAAGAAACATTCCAAATAGCCCTTTCCTCCAGAGAGCAAGAAGTTCCAGCAGTCAAGGGGAGAAACAGTCGAAAATTATCACTTTAAACAAAACCAGCAGAGATCTGAACTCCATTTGGAACTCAGTGGCTCTTTGGCTCAGCATGGACCATGTGCCACGTGGGGTGAGAGCAGCTTTTTAACAGGTTCCTGAATGGGGCTTAAGCCTTCCTGATTTTCACAGTATGGGTCAGGCAACATGCAGATGCTTAGGATCTCTTGCTGATGAAAGGCAGAGGCATTAAGTATTTGTGGCCGGTATGAAACATGGATGATAGGAATGCAGTCAAGTATTGGGAGTCAGTCTGTTCTTAGCTCTACTGGGGTTGGAAGCAGGCCAGCTGTGATAAAGGAGAAAAATTGTTCCACGTGCTAATGTGGCTGAAACTATCAAAGTGATGGGTAGCAGTGGTATGTGCCCAGCGACCAGCCATGCTAAGCTCAGTTTTGGAAAATAAAAACCCAACTAGCTTGTTTACCCATGTGCAAATACTAAACTAGAGGCCCTTCTGGCAGAATGGTTTGTCTCCTCTTTGGCTTGATCAGGCTAAGAATTAGGCAGTGACAAGCCAATGGCTGTATGCTTTACCAGCTGAACAAATATACCTCCAATTTGACCGTTATAGATTTAAGCAAGAATTATTGGGACTTGCCATGTGAAGTTGTCCAGACAGATCACTGGATTTCTGCTGTTTCCTACTCTGCTGTCTGTACTTGTGATCTTGTTCTTTGATCAAATAATGTACAGTGTAAGGATCCAATACCAACCCTAAAATAAAAGGGTAAAGAAAATGATGGCTTATTTCTTCATCAGGCACTAATTATGGACAGACCCAGCTTGACCAAAACAAATACCACTTAATGTCTATCAACCCCAGCCCTCCAAACAGAGGATTTAAATCATTTGAAGCCGGGAATACAGAAAAGGGCACTTAGAATGGTCAAAAGCATTGAACCAAACTGTTTGTCAGGTTCTAGTGTCTAGAGTAGCCTCATAACTCAACTTGAAGTGTCTTTGTAAACAAACTTGCTCACAACAGACACTTGTTCCCCTCTCCCTGTAAGTGTGTGTATAGGCCTGTTCCAGGCCAGCAAAATTCCCATAAATGTTTCATCTGTGGATGATGCTGTATGTGACAAAATAAGAGTAAAATTCTGGTCTTAATGAATTAATCATCTAATATGAATTGAATCCATAGCCAGCCCTTCACTATAAGTAGAGGAGGGGAAGGTCTCTTTCTGAAAGTGAGAAATCGTTCGGAGGTCCTGTAAAAGTTGGGTGAGAGCCAAGAGTCTCACGTTGGGAGGTGGATCTGTCTGCCCACCTTTGGTATGTGAGGGTGCTAATGCCGAGCCTGAGGAGTGTCCCTGGTGCTGTGGATTTCTTGGAGCTGAAGCCTTCTCTGATTTGCAAACCTCTTTATTGCAAGGTGTGATACTATCAGAGGGAAAGTTATGTCCTGTGCACCATAATGAAGTCAATGCTATTTACAAGCAATACACCTTTGTTTTATAAATACATATATTTCTGAAAATGCTTTCCCTAAGGGAAATCCTATTAAATCCTTTACAGTTGCCTGGAGAGAACACGAGTAGTTAAAGAACCACAAGGTCCACTTAAAACAGCTTCTCTTTCCTTGTCTTTCCTTGGAATTCAAGGAACAAAATCACATCCTAACCTTAAATCAAACTTCTGACTGGTTAACCTAGTCATCTACAGAGCACTATTTCTGCAAAAAACCTGCTTCCACTCTGTCAAACCCATGAGTCCTTTGTAGCAAACGGGTATGCATTTTTGTGATATTATCTAGATTTTTCCTTTAGGAAATCTAGAAGCTCCCTTGGGCTTGTAGAGCTGTAATATTCTTACAGCTGCTTAAGTTAAAGCTCTGCTACCTTTTGCTGCAAGGGGTTTACTTCTGGAGTAGTCATTCTACTCTTTTTGTTTGTGACAGTTTGGTATGGTGTGGGTAGTGTTCTCTATTAAAAATAATAATAAAATTACTGATATGGAGTGTAAGCAGCATCCATCTTACTCTGCTGCTGTGGGTCCTTATTTTCTTTTTTTTTGGACACAAGAGGGTGCTGTGAATCCACCTGTGCTTTTTCCATGATTCTTTAGGTAGGAACAGAGTATCTGTGTATTTGCCTGCCTGCTTCTCACTTGCTGGAGGAGGTGATGGTGGGGTTTTTTTTGTGAGGGGGTTTTTGGTGGGCGGGGTTGTTTGTGTGGTGGTGTTTGGTTTTTTTTTTTTACACCACTTCTTGGTGGGTATTTTGGGGTTTTTGTTTGGCTTTTCTTTGGTGTTGGATTTGGATCACATCACTGGTCTTTTTCAATAGCCTATAGCACAGAGTGGGGCAGTTTAATGCTACAGCAAGTAGGAAGGTTCCTTGGTGTTAGAGGAGGCTTGGTGTTGGGACTGGGCTCTGAGGGAGCTTGGCTGTGATAAACGTTGGCAGTTTAGGTTCTCTATTTCCAAAAAATAGAGAGCTGTCAAGACAAAATCAGCCTGCTCATTGCAAACAGGGCTGGGTCTTCCAAAGATGGTACCTGAGGTACCTCCCCCAGCCATTTTGAAGATAAACTGCTAGTTGTAGTTGTGTCCTGTCTCTTCAGTGAGGGCCATTGAATGGCCCTTGGGTGGACAACAGGGGTTAACTCTTCTCCAGAATGTGCTTCTGTCAAACCATAGAATACATGGAGTCCTATACTGACCTCAGCTGCTGTTGCCCATGTACTATACATCCAGAGATGAACTTTTTGCTCCTACCTAAATACTCCCATCTTTATTTCAGCTCCCCCTTATTTCCCAAACTGAGAAGACCTCCCTGTGATTGCAGTTATTTTTCTGTGTTGGAGTTAGGAGAAGGGTAAAAATTAATGTTTTACATCCGCAGAACAGTGAAAAATATTGGATTAAAATTCTTTGGAGAAAGTTCCCCAATGGATGGATACAGACTGCTAGAAGTTGCAGGAATGCTTAGGGAACAGTCAGCCTGTGGAAACAGAAATACACATTTTAGGGAGGTGATGGGAAGGTTAGGGAGATCTACCCCCACATGAACTCTGATGTAATTATAGTTCCATCACCTAGTTTCAAGGAGCAGGTTATTCTGCATGAGGTAGACCCTTGCTATGGGCAATCTCTGTGCCAGGTGCTTTCAGCCAGTGCTCTGCAGGTTCTGTGGGCTATTTGTAATGCCCCCCAAAAAATGGCCCAGCAAAGCCAGTCAGGTGTTACATGACTGCAAGGGGTGGGGAGGGCCTTTTTAAAAGACTTGAGCCCTGAGATTAACATCACCATCAGGTCAAAGAGACCAGATAACTGGGTGAGAAAAAAAAAAAAATGAGTCTGAGCAGGCTTATCTTCTGTGTTTAGGGGCCCTAAATGTTGAATCTCTATGGAAAATTTCATTGCTGGGAGGGAGAAGGGGCTTCCACCCACGGAAGTCTCTCTCTGAGACACTGGGCTGCAGAGGTCAATAATCTGCCACTGATTTTTGTACCTCTGGAAATAAATGTTCTGATTCTTGGTCATTGTTTTCCTGACTTGGACTCAGCAACAGGAGAGAGAATTTTCCAGAGCAAGCTCGGGATGGGGAGCAGTGATCTCTGCAGAGGTCAGGGAATTGTTTCAGAGGAGATGACCAAGAGAAAAAGACACAGACTTTTGGGCGTGTGTGCCCAGTGTGTTAGAAGTAGTGTGTGTTTGCTCACCCAAAGTCAGATACAAAGCAGATCTTAAATGTAGTATTTTAAATCTCTCTCTCTCCTCTTTCCACAGACCAAACCGCGCTCTTGACTCCTGTTCATTTGCTCGCCACATGCTCTTACAAACCCTCCACCAGCTGTAAGAGGCAAGAGATGAGTGCTGTGCCCTTCCCTCCTCATAGGACTGTTGTCAGCAGAGAACTCAGAGCTGCATGATGGGAGAAGATCCCAGAGCCCATATAGACATGCTGTCCTTTCTTTTTTTTTTTTTTTTTTTTTCCTTTCATCCCTTCCTTTCTCCCCTGTAGGAGGTCTTGCCCTTCCTTCTGCTTCCATAAACTTGAAGAAATCCTTGAATATTATTTTTTTCCTACTTCTTGTGAAATGACTCCCTGGTCTGCAGGGCAGGTGCTATGCTAGAATAAGTCAGTTCTGCTCTGAGCTCCACATGAATTACAAAGAAGTCCTCTACTTCAGTCACATTGTCAAGGGTGTACCAAGACTCTCACGGGGCCCAGAAACGCTCTCATCAGGAACAACCCAGTTGTGCATTTTATTTTATTTTATTGGACTGTGACTCCTGCCTGACTGCATTCAGTGCTGTGCAGGAGGGAGGCTACACTGCTGCCCCCACTCCTGTTTCTCCAGGCCGGAGGAGCGCTGCTGCTGGGTCAGAGGGACAAGGTGTGCTCCCCTTTGTATCTTCTTTCAAGTCCATTTGCCAAAGGCAGCATGTGGCTGATTTGTATTTTAATGTACTACTCCCCTGCTGCTGTGGCTTGGAATATTTGTGTAGTGTGGCTGACCCTGGTGGCCATTGCTTAAGGGAACAAGCGTATTTTTATTGTAAATTTTTTTTTGTTGTTGCCTGTGTCGTTCTGTCTTCTCACCCTTTCCCTGTCCCTTTCCCCTCTCTTCCTAGTTAAATAGGCTTGGTTTGGAAACGGATACAATCCATTAAATCCCTGTGGAATGCCTGTTCCCTTTCTCCTCCCTTTGACAAAACGTGGGGACTGTGTGCAGTGTTCACATGTTTGAAAGCTGAGCACGTGTAAGAGCATGAAGAATTAGGGCTGTGCTGATCTTTTTTTTTTTTTTTTTTTTTCTTGAGCTGAAGCAATAGCAGTAGCTGCCCCCAATCTCTGTATGGAAGATTGTCCATGTGCCCACACCTGTTTGTGGCACCTGCCTGCAGCACTCCTGTGTGGACAAGCATGTCCTGCTCTCACTTTTTTTTCAAGTCTCTGGGATTCAGCACATCCCTTTCTCTTTAGGCAGCAAAGAGCTGTTCCTTCCCTCTCTGCTTCAGTGGGAGGAGACAGCATTATGGCATAGGGCCAGTGCCAGGAAGAACTCAAGGAATGGAGTTAGCTGTCCCATCCCTCTGAGAGGTAACGTGTGCCACAGCACCCAGGGGGCACGTGCTCGGCCTAAATGCAGGAAAAGCTGGTGTAAACTCACAGGGAAAAGGGCTTGGGGCACTGGATTGAAATAAAGCGTGTGGTATGTGCAAGACCTACTTGCATGCGCTCTCTCCTTCACTTCCTCCGGGTTGTGGGCCTGTTTGAGGCAGCCACTGGTGAAACTGGGGCGGCTGGGGGAAGTTCTGTGTGGCTGTGATCTAGCAGGCTCAGGAAAGCAGCATCTTGCATCATGCTGGCAGCAGAGGTAGTGGCATTTATGTAAAAGCAGTGTTGCTTCACTAAAAAAAAAAAATTTCCAAGTTTACGTCACTCATATCCCATGCCACAACAGAGGGATCCAGGTCTGTATAGTAGCTGACAGTTCCCTGTGGCCTCAGTAGGTGCTGAGATCATTACTGTGTAAATGAAGAAACTAAAAGCCCATGGGGAGATTGGAGAAAGGGCAGATGAGTTACTTGATGCCCGGTTACCTGGTACCTCACCTCCACCTCCCTGTGGTCTCCCATCAGTCTCAGGATCCACAGGTGGGCTAAAAAAACCTGCAGCCAAAAGGACTGATTTTTCTCAGTGCCTCCCCACATCCCACCACCACTGCGTTCCCCCCCACCTGCATCCTAACACGCACTGCTGCCAGCTGGTGCCAGAGCTTTACCTGCCATGGGATGAGTGGAGCATCATCACCCACCTCTGAACATGACTTTGACCTGGTGAAGGTCTGGAGACCTTTCCTTCTCCTGGCCGTGGCACATCCCACAACGAAGCTGAGCCTGAGCGAGGGGCTTCCTCCATGGAGGAAGGCTGCAGGGGACCAAGGGAGAGTGGAAGGCAGCAGCAGAGGCCCCAGGCTGGAAATGAATGGTTGATGGTTGGACTAGATGATCTTAAAGGTCCCTTCCAACCTAGATGATTCTATGAATGCAAACACCTGGCTCCCTGCTGCTTCATTTTGGGGCTGCTCCTCAGCTCACCCCAAACTCTGTGCCAGACACAGAGGGGTCAGCCAGCCATGAACCCAAACCAGGTCGTGGTGATTTGGCACAGGCAGTGAGTTCCCTGGGTGGGACTGGGATGGGAATACTGGTTCTGGCAGCTGGGATTGCTGAATTAAGGGAAGGGCTTGAAGGGGACAGAGAGTTTGGTACCAAATCTTACAGGTTTTTTGTCAGGCTGCAGATCTGCTTGCATGCCATGGGAGAGAGAAAAGCAGTCAAAAAAGGAAAGTGACAAAGTTGGGGAAGAAAATTAAGGCCTCTATGGGCTTTTGCACGCAAATGATGTTTCACATGGGCACTGCCACCCCTGGACTCTGAAACAAACAGAGAAGCAAAATTAGAAAAACTGGGGGGCTGTAAATGTGTCATGCCCCACCCAGCCTGGCTGCCAGCTGCCTCTGCCCTTTTGCTCAGGCTTACCACTGCGATTTGGGCTGGACGTCACCTTCCTGTCCTGTGGCACAGCCTCAGGGAGCAGCAAGTGCAGTTCCCACACAGCCTGGTTGCTGCAAATTTTTCCACTGATTCACCTCGCTCACCCCGTGAGCTGAGCGTAAGGAAATGCCTGGAGGAGGAGACTCCGTCCAGTGAGCGCCGCTGGGAAAGCGGCACAACGGGGACTCATTCATCTCGCTCTTCTGCAAGGAGAGCGGAGCCAGCGCAGGGTCTCGGCAGCCGCCGGGCGGGGGCAGCTGCTCTCCCCTCTTTCTTTGCCGCCTTGTGAGGAGCAAGTACCCCAGTCCCCAGGTGCGTGATCCCCCAGGAAGAGGACAGTGCCCAGGTGCAGGAGGTGAGTTCAGCTGGGGCACCGTGTTGGTGGCACTCGCTGGTGGCCACACTGGAGGGAAGGGGGGTGCTGAGGCAGGGGTGCCTGCAGTGGTGGCAGGAACATGGGACCATGGGGGAAGGTGGGCAAAGGGATGGGCACCACGGTGGCCGCCCACATGTTTGAGCTGTGTAGACCCCCACTGCTGCTGCTCCCCAGCTTTGGCCCCTCTCTGGCACCTCCACCCCAGGAGCTCCCTCCTGCCTGGCCAAAACCAATCCAGCCTTCCTGCAGCTGAACAGTGGAGATCTGTTCCTAAAACTGCTATTAATAGCTTGGAGACGGGCGGAAGCAGGGAGCGTGCAGGATGCAAGGCAGGGGGCTGGAAGGTGGCTAGGGTGACAGAGAAGGGACATTTGCAGTCAAAAGAAGGGTGGCAGCTCAGAAAGCCAGTGGGATCACATCTCCTGGATAGCTATACCTGCTTATCTTACAAAAATAAAAGCTTCGGTTGTAGGAGGAGTATTGATACTCGGTGCAGATCATGACAATTTTATGCTAGTGATATAAAAAGAAAGGGGTGTCTGCCCCAAGCCACTTCCCCACAAGCGATCCTGTGCTCCTGCCAAGCCCCTCGCAGGTCCTCCCAACCCTCCCCCAGGGAGTTTAGATAACCAGGGTAGAAGCTCTTTCCAGGTGGAGACCTGCTGGCTGTGACCTTCACTTTTCATTGTCGATATTTCTTTTCTACTTCTTCTCTTCCTCATTTATAACCTGTAAAAATCACAGGGTGAGAGCATGAGATGGTGAGACCTGCCCCGCTAGGTCACAGCTACGGCCCCCGTGGCACCCAGTACCCAGGGACACACGGGAGCCTGGTCCCTCTCCTGGTCTCACTGCCATCTCTCCTAGGCCACGGGTGCCCTCCGCCATGAAGTTCTCCTGGGGGCACCTCCTGTTCGCAGTGGCCCTGGGGCTCGGGGGTACGGCTGCCGCCCACTGCCCCGGACCCTGCGTCTGCGACAACCTCCGTGCCCAAGTGCTCTGCCTCAACGGGAACCTGACAGCCATCCCCGGAACCATCCCGCAGGTGGGCAAAAGGATGGGCAGGGGATGGGGGGAAGAGGAGGTGGGGCTGGCAGCTCTGGGTGGCTCAGTGTTTATTTGTGTGACCGACAGCTCACCAAAAAACTGGACCTTCGGGGCAACAGCTTCACAGTCATCCCGGCAGGAGCCTTCCTCGACACCCCATACCTCACGCACTTGGACCTGCTGCGCTGCAAGGTGGAGAGGCTGGAGGAAGGGGCTTTCCGGGGGCTGGGGAGGCTGGTCTACCTCAACCTGGCCTCCAATGGCATAGCCCTTCTCTATCAGGAGTCCCTGGATGGGCTGTCCTCCCTCCAGCAGCTCATCCTGAAGGGGAATCGTATTGAGGAGATCCAGCCAGGTGCTTTTGGCCGTCTGGGGTCACTCACTGTCCTTGACCTGAGGGCGAACGCCTTGGTCTACCTCCCAGACATGGTCTTCCAGGGTCTGCAGGTCCTCAGGTGGCTCCGGCTGTCCCACAACGCTCTCCATGTGCTGGGCAATGAGGCCTTTGCTGCTCTGCCTGCCCTGCGCAGGCTGAGCCTGGACCACAATGAGCTGCAGGCACTGCCCAGCGAGGCCCTGGCCAGGCTGGATGGGGCTACCCGACTGGACCTGGGCCACAACCCCATCACCTACATCGCCGAGGAGGCCCTGGCCATGGCCTCCCTGAAGCACCTCTTCCTGGACCATGCCGCCCTCCAGGATGTGGCGCCCGATGCCTTTGCCCGCAGCCCCCAGCTGCACACGCTGGACCTCCGTGAAAACCAGCTGCAGGGGCTGCCACCCCTGGCCGGGGCTGGGGGCCTGGCAAAGGTCAGCCTGGCTGGGAACCCTCTGCTCTGCTCCTGCCTCCTACGTCCCTTCCGTGACTGGCTGGCATGGGCACGGGTGCAGGTGGAAGGGTCCTGCACCGCACCCCCTGCCCTCCGCGGCCGGCCCCTTGACTCCCTGCGGCCCCCCGAGATGAGATGTGGCCACCCCCGGCCACCCCCCAGCCCCACAGCGCCGTTGGAGCAGCCGAGGGGCGGCGGGCAATGCCCCCAGGGTTGCTCCTGCTCCCCTGCTTTCCATCATGGGTCCTGCGAGAACAGGGACCTTCGGGAGATTCCCCGGGGTTTCCCAGGGGACACCCGCCTCCTCGACCTACGCCGAAACACCTTCCGGGTGGTGCCACCAGGCTCCTTTCCTGGTCTGAAGGAGCTGGTGTCCCTCCACCTGCAGAGCTGTGGCATCAAGGTGCTGCAGCCTGGGGCGCTGCGGGGGCTGGAAAACCTGGTCTACCTCTACCTCACCGACAACCACCTCTCCACCTTGGCAGCTACTGCCTTTGAGGGGGCCCCAAGGCTGGCCTACCTCGACCTGGACCACAACACCTTCACCCACCTGCCTGCAGGCACCTTCCAGCTTCTTCCCAACCTCATCTCCCTCCACCTGCAGCACAACACCATCAGGGAGCTGGCAGAGGGTGACCTGGCCGGGGCTGGGGGACTGCGCTGGCTCTACCTCGCTGGGAATGCCATCAAGCGCATCGCCCCCACTGCCCTGGTTCCCACCAAGATGCTGGAGAAGCTGCACCTGGAAGGAAACCGCCTGGTGGAGGTGCCCACATCAGCCCTGCGGGGTCTGCCCGCCCTGAGCGAGCTGAAGCTGTCACAAAACCCCATCAAGCATGTGGAGGATGGCGCCTTCCTGCCGGTGGCCTCCAGCCTGCAGCACCTCTACCTGGACAACATGGGCCTGGAGCAGGTACGTGTGGCCAGGGACCCCTGAGGGGCAGGGGCATAGCCATAGATCCCATCTTATTCCGGTGCCCAAGGCTGATGGCCCCAAAGGGGCATCTGAATGAATGTCCCTTGAACTCCCAAGGCTTCAGGAGATGCTCCAGAGCCTGGCCAGGAGGAGAGGCTTCCTCAGGCTCTGCCTGAGTGTTGTCTGGCTCCAACCTGTCCCCCAGCCGCCCCGGGGCAGCCTCACTCCCTTCACTCCTTAAAGACACCCCAGTTTCACTGGGGTCAAGACCATTCCACAAACCACTCCCTTTCCCCAGCCCTGGCCATGGTTTTCCTGCCTTTCTCTGAGCTGTCCCATGGGGCTTTTCACTGCTATTACCCTGAACTCCTCTATTCTCTAAAGAAAGCAGCATCAGCACTACTCTTGTGAGGACCATCCTCATATAGCAGCATCCAGGGGTTGCTCTAAGATCTCCTGCATGACACCCTCTTTCCAGGAAGACTGAGCAGGGTCTAATGAGTCCCAAAATGCGACCCAAACTGGTTGAGTTAAATAACAGTCCCCAAGGATGTATGCTACTGTTTAAAACAGCTCTTTCACAGGGCTGGCAGGTTCAGGACAGGCTCTTTCAGCCCCCCAGACTGAGAAGCAGTGCAAGGGCAGAGATTTGCTCCCCTGCCTCCATCAGGACCCCCTGACTCACCCTCTCTTTGTTGCAGATTTCCCCCGGTGCCTTCACTGGTCTCGGTCCCAAGATCAGAAGCCTCTTCCTGGAGAACAACAAAATGAGCAACATCCCCGATATGAGGAACTTCACGGGGCTGGAGATCCTCAACCTGACGGATGTGCCTTTCCACTGCGACTGCCAGCTCCTTCCTCTGCGCAGGTGAGTGCCACCAGGGAAGAACAGCCCCAGGGGACAACCCAGGGGACGGTTGGATCCTGCACGTTGGCCATTTTGTGCTTGCTCCCATGGGTACTCCCATGGGGCACATGCCTATGTGCAAGGATGGAAGTAGCCTGGGCTTTCCTGGTGTAGAAAAAGCATCCACAGACTGTGGAGGGCAGATATTCAAAGCTTGCCCAGGTGAGGCCCTGAGGAACCTGGCCTGGCTTTGAAGTGACCCATGCCCACTCACAGGCACAGAGTTTTGTCTCTCCCTTTGCCCTGTCCCACCCCTTTCCCTGATCTCCTGCCACATTTCCAGGTGGATCGACAAACTCAACCTCCGTATAGGGGCCACCTGCGGGTCCCCTGCAGAAGCCCGGGGGCAGAAGGTGAAGCTTTCCACCACTTTCCAAACCTGCCCTGGCTGGGGCCGAGGTGAGGCTGGGGGAGCCAGTCCTGGCAAGACCGAGGTTGCCAGCAAGTCCAGCAAGAAAAAGAGATCAGGAAAATCACCAGCCAGAGGCTTCCAGAAGAGCAGAGCTTAGGAAAGGCTTGCAGGACGCAACAGGACCATACCTACAGTCTGGTGAGACCAGTTTTTCCTAGACTTGTCCCCAATGTGATGACATGGATATTGCAGAAGGTTCAGTGCCTGCTGGTGACGGGACTGTCATCCTGGGAGCTTGATATGGTTTTGGTATATATTGTATCTATTTCACTATTTTCTTCTCTCTTTTTTATTTTAATATGAATTTTTCATTAAATAAGTTTAATTCATTCTAAACTTTTCGATCTTCTTATCTCTTTCTCTCCTTTTTCGGGGTGGGAGGTGGGGGGGGAGGAAGGGCCATCTGTGGGTTCGGTCGCGGTGATTTCAGCTGAAACCACGACAGATTTATTGGTGCCCGATGTGGGGCAGACGATGATTGTGGCACGACCTGAGCTCTGATAAGATTGTTTGAATAGTTTGAATTGCAGCTTGCTCAGGGAGAACCCACAGCTTACATCATGTCGTTCCTACAGAACATTTTATATGATGTTGTCGGAGAGCTTTGTATGAAGTTTGTTAACGCGGTGGTGTTTGACTGGCCAAATATATTGAAGGGTTTATTTGTCTTTTGTGTTTGGATGCGGTGGGTCAAGCATGCTATGTTTGTGTGGATTTGCCTCCAGATGTATAATATGATCAGTTGGGGTGGTATGATACCTGCATATCTTGGGCATCAGGTGGTGGATTCTGTTGCTAATTACACTTCTGATTTCACCTGGGGAAAGTTTACCTTGCCTGTTAGTGGTTATCCCAAAGTGATACTAACGGAATTGGGGAATGAAAAACCTGTGGGCTCTTTGGAGAATTGTTGTGATTATTGTGGTTATCGTCAAAGTCACTTAATCATGACGGTGCTGTCAATTTTACTGAATGTAATGCCCCTGCCCCTTACGACAAGGACATGCCCAAGCTAGAGTGCACGGGAGAGGGTTCCCCTGATGAAGATCAAGGAAAGGGTCCTGCTAGTGTAGATAAAGGACAGCAACCTCCTGCAGCAGCCCCTTCTCAGGTAGAAAGGGGAGAGGGTCCTTCTCAGCCAGCCTCAATACAGGATGATGCCTCAGATGGAGATGTAATTATTAATTCTTTATCTATGAAGGATTTGCAAAATCTGAGGAAGGATTTTACTCATCGTGATGGGGAGCCACTTCTCTCTTGGTTGCTCCGATGCTGGGACAGTGGAGCTAATTCCATAGATTTAGATGGTAGAGAGGCCAACCAGCTGGGAAATCTGGCCAAAGAGGGAGGTATTGATAAAGCAATTGGGAATAAGGCAGACATTCTCAGTCTCTGTAGACGACTGCTATCAGCTGTAAAGAGCAGATATCCCTTTAAGGATGATATCCAATGCCATCCAAGCAAATGGACTGGCATGGAGAAAGGTATTAAGTACCTGAGAGAACTGGCTATTCGAGAGGTGATTTATGGTGATTGGCAAGTGACTATAAATCCTGAAGAAATGCTGTGCCAACGACCTTTGTTGAAAAGGTTTGTGCAGAGTGCACCATCGGTGTATTCCCACACTTTGTCAACAATGGTCGGGGGAGGATCTGATACTGATACACCAGCTGTAAATGAGGTCGCTGACAGGGTGCGACAGTATGAAGATAGTCTCTCTCGTCCCATCGGTGTTGCAGCAATAGAAAACCTGACTAAAACAGTGACTGAACAAACTGAGAAGATGGCTGAACAAAATAAGACACAGACTGAGGCAACAGAGAACATAAGCAAGACACAAACTAAGACAATGACTGAAATGATAGAGAACATAGCTAAGACCCAGAAGGAGACAATGGAGAATGTAAGCAAGACACAAAATAAGACAATGACTGAGACAATGGAGAAAATGACCAAGGCAATAGTTGAGCAAAATGAGACAATTCTTCACAAACTGCTTGAAAAACTCTCTGAGATTGGGAAAGAATCTTACTCTTCCCCAGCTCAGGCTCAACTTCCTGCTCAAACCCAAGGAGCAGCTAAGACCAAAGTCACAGCCATTAAGCAAAAACGCCCTCCTATGAGACCAACCAAAAGGAAACAGGACTCTCTCTGAGGTTTCCTGTGGCTTTGCCTCTGCAATTACGGAGAGAACATGAGGAGATGGGATGAAAAACCTACTTCAGCCCTACAGGCACGGGTGCTTGAGTTGCAAGGTAAAGCAGACAGAAGAAAGGATTGTTACATGAACATGGCTGCTCCAGTTCAGAGTAAGTACTGCCCCTGGCCAGACAGGAGCTCACCTTACAATTACAGATACTCTCCTCAGCATTAGGGTTGCCCTGCCTCCAGCCAGGAGGAGGAGAGGGATAACCGAGTTTATTGGACTGTGTGGATCCGATGGCCTGGCACATTAGAGTCATAAAAGTATAGAGCCCTGGGGGACACTGGTGCACAGTGTATCCTAACGCCATCGAATCATAGAGGGACAGAAACTGTCACTATTGCAAGAGTGACAGGAGGATCTCAAGAACTGACTGTGTTGGAGGCCGAAGTGAGCCTGAATAGGGATGAATGGGAAAAGCATCCTATTGTGACTGGTCCAGATGCTCCGTGCATCCTTGGCATAGACCACCTCAAGAGAGGGTATTTCAAAGACCCGAGAGGGTATCGGTGGGCTTTTGGTGTAGCAGCTGTAGAGACTGAGGGTATTACACAGCTGTCTACCTTACCTGGCCTTTCAGATGACCCTTCTGTGGTAGGACTGCTGAAGGTTAAGGAACAGCAGGTACCACTTGCTACCACTTGCACCACGGTGCATCGTGGGCAGTATCGCACTAACCGTGATTCTCTGATTCCCATCCAGAACCTGATTCGTCGGTTGGAGACCCAAGGAGTGATCAGCAAGACTCGCTCACCCTTTAACAGCCCGATATGGCCAGTGCGAAAGTCTGATGGCGACTGGCGTCTAACCGTAGACCATCGTGGCCTGAATGAAGTCACACCACCACGGAGTGCTGCTGTGTCAGATGTGCTAGAACTGCAATATGAACTGGAGTCGAAGGCATCCAGGTGGTATGCTACAACTGACATTGCTAATGCTTTTTTCTCTATTCCTTTAGCAGCAGAATGCAGGCCACAGTTTGTTTTCACCTGGAGGGGTGTCCAGTACACCTGGAGTTGACTGCCCCAGGGGTGGAAACACAGCCTTACTGTTTGTCATGGACTGATCCAGACTGCACTGGAGAAGGGTGGAGCTCCAGAACACCTACAATACATTGATGACATCATTGCGTGGGGTAATACAGCAAAAGAAGTTTTCCAGAAAGGTAAGAAAATCATCAAGATTCTTCTAGAAGCAGGTTTTGCTGTAAAAAGAGGTAAGGTCAAGGGACCTGCATGAGACATCTAATTCTTGGGAATTAAATGGCAAGATGGCCACCGCCAGATCCCAATGGATGCAATTAACTAAATAACAGCTATGTCTCCACCTACTAACAAAAAGGAAACACAAGCCCTTTTAGGTGTTGTGGGCTTCTGGAGAATGCATGTTCCAGGTTATTGTCAGATTGTGAAACCTCTATGAAGTGACTCGAAAGAAAAATGAGTTTGTGTGGGGTCCTGAACAACGACAAACCTTTGAGCAAATTAAACAAGAGATTGTGTGTGCAGTAGCACTTGGACCAGTCCAAAAAGGACAGGACATTAAAAATGTGCTGTACACTGCTGCTGGAGACAATGGCCCTACCTGGAGCCTATGGCAGAAAGGACCAGGGGAGACTTGAGGTCAACCCCTGGGATTTTGGAGTCAAGGCTATAAAGGCTCTGAGGCCAACTGTACTCCAACTGAGAAAGAAATCTTGGCAGCATATGGAGGAGTTAGAGCTGCTTCAGAAGTAATTGGTACTGAAGTACAGCTCCTCCTGGCGCCCCGATTGCCAGTGTTGGGTTGGATGTTCAAAGGTAAAGTTTGAAGCATCATGCCACTGATGCTACCTGGAGTAAGTGGGTTAATCACACAGCGAGCTCGAGTGGGAAATCCAAATCATCCAGGAATTGTAGAAGTGATCACAAACTGGCCCAAAGGTGGAGATTTCACAATGCCACCAGAAGAGGTGGTAGCATGTGCTGAGGAGGCCCCACCATATAATGAACTGTCAGACAATGAGAAACAGTATGTTTTGTTCACTGATGGATCTTGTCGTACTGTAGGAAAACATCGAAAATGGAAAGCTGCTGTATGGAGTCCTACTTGATGAGTTGCAGAAGCTGCTGAAGGCGAAGGTGAATCAAGTCAATTTGCAGAGGTAAAAGCTATCCAGCTAGCCTTAGACATTGCTGAGCGAGAGAAGTGGCCAATACTCTATCTCTATACTGACTCATGGGTGGTAGCAAATGCTCTGTGGGGATGGCTAAAACAATGGAAACAGAGCAACTGGCAGCGCAAGGGTAAACCTGTTTGGGCTGCTGAATTATGGCAAGATATTGGTGACCGGCTAGAGAGGCTGGTCGTGAAGGTACGCCATGTAGATGCCCAGGTACCTACGAGTCGAGCCACTGAGGAACATCGAAACAATCAGCAAGCAGACCAAGCAGCTAAGATTTTCCAGACGGATTTAGACTGGGAACTGAACTGTTCTTAGCTCGGTGGGCCCATGACACTTCAGGTCATCAAGGAAGGGATGCAACATACAAATGGGCTCGTGACCGAGGGGTGGATTTAACCATGGACGCTATTGCGCAGGTTATCCACGATTGTGAAACATGCGCCCAAATCAAGCAAGCTAAAAGGTTAAAACCTTTGTGGCATGGAGGTCGGTGGTTGAAATACAAGTATGGAGAGGCTTGGCAGATTGACTACATCACACTCCCTCAAACCTGCCAGGGTAAGTGGTATTGTGCTTACAATGGTGGAAGGAAGCACCAGATGGTTGGAAACCTGTGCTGTGCCTCATGCCACTGCCCGGAATACCATCCTGGGCCTTGAAAAACAAGTCTTGTGGTGACATGGTACTCCAGAAAAATTGAGTCTTATAAGTAGCTGGGCAAAAGAACATGGCATTGAGTGGATATATCATATTCCCTATCATGCACCAGCTTCTGGAAAAATTGAACGATACAATGGATTGTTAAAAACTACCCTGAAAGCGATGGGTGGTGGATCGTTCAAAAATTGGGACAAGCATTTAGCGTGAGCTACTTGGTTAGTTAATACCAGCGGATCCATCAGTCGAGGTGGTCCTGCTCAATCAGACCTTTTACATATCGTAGAAGGGGATAAAGTCCCTGTGGTGCATGAAAGGAGTATGCTGGGGAAAACTGTATGGGTTTCTCCTGCCTCGGGCAAAGGCAAACCCATTCGTGGGACTGTTTTTGCTCAAGGACCTCGATGTACTCAGTGGGTGATGCTGAAGAATGGAGAAGTTCAATGTGTACCTCAAGGGAATTTGACCCTGGGTGAGAATACTTAATTCTGAGTATGATGTTAGTTGTCTGTAATACTAACAGTGTTCTAGAAGTGTTTTTCAGGATAACACTGCGATGATGAAACCTAGCCAGACTGATTAGGTGGCGTCCAGTAAAACTCCTCTGAGATGAACGTGATACCCATGGGCACGAACCGCAATGAATTTCACACCATCTTTCCTACCCTGAGAACCTGATCTGTTATGAAATGGACTTAACTTTTCTATATAGAGGTAAATCATAACTGAGTGACTTACATATACCTATCTATATATGTATGTGTGTATAGATTTTATAGATAATAGTATTTGTGATATAAGCATGATACAAATGGTATGGAATAAGGGGTGGAATGTCCTGGGTTGAAGTAAAACCAGATCAATTTTGTGTTCTGTAACTTTACATTTTAGCTAGGCCTCTTCTAACTCTCTGAAATTAACGGCATATTGTGGAGAAAGCTGTTCGTTCTCAGAGTGATAAGACCAACGTTTGTGCTAAATGCCAGGGAACGGTGTGCAGAGAGGCCCTTCCTTATACTTATTGCTCTACCAACCAAGGTCAGCCAATTTTTGTTATTTGCCCCTTAGAGGGTCGGAAACTGAAAAACATAGAGGGGTCACATCTGTGGGGAAGAACGGATAGGACAGGTGACCCAAACCTGACCAACAGGGGTATTCCATCCTATCTGCCCCATGCTCAGTATAAAAGCTGAGGGATCAAAGGGTTAATTCTCTTCCTGCGATGGCCGATGTCCAAAGAGGACCCTGTCTGTTCATCTGCCTTTGACCCCGATCCGTGTGTTCCTGACTCCAGAGCTGGAATCCAGTTCCCATCTATCGCTGAGTCCAGTTTGGGACTTCCCCAGTGCCTGCTGGTGACGGGACTGTCATCCTGGGAGCTTGATACGGTTTTGTATATATTGTATCTATTTCATTATTTTCTTCTCTCTTTTTTAATATTAATTTTTCATTAAGGTAGTTTAGTTCATTCTAAACTTTTCAATCTCCTTATTTCAGCTGAAACCACGACAGCCATGTGCCCAACCTATTCCCCATGGCAGTCATGGGACATCTTAGTCCTCCCCATCCTCCCCCCAGCCCCATTTTAAAATCAGAAGTTCTGTCAAATTGAGAAGGCTTTAAGAGGTAATGAATTCTAGTCATTAAATGTAGGGCATGGAACTGTTACAGCAAAAAACAGGAGGAAGAAAGCCAAAGGCATTTGGAAATTACCATCCTGTACAGACAGGGGCCCCTACAAGCCCAGGTGTCTGACAAGGCTGGGGGAAGGCGGCAGCCCCAGAGGGAGGGGAAGAGAGAGCCATGATGGCTTTGCCCTGAAACGGGATGTATTGCAAACCAGCGATGGGCAGCGCCGCCAGGACAGGCAAACTGGCATGGGGAGCAGAGAAGTCCTATTATAGGCCTCTGATAAAAATCCTCCCCCACAACCATGCTCACCCTGTCATGGCTTCCCCAGGAGTCCTCCAGGGGTCAGTTAAGGATGGGCCCAGGTGCTTTGATGCAGACCCTCCACACTTTTTCCACTTGTGTTTCATCGCTTCCCCATGGCCTTTTTTCCCCTCTCCAGTTAAAGGCTCCATTTGCTTCTTTAGAAGGGAAAAGAGGACAACTGCATTAATTACTCCCAGTCTCTACCCTTTGTTTTCTAGAGTATAAGCTTGCCAACATTATTTTTTTTTTTTTTTTTTTTGGCCATGAACCACTGTGAAAAGCAGGAACTATTTTTGGCATCACAAGCTCTCACATGGAAACTTGAAGGGAGCACAGGCAAGGCAGCCTCCTGGGCAGCCACTCTTTCCCTGTAGAGCTCGACAACAGGCTTGCCCTGCAGTTTTTCGTCACTGTGGCCACACTGACCTTTTCTATTTCACAGAATCACAGAATCGTAGTGGTTGGAAGGGACCTCAGAGATCATCGAGTCCAACCACCAAAAAAAAAAAAAAAAAAAAAAACCAAAACCACAAAAACCACCACCCACCACCAAAACAAAAAACAACAACAACCAAACCA
>NW_015094506.1:5068893-5160375 GCF_001431845.1 Calidris pugnax | reverse complement strand
CACAAACCACCACCCACCACCTAAACACACAACAACAACCACCAAACCAAAAACCATCACCCACCCACACAGCACCCCACCACAAACCAGTAATCTTGGGCACTAGAGCATGCCCTGAAGAACCATGTCTACACGTTTCTTAAATACCTCCAGGGATGGTGACTCCACCACCTCCCTGGGCAGCCCATTCCAATGCTGGATAACCCTTTCAGTAAAGAAATGTTTCCTAATATCCAACCTGAACTTCCCCTGGCGCAACTTGAAGCCATTACCCCTTGTCCTATCGTCTGTAGCTTGGAAGAAGAGACCGACCCCCGTCTCTCTACACCCTCCTTTCAGGTACTTGTACAGAGCAATAAGGTCGCCCCTCAGTCTCCTCTTCCCCAGACTGAACAACCCCAGTTCCCTCAGCCTCTCCTCGTAAGACTTGTGCTCCAGACCCCTCACCAGCTTTGTTGCCCTTCTCTGGACCTGTCAGAGAATTTCTGTCCTGAACATGAGCTTTTGGCTTCTTCCTCAAGTTTAATTCACAGGGCTTTTGGGTACAGACCGTAGATCAAATTTACAGTAGGACTGCTAAAAAAAAATTAAAAATTCAAACTATGCACCGTGTCCTCTGCAGTTCTGGCTTCAAAAGCAAGAAATGACACTCAAAAAGGGTCTCTTGCTCCCCCAAGAGGCATCATCGTTCCTTTTTGGTTTTTCACCTCTCTTCATTCTTTCTGTCCTGATGTTCTCGGGGGTTGTGGGGTCTAGACCAGGGAGCACAGCGCCAATGTCCTGTGAGGGCAGCCGATTTCCTGACGCATGTGACCTGCACACATCATCTCAGACTGCAGCTCGCCACCTCCAGCCATGGCTGAGAACCCAAACTGCCCCGTCGTGCTCTGGCAGCCTCTTTCCCCACTGGGACCTCCTGCTCGGAAAGGTGCCTTCAAAGCCAGGCACACAAAACCCCAGCAGCCACCCTGGTCATGCTCCTCAGCACGCCTGCGGCCTTTTTAGAGTCTGTTTCCCAGGGCTTAAAATTAAAAATCTGGGGAAAAATTTCTGGCACACCAGGAAAGCAGATTTGTGATGTTGCAGAGTGGTCTGCCTCAGAAAGGGAAGTCCCTTTTAGTCCCCTGCTTCCCTTTGCCAGGACTTTCCCCAAAGAGTCACAAGGTGAAGCAGAGGCTGCTGTAGGCAGCTGGGGATCAGGATCAGTCTGTGACCTCCTGTTTTATGCTGCTGATGGGAACGGGAAGCTCTGTAGCTCCATACTCTGGTACCGAGGGGTCGATGGTTTCTTCTTTCACTTGCACGGCAATGACTAGCAAGAGATGGAAAGAGAAAAATAAATAAGTAAAATCAACCCATGCTGCCCCGCTCTACCTGCAGCACCCTAGAACCCGCTCTGTTCATGCAGATACTCAAAATGCCCCAGGTTTCCAGCCCACTTCTTGAGGGACCCTCCCCACAGGCAGTCCTGTCTTGCTGGCACAAATCTATCCATGGTCACAGGAGCAGTCAGGATGGGATCAAACCCTGGCAGCATTCAGCTGCCTGCTCTCCCACTGTGTTCCATTATCTACCTGGCTGGATCCACACAGAGGAAATCAAAGATCTATGAGCAATGAGGACCTTCATGAGGCTCCATCCGCATGAAACCACCCACCCTTTTTCTCCAACACCCACTAGGGTTGGCAGGTGACCCAGATGCTCTTTCAGTCACCACAACTCTTGGTGCTCAGCACAGTGGGCTGTGCTCACATGCTGCAGCAGCCCTTATGGGGACTGGGATGTGACAGCAACCTCTGACATGTCTGTCGTGACTCTCCTCTCTAACTGACCTCACACAACCAGACTGCTCAGTAGGGCAGCCAGGTCCATGAGCAGTATCAACTTATCCAACTATACTGGTGTCACCAAACCTCCTCAAGAGGCAAAACTTCCCAGAGAAAGCCTAAGGCTTTCTTCCACTTTGTCTCTTGGAGGAGCGGGAAAGGACATTTGTCACATACTGCCTTTCCTTGCCTGGCGGCACCCATGACTTAATGGCCAAGAGACAGCACAGGTCTCCTGAGTGCTGGAGGCATGCAGGGCATATATGAGAGCATTACATATGGCTGCTTAGTAATCAGTCCCTTACTCTCATCAGGTGCTGGCTCTGGCAAAGCCTTGCTGGCAGCTTTTGCTTCTCGTTTAATCTTCGAGGTGGAAGGCTTCTTGACAGTCTGTCTGACGTTGCGGGTTTTGGCAGGTAACTTTTTTCCTTAACAAAGAGATAACAGAGCATGGGGAAAAGCGTGTTTCTTTTCCCCTGGAAAATCAGCAACCCTGCTCCACTGAGAAACCACAGGCCAGGGACCAGCACAACTGACCAGCAAGCTACACGGTCATTAGCTGCCAACTGGTTACTCGACAGAAACGGCCTACTGGAGAAAAACCTCTATAGTCATCATCTCAAAATACGCTCGCTCCTCCATGTTCTCCTTCATTAAAGGCAAGGCACTTCAGCACGTGCTTAACTTCTGAGGAGCAGGTCCTGTTGGAATCAGTCTAGAGTCAGCTTTGCTTACCTGTCTGGGTCTAGTCCTAGGCAATGGGCACGTTGGCTCCAAGGCACGGACACTGTAGCATTAACATTTCCATTTTTAGCTGACGTTTTTATTTAGGTTGAACGTCTTTGTATTCTTTAGATGTCCTTTCCTCTCCACCCCCCAGGAAGGAATTTCTTGCCTGTCTACACATGATTTGCCACAGCTACTGCAACAATGACGAGAACAACGACAAGATGAAACAATAACACGGTCCAGCCCCACCACTGGCCTCTTCAGCCATCTTAAGGCCTTCATTCCCTCAGCACAAAGCAGGCAGGGTTGCTCTCCAGCTACCCTCCAGCTGCAGCCAACAATGTCCCTCCGACCACGGACACAGTGGGGAAAGCAGCACAACCTCACGCCTGGAAGCAAGCGCCATCTACACCTCAGCAAACAGAAAACAGACTGCAGAACAGATCCTGCCCACACACACAGCTCTCTGCTCTCTCTTAGGCAATGGGGGCAGTTAAGAAGGATGAAGCTGTGTCGCCAAACCCACAGCCGACTGAGGGCATCCACAGCAAGACAAGGCCTCTCTCTCCTGCTCTGACGGGACATGATGGACAGGGCTCCTCTAACTGGGCCCAGCCTGCGAGCGAGCGGGAGGGCACTAATCAAACATCACTCACTCTTCTTTCCATAGGGTTTCTTCTTCTTCTTGGGCACCTCCTTGGCCTTCACTGGAGTTGTGGGCTCTGTCATGGAGACGAGAGGGAAACGAAAGCCAAGTCCCATAACCAGTAGGTAACTGGGATGAAGTGACATAAGCGAGAAACAAGATATACCCGTCCCCCCGAGCCAACGCCCTCTTCCCGAGACAACCAGCTGAGGGGAAAGCCAGGCTCTAGGGCAGTTGCTGTCTGTGCTTCCAGGCGAGGGCCCAGGGTGGCTGGGGCAGCACGGGGGAGAGAGGCCCAGGAGAGGTTTGGCAGGGGCAGTAAAGAAACGAGATAAGTAGCCTGGGACAAGAAGGAAAACATCTGCAAAGGTGAGGCAGTGGCCTCCCTGTGACAAGGGAAGGAATAAACTCTCGAGAGGGATGCTCTTACCTGTTAGAGACAGAGTCAGAGAATTGATGACAAAAGGGAGCAGGGGCCAAGCTCTCCCTGCTACCTGGCTGAGGTTGTAGGTACACTTAGTAAAAGGGAGCTGTGCAGGGATAGGACCACTTGGAACTCTACCCAACTTCATCAGGAGCAATTCTCTGTTGGTGTGCAGGTGGGGGACCAGAGGGAAAACAGAGCCAACCTCAAATCTCAGGCTGTTTTCCCCCCAACACAGACTCCTCCCTCTGCCAGTTGCTAGAACGCGTGGCAGCAGAGGAAGACTTATGGTAGCCAGCGCAAATCAAGGAGACCATTTTCTCCTCCCTATAAGGCCCAAAAAAGAGGAGCCACTCACAGAGCAGGAGGAATGAAACCTTTGCCTCTAGCATTAAAACCCGCAGTCAAACCTTCACTCACCTGGAACAACTGGTGGTTGAAGCTGGTAGCCTGTCAGCTCACACCACCCCACAGGATAAATGTCTGGAGACTCGCAGTCCACCCACTGGTCATACTCGTTGTCCCAGCCATCAAAATGGATGCTGAGGAGACGCTGGACCACACGCTTCACTGTGGCCACGCAGATGAGCCGGGGCTCCATCAGATCCACTGCTTCCACCTTCATGCCTGCCTTGAAGCCATGGTTTGGGCAGTCCTGGGTGCAGAAAAAAACGAAAAAAAGAAAACCCAAGGCCATTGCACTCAGTCCAAACCCACATCTGGTCACCAGCAGCCCAGAACAGCTACAGGCTTGCCTCCAGCTTAAAGCAAGCAGAGAGAGAACAAGCCTACAGTCCCACAACAGAACCAACCAGTCGCTTAACAGAAGGGGGCACACATGAACAGCTCTAAGGCAGCTGTGTCCTTAGTGTGTCTCAGCCCAGCCTTTAGAAACAAGGCCTGACCTAAGGGGAGCAGGAGGGACACCCGATCAAACCCATTAACCTGAGAGCGCCCTGGGAAATCAGAAAGATCTGCACAGGCTCAGGTGCTGCAGCAGTTTTGCTGATGCCAAGCCAAGGGCCAACCACATGTCCACAAGCAATAAGCAGTGCAGAATCCACCAGCAAGCAGCCTGGAGCTCCTGGAAATACTAGAGAATCACAGGTCACACTCAGAGGGACCAAGATCATTACATCACAAACACATGACACTGCTAGTCCTGACCAGCCAAAGAGGACTTTACTTGGAGAGCACACACTTCCATGCCTTGGGCTGTCCTTAGAAGTGCTGACCAGCAGCAAAGGGCAGCCCAGCAGAGACACTGGATATTGTCTACCCTGACTTCAGGAAAGCTTTTGACACTGTATCCCATAAGATCCTCATAGTGAAGCTTATGAAGTATGGGCTGGATGACGAGACAGCAAGATGGACTGAAAACCGGCTGAGTGGCTGAGCCCAGAGGGTGGTGATTAGTGGCATGAAGTCTAGTTGGAGGCCAGTGATTAGCAGTGTACCCCAGGGGTCAATACTGGGCCAGTCCTGTTCACTGTCTTCATTAATTATCTAGATGACATGACAGAGTGTCATGTTAAACTCAGCAACTTCGCTGGGTACAAAATTGGGAGAAGAGACTGCTATACTAGAGGGTTGCGCTGCCATCCAGAGGGACTTGGACAATCTGAAGAAATGGTCTGACAGGAACCTCATGCAGTTCAAAAAAAGGAAATGCACATTCCTCCACCCAGGGAGGAACAACCCCAGGTACCAGCACACACTGGGGGCTAAATGGCTGAACAGCAGCTTGGCAGAAAAGGACCCGGAGGTCCTGGTGGACACCAAGTTGAACATGAGCCAGCCCTTGGGACAAAGAAGGCTAATGGTATCCTCAGCTGCATTAGGAGGAATGTTCCCAAGCAGATCATGTAAGATGATCTTCCCCTCTACTCAGCAGGGGTGAGGCCACACCTGGAGTTCTGTGCCTAGGTCTGGGCTCCCCAGTACAAGAGTCATGGACATACTAGAGACAGTCCAGCAAAGAAATATCAGATATCAGGTATCACTTTTTACTGTGAGGGTGACTGAGCACTGGCACAGGTTGCCCAGAAAGGCTGTTCGGTCTCCATCCATGGAGATATTCAAAAGGCATTTGGACGTGGTTCTGGGCAACCAGCTCTAGGTGATCCTCCTTTAGCAGGGTCGTTGGACAAGAGGACCTCCAGGGGTCCCTCCCACCTAACCATTCTGTGACAGCCAGCACCATTCTCGTGCTTCTCTTTGCTGACTACAAGCATCCCCACACATCTTTCTGGCGGCACTCACTGTGTTGAAGAGCCGTGCTGGAGCAGATTTTGATTTAGTCTTTTCCAGGTAACTTTCCCAGTTGAAGGTCTGTGCATCTTGCCCTGTAGCAGGAAGAAATGGTCAGCAGGAAAAAGGCAGTCACTGGGCAGATCAGCTGAGAGAAAACGCAGGACAGACAGGAAGGATTCATAGCAACTGACTATAGTCAGTTGCATAGTCAAAGCTTAACCAGCTTTGTCATTAACCATGACATAGCCGAAGCCTAACCATGTCATTAACCAGCACATGCAGCCTGATCTTGGATGTAAATAGCACCCTCCTCCAGCAGGCAAATATGGAAAAGTGCAAGCTGCAACTCTGGACATGTGTGACAGTGACATATCCAGACCACAGAAAATGGTGAGAAGAAGCAGTGGGCAGGAAGAAGTATGTTCAAAACATATCACTAAGACCAATCCTTCTCCCACCAGCAGGAACATCAAAGGAAGACAGAACAGCACTGCACAAGAGTGCTGCAACACAGAAATTCAGAGCAGGCCTTTTTGGGTATGGTCAGATGAGGCAGTAAAAACACTCCTAGAATGATTGCCTCTCAGGATTTTGCAGAAATATTGGTCTCAGATTTATTCATATCAGTAGAGATGACTCCTGCCACTTTTAAGTACCGAGTCATGCAGCAATGGCTCTACTTTTCCCTTCCCTCTCTCCTTGTCCTTTAAATCTTTGATTCTGTTCAGCTTAGGGATTGCACACCTCTCTCCCACTGATCTGCCAGGAGCTAACCACCATGCCACCAATGCCCTCTGGAGATGTTACTTCATTCCATAAAGTACCAAGACTCAGAACATGGGCAGAGCCCAAATCGACCTGCTCTCTGAACCAGACCTATCTCCTTGGAAAACACACAGATTGGGACCTTGTGCTTTTGGTTCATCTGAACTTGACACCTCTCAGGAAAGCGCAGCCCAGCACATTCTGCATGCAGGTTTGTACCACAGGGCAGAGTCCAAATCTCACCTTTTGGAGGGGTCAAATCGATGTTGTTCTTCTGACAGAAGTTGGCGGGGAAGATGGCATGCGAGGAGGCATGATAGCAGAACCAGTCAGAGCCATCAGCAGATGTGGCTCCATCAATGCTGATCATGAGATACCCATCCAAGAGGACCTGAGATGGAAGTGAAGGGCATGAGTGTAGAGCTCCACTTGCTCTAAAGCCTCTCCTCTCAAAGGAACCATCCCCACAGATGGATCACGATTGTCACTAGACAGTAAAATACAATGTTATATGCTCCAGGGCATGCAGTATCTTCTCCTGATACATTAGTCAACACAGGCTAATTCCTGAAGTAGCAATTTCTGCAGGACTGGGACCAATACTAATACCCTTGTGAAAAGGACTCAGCCATAAATGGTAAGGAGCTTTGTTCTCCCTCAGAAACAGGCCTTATTGGCAGCCCAGAGACCCTCTACACCAGCCAGGTCATGAGTTTGTTACTGGGCAAAAGGGAAGGGCATCACCTTCAGACTTGCCACTTCCTACAGCAACAAGACTTGTCCCATCCCATCACTCAGTGGTAACTGGTGCCTACCAAATGCAACAGGCATGTCTGCCCCAGCCTCTTCATATTTCCAAGCAATGGCTGAAGGGAACATTTTACAGACACAAAGAACTTTCCTAGCATCCCCCTGCCAAACCCCAAGTGTCAAAGTCCTCCTAGGAGGACAAATGGGCTTTTCTTGCTCCCTGAGGAAGCTAAGTTGATGCCATGCTTTAGGACGTGCAACATGCCTCACTGAGGAAACCTGGCCAAGCAATTTACTTCCCAACATTAGCACAGGAGTCGAGCTCACTACCACCTCATCAAGAGAGACTGCAGGAGATACGACTATCCTCAGCTTTCTACAGCAGTGAATGCTGCCCATACAGATACACACCATTCCCCACACAGAGGTCATCCCACAACTCTTCCCCTCTCCTTTCTCTCCTCAAGGCAGCACTACAGAGGCCTCTTCTTTATGTGCTCCAAGAACTGGAGAACAAATCTTCCCCTTACTGCATGCCCAAGGGTGAAGGAAGGATGGAGGCTGATCACACACACTGGACAGTTAACTTGCAGATCAAGCATGCTCATCTTCGTGCTGTCCACTTAGGCACACATGGACAACTGCTGGTCTTATCAGCTTCTCAGACCTCTGAGGTAACGACCCAGTTCCAGCTGCCTATACACCAGCTGCCTACCGCTATCAACAGCCCTCTACTCTCCCTCATGCAAAATCCTACCCGCTCTTACTCATTTGCAAGACCTGAGGAGAGGCTGGGTTATCTCGGGTAAACACAGTAGACCCCCTTCTGCCCACTGAACTTACCTTGCAAACAGTGGCCACACAAATGTTGCCCAGATTCAGGGGGTCAATGGCCTCCAGTTTCATGCCTTCCTCAAACCATCCACCTTCGGCATAGACAGCTCGTACCTAATGGAGACTCTGGTATATCAGGTGCTGTCAGGGTTATGGGACAGTCCCATCACAACACCAACCGCACAAGTGCAAACAGGATTAGAGCTTCTTTACTTGGTTCAACCCAAGTTGGGAGGGGAAAGAAGAAAAATTACAAGAAATACAAAGAGGCAGCCAGATGAATGCTGTATTTGTGCCAGCAATCTCCTGCCAAGGCCCTGGTCACTCAGAGAACCAGGCTCAGCACTCAGCCATTGCTCCACAGCAAAGCAAGCCTCCTTTTCATCTCAGTCCTCACCAGTATGATCCAGCCCCTTGTCTGAATTGCTGTCTCCCATGCAATCATCTTCCCTCCAACTCAAAGTTTCATGCAACTGCTTGCCCTTCAATGGAATCCTTCAATCTGTCAATGTCTTGTAGTTCTTCCATCTCTCTATTTTGACCTGCCCCTGCCCAACCACAGCCTCAACTCCCCAAACACCTTACTACCCTATAGCTGTACAAGAGACAAACAAGCCATCCTCAACAACCTACACAGCAGCATATATGCCTAAGGAAAGAAGAGTTATCATTGCTTCCTTTCCTGTGGCCAGCACAGAAAGGCAAACCTGTCCTACCTTTTTAAACAGATAGGGGACAGCATCGCAGTAAATCTTTCGGAAGGTGGGATGGTTTGCCATGTCACTGCGTTTTTCTTCTGTGAGGAATGGAAGAAATAGAGATGTAAGAAACATGTAGCAACTGCAGTAAGAAAACACACTGCCTATTAATTATTTGGTGAAAGCTCAGCAGCTATGAAAGAGCTAGATCAGAGACCATGAGAAGAATAACGAAAAAACCCGGTCAGTCCCTCAACACCTTCCCATAACATGGGCTGTGATGTAGGGGTTGCTCAAAAGCAGACACATGATCTTCCTGAGCACTACTGATGACACCTCTACATGCAGCTTTAATCACCCAGAAAAGACAGCAAGAAAGGAAGACACAACCAATAGGATCTGCAGAGCTTGAGTCTTGCTTTTTCTGCCAGTCTAAGCTCTGTAAAGTCCAGAAAAAACACAACTTGGCCGCATCCAGTCTTACAGAAGCCAGCATGAATTTTCTAAAAAAGACTATCAACATCTGATATTGCAGACTCTGTGTTCTCACATTGTAGGGATAGACTACCTGCTTCAGGTAAGAAACCCTACAGTCCCTCTGTCTTGACCTGTGGCAGCAGATTGGTGGGCTTTTATCTATCCAGGGGGTAAAGCAGCAGACACACAACTGCGTAGACCTTATCTGTCAGGTCTTCAGGCACCTGCCTGGCTTCCAGCATGTCAAGACTGGTGTCAACAGCAGGGTCGAGGCAGCTCATAGCAAATCAGAAGATGCTTGTGGTGGCCTGATCCCTACCTGTCTTCTTCATGTTGTGGCCCACTCTCCGTGACCAGCCCACAGGATGGATGAGGGGACTCCACATGTGGCACCAGAAGTCATCATCGCTGTCGCCGTCCTCATAGAGAAGTCTCAGTCTGCCCCCGATCACTGTGTCCACCACTGCCATGCGTGTTCGGGACACATGGTTCTTATCCACCACTTCCACCCGCATGCCCTGCCGGAACGGGTACTTCATGCTCTCCGCCATCTGGAAACAACCAAGAGAGGAGGTGGGATCAATCACACTTGGTGTTTTCCTTCCCCAAACATTTCAGAGAACAGCTTTCCCCACAGACATCCTAGCCAACCCCTCGTGCTGCCCAAAGCTGGCTGTGAGACACTTCTGGGAAGGGATGCCATGGTTGGGCACATGCAATCTAAGCGTCCCCTGTACTGTGGCCCCATAACAGCTACCCCCACCCTGGCCCAGCAGCCATGCTCAGCCAGCACCTTGTATGAATGTTCTTAACATGAGAAACAGATGACACTTCTGTTCAGCAGGAACTGAGTAAGGAATTGCGTGCCTTTTTCAGTCATGAGACCATAAGGGTTTCAAGGCTGGAAGCAATAAGAGGTGTCGCTTCCCGAAGGGCAATAGGATTTTCAGCTGACTTTAAAAGACCAAGCCCTTATTTTCACTCTTTTTTGCTCTGATTAGAAGTAGAGCAACATGACGATCTATCTGCTGACTCCACCAGAGTTACTCTGCAGACTGACCCAAAGGCACAGGCACATGAAAAGAGTCACTGTCCGCCTTCTAACAGATTTTTTTTTTTTTTTTGAGACCTTCAGTCTGCTGGTACAGCATAGTCCTACACATTCACAAACACTCAAAGGTGTTTAAAGAACACCTGAAATTCTGGTAGTGGGGATCCCAGAATGCTCAAAACACAGCTCAAAACAGACTCAGATTCCCTTCAAAGTTCTGAATTCAAGGTTTGGGTAAGTCTTCCCCTTCCACCTCCTGTTCACTAGGTGGGAGTTGGGAGTGGGGACACTGGGAGGAGAACAATACTGACAACATCTGTCTCCCTCTACTACTTCCCTTCCATGACGTGAGTTCTCAGCTACAAGCTGTGGCCCAGGAACAAGTAGCTACAAACATTCTCTCAACTTTCTGAGAAGCAACAAGGGAAACACAAGCTATGTCAAGGTCTCCACCTCAGCATCACCAGTTACCTCACACGTAGAGAAACCCATCACTTGCCTTCCTGCCTGCTGTCTCTGGGATCATCTTCCTTACCTGTGGTTTACAAAGTTGCCAGCAATGAGTCTCTTCTCCCCAGCAAGGTCTAACCTCAGTGCAGGCTACACAAAATAACCACAAAGAGCTATAAAGCTGGCAAGGCCACAGCACAGCTGCTTCCACGCACTTCGAGGGAGCCTGTGCCCCTCTCACTCTTCACAGGCTGCTGTGCCACCAACACTGAAGGCAAAGGGGTTTGACTCTCAGAGCCATTGCCCAGCACCGAAACAGAGCAGGGAAAGGCCAGGCTGGAGCTGCATTGACCTTTCCGACCCACAAAAAAGCAAACTCACCCCCAGTATTTTCCAGCAGAGGTTGACATGACAACAGCTTTTAAAGCCCATCCACAACCCAAACTAGAAACAATTCTGCTGACCATAGTGGCTGTACCTGGTGCCTCACTGCCCCTGCCCTGTCTGGGTTTCAAGGGGACAAATAGAGGAGTTGCACAGATCAGAACCAGAAGAGACGTGTTGCACACAGGTCTCTTGGCTTCAGCTTCATTTCCACACATAAAGCGACGGCCTCCCACAATTACCTTAATATGGAAATCCACTGGGATGGTCCTGGCTCCCACCAGTTTTTTCATGAGGTAACTTCTCCAGTCAGTGTACTTGGCATGGATAGCTACATACACACAGGGAAAAAGCGCATCTTTATAGCTGAAGGCATTACAGCACCACACTACACTTTTCTTCCTCTCCGAGAGTCCATCTGCATTAAAAGGCTTTTGTCACATTCAGATCCTGTACCTGCTCTCAGGCAGACTCTGTTCAAGCTCACCCTCACAACTGCACGCAAGGGATCACCATTACAGAATAGACCGGGCCAAAGAGGTACCCAACTCCACTGATTTAGATGTGGAAGTGGCATTAGAGGAAAACCACGTGAGCCGTACCAGTGCACTCCCCAGAGACACTGTCCAGGATGTAGGACAAAAACGTTCCCCCAAAGGTTAAGCATAGCCACCATATGGAACAGAATGAGGAACAGCAACCTGCATTAGCTTCTGTCCATAGGTCTGGATCCAGCACCCCCAGGTGATCCACAGGGAGATGCAGGGGGAGCAGTCCAAGCAGTCTCTAGCTTCCCAAAGAACTAACTGTTTCTTGTAACTCAGGGCACAAATAGAGCTGTGGTCCCACTGGACTAGGCATAAACCAAGGCTCCTTCATGTCCAGGCACGTGCTGGCCCCCTCTCGCCCCACACTTACTTTGTGGTGGTACCAGGATTTTGCTGTTGATGGCACACCAGCCAATGGGGTGAATATCCACTGTGCCCAAATTGCACCAGAAGTCATGGCTGGCATCATCCTCGAAGCCTTCATATCGCAGAAGGGCCCTGTACCCTGCCAAGATGGAGCAGACAACCAGAGAAAGGCATTAGAGGCCAAGAATTTCTCCTCTCCCCATTGGGCACCACAGGCTTTTTCCCTACAATGTGGCCTTCAGAGCTCCGCATAGGTTATCAGAACTTCTCTAACCATTCTGGAAGCAGAACTGTCCTCGCAGGGAGCCTAGCAACAACGGGAAGCAGATGCTGGTTTCCTCCCACCACCACACCAGGGTACTTCCTGGTCCAAGATCTCTCAGCAATTGCAGAGAAACTCCTCAAAAGCTGATGTTTTGCATGACCAGCTACGCGCTCGGCTCTCCAAAGCTTCCCTCCCAGCTGTCAGGAATTACGTTGGAGACATACCTACGGTCTGGATGACGGACGCAATCCAGTACACGCGGCTGGGGAGTACAGCATCACTGTTCAGCACTTCCACTTTCATACCTTTCACCACATCATCCCACTGATCAAAGAGCGGCACCTGAAGAATTGAGGAAGCCACGTTGGGAAAGGGACATTGACAGAGCAGGGCTCAGGCCCTCATTCTAGCTTTCAGAGCCGTGTTTCAGGCAGCTACACTTTCACCTTAGGCCTGGGTTTGCATGTCTTACCCTTCCTCTATCTGCCAACAGCTTGAAATGCAACTGAACTGTCCCAGCATCTCACTGGGGTGTTCACAGAGGATCCCAAAAGGCAGAATATTGTATAGCAACACTTAACTATTTCACTACCAGCTGTCCTATTATCTCAAGAAGCTGCTCCGATTCCTCTATGGTATCAAAATCCCCAACCACCAAATTACTGTGCCTTCCTGCCTGATCCTCAAGGAAAATAAAATTTTGTTAGTATTATCACAGATCACAACTCAAAAAAAACCATAACAAGTGAGTCTTCATACACAGAGAGGCTGGGGGCTGCTATAATACCTAAGAACTGCCATTCTTTCACGGATCTGCCACGGCTACTTGGCCCACAAAGACTCCAGACACTCTGGAGGGACAGCTACTGCCAGGTCCACATGAGCTGAGTTCCTCCCTGCACATCACCCTGGGCTGTGCTCACCCACACAAACTGCAAAGGCACTTGCCATTATCCCACCCTGTCAGAACTAATTCTGTCTCTCGCCAGCACTGGTCCATCACAATCAGCCTTCTTCCTCCCCCAAAACTCCTGTCCCTCTGTGGGACACTCATTCTTAGCTGTGAGAAGCCCCAGCTTCTTTCCTTACGCTAGCTGAGGCTCAATAACCAGCTTCCCTGCTCTCTCCCCACCACCCAGTCACAGGATTACAGGGGAGCCCCATGCATACAACATGTCCCACGTGCACTGCGAAGCACAGAAAAGAGGAACTCACGTGTTTGAAGCAGCTGACAGGAGCTGCCTTGAAGCCATGCTCCTGCAGGTATTTTCCCCAGTCAAAGCCCAGGACAAGTGCTGTAGGCAGACAAGAGAGCAGAAAATCAGGTGAGATTATAGAAAAGGCACAGAAGCTCAGTTACCTCTGGACTACAGCTTGCAGCCACATTGTGGTCTGCTCTGGGACAGAGCCATCTGTCCATCACCAGCACACAAGGACTCAGCATTCCACTGCATTTTCCCTGGGGGCCAATTAGATCCCACAAGTGCATGGGGACCAGCCCTCCGTGAGAGGCACAATATAATAATCAATTCTTGCTGTCACTTGATTTTGGGGAAAGGGGGGTGGGAGGGGCAAAAAAAGAGCTCAAACGCAGCCCAGAGGTGAGAGTGGAGGCTGCATCATGTCAGTACTAAACCACTTAACAGCTGTGCCTCTCTGCAGCAACACTGCTGGGTCATATCAGCAACGCTTGCTTCCCCAGAGGGTGTTAGGAAAAATCAGAGTGAAGCACTGAGGTATTAATCCCACAGTCACCCCTGATCCAAGGCTACAGCTCTGCTCCAGCAGCAGTCTGCTCAGGGATCAATCCCTGCTGCCACCCCCTGGGCCTTCACTTTTGCCCTAAGGCAGCAGCTTGCTACTCCTTCAGCTGCACTGCCTGGCTGTTCCTCAAGTTGATCAGTGAATGACTTGGCTTAAATATAACTCCCCACAGGCCACAGGGCAGCAGAATGGCTGGGAGCAGCAGGGCGCCTTTAAGGTAGCTTTGCTATACCTCTTGAGACTGTGATCACAGAGCTTATGCTTCAGTCCAAGTCACAAGAGGAACAAGGATAAGGCTGCAACAGTAGATGGGCAGGAACCCACCAAGGCTCTGTTACCAACAAGGTGAGGGAGAGAGTTGTGCCCTGTGTCCTGCCAGCCTGCACTGGAGCAATCCACACACATTGTTTCAGTACAAGGCAGCATGCCAGAGGGGAGGAAATGGACTGTAGAACTTACAGCCCTCCAGATGTCCCCTTTACTGTGGTTCCAGCAGCTGCACCTCCTCACACCTCACCCACACTCACCGTCCTGGCCTGTCAGTGTCCCATCTGCCAGCTGCCCTGTGCCCTGCGAATGGAGGAAGGCCCCGATCTTGGCCGACCAGGCTGCCTTGTGCAGAACTTTAGCTTTCTTCGTTGGTGGCTTCCCCTACAAAAGAAGGAATATTAGGAACACTAGTGGCACAGGAGAGGAGGCCAGTCCCTGCAACTGGCCAGCAAGGCATGCATCTCTTCTTTGGGGCAATTTTCAGGTTCCAACAATTTTTACTAATGCTTACAGGAATGAGAAGAAACAGCAGTTAAAATATCAATGTATCCTTCCTCAGCTTCCAGGGAGCACCACCTTTCAGCTGGCATGCACTCTCAGGGGACTTCAAGCAGGAAGAACAAGCCCCTTGTAATGGCAGTCTGATCTTTAGAGAGCAACCACTCACCCCTGCGTATACACACATCCTGCTCCAGGGAAGAAGGAAAGGTTTTGACTCACTTGCAGTCTGGCCAGGATGCTGGCCTTCTTGGAATTTGAGGAATAGCTTCTGGAGCAGGAGACGCTGCAGAAACGTTTGGTCTTGGAGAAGAAAGCCTCCCTGGTGCCCACAATCCCACACATCTCGCACACAGCTGAGGGAAGGAAGGCATTAAAACGTGAGCAGTTGGCAAGGTCGACGCACTACAAGGGCAGAGCCAAGCTCTGATAACCCTCATTACACATAGCAGCTCCCCCACATAGCCCAGAAAACACAGTCTTAATTCAGTGCTGCTCCCAAAGCATACTCAAGATGCAATCACGCACCCTTCGGCTTCCCCCAGCCCTTGTTCTTTCCATCACACATGTGCTTTAGGTAGAACAGCCAGTACCTGGCTCGGAGCCGTTGTCCTCTGTGAGCCGGCCTGTGGGCAGCTGGTGCACAAGAGAGTTTGGAAGCTCTCCAGCTTCCCGGTCTGCCACCTCATCGTCACTAGACTCATCCAGACAGGAGCTGCTGTCGCTGGCCATGCTGCTATTGTAGCCCCTGAAGCTGTCATAACCCCCAAAGAGGTCCAAGTCATCATCCTCCTCATCGTCATCGCCTTCCTCCTCCATCCGCTCTGCAGATGAAGTCTTGTGGCACAAAGTAGACACCAACTGAAAAAAAAGAGCCAGTCTGCTTTAAAACAGACATTTTATACCACACCCCATCCCCTTCGTTGGCAGGGGGGCCATCTAGACTGGGGAGAGTCCTCAGGGTGAGCAATGCATCCATGTAACAGCCCCAAAGACAGGACTCTGAACCCCTAGCAGGGAATCTAGTACTTCTGCAACAGGTCTCATTACAGGTATTTCTTAGGCTGCATTCTCCTTCCCAAGAGCAAACAAACAGCCACAGAGCTGCAACTACATAGAAAAAAAAAGTTTGAGGAACATGGAGAGAATCCAGGGACTACATTGCCATGCTGACAGAGAAGACTGCGTCCATCCATGTACTGTCTCTCCTGACAACTGCAGAGAGCAGTGCAGACACCATCAACATTAAAGTCATTAAACTTGAGTGCAGATCACAAAGCTGCACACTGTGGCCACCATAGCTCACAAGAGCAGTACAGCCTGGATGTCAGCAGGACAATCTCAACTCTGGAGAAGGTTCATGTTCTTTGGAAACCACGTAGTCCACGGCTGATTTCAGTTCAGAAGCTGCATCAGCAGGATAACAGAACAGCGCCTGTTAAGAGTTTCTCCCTGCAACCAGATGTCTCCACAACTAAACACCTTCACTAGCTCTTCGTACTTGCTGTTACAGCAGGAGAGCAGAGAAGCAGTGACTAAAGAAAGGGCACAGAAATCCTGTGACTGTTGCTCAGATTAGAATTTAAACCGGGCTCCAAACACATGCAAAAGAAGCTGGGAAAAGGTGTTAGCAACTCATGAAAGAGCAGCCAGAAGTCAGCATCAGCACAACAAAAGATGGAACAAAAAGGTAGATTGGAACAGTCACCCGAGGCACCGGGATACAATTGGTCATCCAAGCGAGCAACAACAAAAGATCAGCGGGAGGTCCAACACCTTCCAGCGCTAAATTCCATGCAATCCTTGGCTCCTGGGTATTGTTATAGACACATGAACAGGAAGATCAGACTTCACTCACTGATGTCTCCCCACATCCTCCCTGGATTTCACACAAAACAGACCCGAGGTACCCAGGTTGTTCCCTGAAGACAGAGTTGCTCTCCTGCAGACCCACATCCTCAGACAGCATTCCTGATGTCTGAAACGCCTGAACTCCTCAAAAAAGCACGTTCACCTCCTTCTTGCCCCCTTTCCGGGGCGCACCTTCCCTCAGCTCACGGGAAGTGAGTATCTTTGGATCGTTACTCTTCACCGAACGCGAATGAAACTTGGGGACACGTTACAGGTTCCCAGGCGCTGATCAGCAGGGACAGCATCCCCCGCAGCTCGCCCAGAGATGCGCGGGGGACGCGGAGGCCCCATCCCGCTCGGGTCAGACCCATCGTCCCCTCCAGCACCAGCCCGCTCCCCGCAGCACGGGGGCGGGGCGGACGGCCACGCCGGCAACCACAACAACACGACGGTGAGGAGGAGGCGGCCCGGCGCTCCTCGCCCCCTCCGGGCCGCGGGCAGCCGTTACCCCCGTACCACACCGCGGCCGTTACCCCGGGCCTCGCGCCCTCCCTCAGCGTACCGGCCGGCACAGCCCGGTGCCCCAAGGCTTTTCCCAGCGCCCTGCGGGCGGCTGCGTGGCTGTAGGGGCGGGCGGCCCCCCACCGGCCCGGTTCCGACCCCGGAGGAGCCCCCGACCCGGGCCGTCGCCGCTCACCTCCCCCCGATCCTGCTCCTGCTCCTGCTCCTGCTCCATGGCTCCCGGGACGCCGCTAGCCCGCCTCGCGCGCGGGGAGCACGTCCCCCCCTCAGCGGCGCCTCTGATTGGCAGGAACCGGGGAAAGAAAACCAATCAGCGAAGATCTTGTTCTCGCCGCGCCGCCCGCGGAGCACACCGGGAGCTGTAGTTCTCTTGCCGCCATGGCGCCGGGCGGTGGTCCCACCCAGGGGCGGAGGAGAGGCCGGGCCCCGGTCCCGCCTCTCCGGGCACCACGCCGGAGAGCGCTGGCGGGCACCACCCGTCCGGTTCTCGCAGCTCTGCATTCGCTCGCTCAGTTCCAGCAGTATGTAAACAACAAACGCCCAGACTTCAGCCCCTCGGACCCGTTTGGCACCCAGCAATCACCAGCATTCCCGAGAGGACGTGAGCCCCGCGGAGACGCAGAGCTGGAATCCTGTGTCTTAAAACACAACACAGGACGCACACAGCTTCCTACAACCCTTGGGGAGTGGGTAAGGATTTGGTTTTAGGTGGGAGGCACACCGTTAGCGCGGCAAGTGCCTCCCACCCTGCCCTTGCTGCGTCCCGGGGTCAGTAGCCCCCATGAGTCGAGGCTGCTGCTCCCCGTGTCCTCAAATCATCGGTCTCGGGGACTTCATGCACAAAAAAGCGATGTTTTATTTGGCAAAAAATCCTACTACCTGTGCAAAAGAGGCTTCAAGCCATGGGTTCTTCAGAGTGCAAATGCTTCTCTCCCTTTTGGCGTTGTTGTTCCCCATGGAAGAGCGGCGCGGTCCCAGCGGTGCCGGACAAGCAACAACCCTCACCCCAGCCGGCTGCCAGGAAGGCAGCGTCTCGCCCCACGTCTCTGCCATCCATTCCCTTTTACGCAAAAGCTGCGCCCCGCCGAGATGGTGAACTGTTTCCCATTCTCTTTCACTTTGTTCTTGCCTTCATTGTGCTGAAATTGTAGAAATTAAAAAGAAAAAACCAACCCACCAACCAAAGCCTGTGCTGAACACTCCTACCCTGTACGGACTTTGCAGTGAGCAGCTACCCAACGGATGTGCGGAGCGCAGGCACAGCCCGTCTCTGGCGTGTACAGTGCGGCCTCTCGCAGGTGGAAGTGAGGCAGCACGGACAGGGTTCATTCCACAGGCTCTCCCATCCTCCAGACACACGTGGATTGCTCTTCCAAAGGCGTCAGCACGAGGCCACAGCCTGTCACTCTATAAACGCGAAGGAGTGTCACTGTCGGTGCCGATCATGCTGGGAATCTGGGGTAGTGATTGGGGTCACAGCCTAATTACAGGACAGTAACGAGGAGCTTGCAAAGCCTACAGGGTGCAACTTGATCAGCAGATTTCCATAGCATTAGGAATCCTCCAGCTTCAGCTTTCCTGATCAATTTTCCAGCACTGTTAAGAAACAGAAAACTGCTTTTACAGTATTCAAACAATGCAGCTGATATTGAAATAAATTACAGAGGCTGTCGTTCCCTTGCAAATACTGCTAGACAGTGCACTGCGTGACAGACAACAAAGATGCTTCCAGAAAAGACATAGAGACAAAATTGAAGGTTCATTAAATCTTTCTACTGCAATAATCTCTCAGGTAACCCATCATGAGCTTTAACACATTGTCAAGAAACCAAACTCCAAAACTTGGATTAGACTTCACTTTTCCTATCTCGTTCCCTACTGCTGTTCTGGGCCTGATCTCTGTTTTGATGCCATCTGAAATAGAAATTTTAGAAAGATCATTACAAAAGGGCTGCTGCTGTCAGGTGAAAGCACAGAAGAAGTTCAGGATGCAATGGGAGGGATTATTCCTGCAGTACAGAGGCCAGGCTGCTTTCTCGAAGCTGGACACAGACGCTTAGCTCAAAGTTGTGCAGCTGGAGAAGCTTTTTGTACTTCAGCACCAGGTCTGTTCCTCGTCACCACAACTTCCTTAAGGAGCACTGGCACACTGCCTCTTTGTGCTTGTCTACTGGGACTGTCCCCTCACCCATGGTCTGGGGTGGGGAGCTCATGCTCCAGGTCCAAAGGCTTCATAAATTCATCCGCTGCTCCTCCAGTGCCTCCTTTTTTTTTAGTTTTCTACTCTCTGTCATTTCAAAGAGCTAATGAGGATCCTGGCAGTCCATGGGCCTACTTTCACCTCCAGCACCCAGTGGCAGCCTGGTTACAGGGCCAGCTTTGAAATTCTTGAGTGGAGTGGGAAGGTGCACACAGCTTTAGTAATGCTTTTCCTCTCACCTCCTATGCTGACACAGTTAAGAAAACAAAATGCATAGCAAGGGTTTCATTTCTGTGATCAGCACTGGGGAAGGCAGCCATTTGGAAGAAAAAATGTTTATAGACTTGTAACCCTTAGTTATACTTTCACAATGACGTCCTTTGATAAAGGAAAGTAAGGTAGAACAGCTCAGAAAACCAACGAGGAAACAGAAGAAGGAAAAAAAAAAAAACCACCAAACAGGAAGTGTTCTGCTTAACTTCTGGCAGGCTAATTTTACCAAAAAAGGGAAATGGTCACCAGCCTGTCCATGATGACCGTGACAGTAGAGGATTCCCCCGCACCACGTGGTCGGTAACCCAACTGTTCTTACTTGTAGACATCCCTGGCTGGGGCTGTCCCATGTTGGGCCCTTGATTCATGGGAGCCTGTGGCATGCCCGGAGCACTTGGGATCATGTTCTGCTTCTGCAGCCTGGTTCTTTGTTTCTCCTCCAATTCTTTCTCAATCTCATAGATCTTCTCCACTACCAAGTAACAGTACTCTGCCTGTTGGGGAGGAATACAAGTCAGGAAAGGAGATGACACACACATTAAGCAAAGGCTACAGGTCACAGTGATTCAAGCTTGGAAACAGCCTTCCACACACACATTTCCACTTGGGTGGGGGTGGCTCTCCCTTTTGCAGGGGCTGCTGGGCAGACAGGAGGGCAAAAAGGGGCACTGCTGGCAACCATTAGGACATTTCTCTTCTTGTGTCCAACATTTCTTTGGGAGACTCAGACTGAAGAGCTTCATGCTGCTTTCAGGGGACACCGAGAAGTCTCAGGCACAGCACACCCCGACAGGCACACCCAGATAGAAGCCTGCAGCTGGCTGGTTCCTACACACCACCCAGCAGCCCCCAAATACACACTTCCTCAGCCTGGGGGTCTCATCTGTGCTTTCACTCCGCTAACTCCCCAGTCACTATGCAATCAAGGCAGACACACACAACTGGACGACAGAGGATGGCATCTCACCCAGCTTTTTGCTGATTCAAATATATACTCTTCCACTTTCCGAGCGTACGCCACCAGATTCTCCATACGCCGATCCTTCAGGGTCAGGAGGTCTGCGGGGGTCAGGAGTGGGAAATATGGCTTGGACTCTGGGGAAAAATAAAAGCACCCAAGTGGTTAGAATACCCCCAGACAGGGACATCAGCACTAACCCCAGTGATCTGAACACAAAGCAGCAAGCGAATCTTCTGACTGTGGTACTGCCACTGCTCCCAGGGGCACTGCCCCCCAGGTAGGTAGCTTGAGAACAGAGTGCAACATTTAGAATGATAGAGTTGTTATGGCTGGAAGAGACCTTTAAGATCATCAAGTCCAACCGTTAACCTAGCACTGCCAAGTTGCCACTAAACCTTGTCCCTCAGCACTACACCTGCCTGTCTTTTAAAGACCACCAGGGATGGCGACTCAACCACTTTGCTGGGCAGCATATTCCAATGCTTGAAAACCCTTTCAGTGCTAATATCCAATCTAAACCTACTCTGGCACAACTTGGGGCCATTTCCTCTTGTCCTATTGCCTATTACTTGCTAAAAGAGGCCAACTCCCACCTCGCTACAATCTCCTTTCAGGTAGATGTAGAGAGCAACTGGAAGACACTAGTTGTGCTCCTGATCCTTTGATCAGTCATCCCAAGGTCCTGAATTCTCTCGATTGCCTCGGACTTCCAATCCAACAGCCCCCAAACCAGCAGAGGCACCTCCATCTTTCAGGCTTCTGCTTTCCCTTCTCTCGGTCCCTGACAAAACTCGTCCCCCAGCCCCCTGATTTTGGAAGCCAGGCTTCCTCCTGCCCCACACATACACCTCAGAGGCAGGGACTCACCTGGCAGGAGACAGTTTTGATATTAGCTACTACAATTTATGAACAAGGTGGTTTCGGAAATCCTGAGTGACTCTTCCACGCCACTGCTGCTGGATTCCCCCTGACAGGACGGACCATTCCCAGCCTGGGCCGAGCATCTCGGGGTTCATGGCCACCGACGCTGCCGCAATTTACCGAGAGAATCACCTCCTCCACAACCCCCAACCGGCAAAAAAATCGTCGAAAGAAATCTTCCGGAAACGGGAAGCGGCGGCCGGCAGGGCAGGCCCTGCCCGGGGCGGGGTGGGGAAGGAGGCGCCGCTCCCTCAGGCCCCAACGGCCGAGGCGGGCGCGCGGCGCCCCCCAACGGTCAGCGGCGCCTGTGAGGCGGGGAGGGCCCTGCCACCTGCGCCATTTCATTTCATTTCATTTCATTTCATTTCATTTCATTTCATTTCATTTCATTTCATTTCATTATTTTTTTTAAATTCGGGGTCGTCAGGTAGGATCTTACCTCACAAGTGCAATGCCGCCAGCGCGCTGGTTGTGTTTCCTCAAGCGAAGGCAAGTCCTCTTTTTACCCTTATGGAGGTCGGGTTTGACATCTTCAGTACACCCCTCTGCTTCTTCCATTATCTTTACTCCATCTGGTCTGTCTTGCTTCAAGGGGTTTCAAGACCATGTAGGTTGTAAATTAGTTCATACCCTTCCCCTTCTACACGATTAATTAGTACAGAGTTAAAACAGAGATAACATTGGGGTTAAACTTATCTTGTCAAAACAGGACATTCCCATGTAGTTTAGCAAGATAATACAGTGGACATCTCTTCTTGTTAGGAAATTCTCAAGCCTGCCACAATGGGCTCCTTTCTCTTGCTTAAATTGTTTGATCAGTAAATTACAATCCAGCTTCAGGTGAGTTTTACAAGTGGTGGTGGCACATTCAGCTTGTGCCATCTCTTACATGCATTTGGTTAGTACAAAGCTAAACATTCGCTTACATAGACACATTTTGATAGCATTGCAGTTGGTGTCAGTCAGGACTTTCTTACACTATGTACAACAGAAATGGACAATCCTAAGATTTGATCAGCAACAAATCTTCTTCAGTTATTCATTACACTGCCCTGTGTAAGAAGGGGTAGCAGCCTGCCCAGAGGTAGGAGATCTAATCCCTTGCTGTTTTCCCGTTCTCTCTCATGGGCCACGGAACTCACTGAAACCCCTTATCAGATCATCCTTAATGTCACACTGTTCTTCCTATGTGCTTACAGCACCTTGTCATTAAATCACGCTGTGCAACAGACCTAGGATTGGACAGTTTGTGTGGTGAACAAATAATCCAACCCCAGACCCAACAGGCATCCCAGTTGAGGGCAGAGATACCAAGTTAGCCTGTCCTTTCCTGCTATTTCACTACCATGCTAGGTCAGCCTGTATATGGCAACACAGCTCTACATACAAATAATAATAAAAAAATAAACCAAAAATTGTGTCCAGATTTAAAAAAAGCCAAACAACTATGCCCAGTTCCAAGGCTGTCCTGAAAAGAACAGAGAAGAGTTAACTGTCTGGGAGATAAACCTTGGATTTAAGTACTTACCCCATCCCAGTCCCCCAAGAAATCTGGCTTTCGAGTGCGGAGCTGTGCTGCCTGATTCCTCTGGGAGTCAAGTCTGGGAAGATGTTGGGCACTGCCATGTCCTGCCAGTTGGCCTGTCCTTTCTTGCCATTTTACTGCCACGCTAGGTCTGCCAGTATATGTCAACACAGCTCTATATACAAATAATAATAAATAAAAAGAAAACCACCTTCCCCAGCAGAAGGGGCAGCCCAGAAGACCACTAAGTCCAGCTAATAGCAGAAGATGAGACGTTACAAGATCCATATGGCCTGGCACATAATATGTGGTCTACCAAGGTGAAAATCCCTTTACATATGCTTTCCCAAGCTGCAGTAAAGGCCCCTTTCTCACGGTTTGTGGTGACACTGGGGAATTGGGCCCAGGTGACAGAAAAAAAAGGCTTGAAATCCTTCAGTACAAGCTCAGACTGAGAAAACAGCAAGCAAAGCAAGACGGGCACCTGAGGTCTTACTTTTTAAACTCATTATTTTGGAATTCTAACTTCTGGTGGCTCTAACCCAGCCAGTGACTGTTGTTACAAGCCCTTGCAGTACAGTTGTCATTAGACTCAGGTCACGCCTCAGGCCTTAGGCTGCCCTGGCTTCCAATCAACAGGCCTGGTGAGATATCCGTTGTATGGCTCCCAAACCTCTGTTCACCAGGGAGACATTGTACTGGGAGCTCATTTCAGTGCCACACTCCAGTCTTCACACCTTACTGAATGGAAAATGGAGGATTGAAAACACCACAATATCATCCTGGAAATAAACTGCCTGATTTTAACTCCCCACCCTACCCCAGTGCTGGACAAAGATTTCATTTGGAATAATGAATCTTGTTCTCCCCTTGATTCCTTGAAGCCAACTGATTTGCAGGAAAAACAGCTATGAGCTTCTATAATCAGAAACCGGCTGAGTCTAACAAAGAAGAGAAATGCATTAGACTCACTGTCCTGCCACTCCCACTTGCCCCAGCAGTACAAACACATTAAAAGGCTGTGTAGAGGCCTGACAAGAATCATCACAAGTACTGGAGAGTGGCCTAGAAACCTCCATCACGACAAAGTAATGCATGTTCCAATGAAGAATCCAGCTTTAAAACAAGGCACTTGTTTTATTGCACAGTTTATCATCACAGATAAGATATAGAGACCGGATTCCTGAATTCCCCTTCCAAACAGACACAAGAGAACAAGGGTGCCATAGGTATCTGCTCATCTGCTTTGAGTCACTGGGGGGCCATTTATATTCAGCTGCACTTCCCCTTCCCACCCCAACATCCATTCCACCCCACTCACCCCACTTATTTTGAGAAGAAAGGCAGTGATGAAGTCCTGCTGCCCGAGCACAATCCTGCAGCACTCTCCTACTGGTGTCATCTGCTGCTTTAGTCTCTGTCTTCCAACTTGTGCGGGGCAGTTGAAGCTGCAGGGTGGTTCCTAGTGGCTCTAGGTGAGTACAAGTGAGTTAGTTCACCTTGTCTCACAGGTTGCAGAATGCCAGCTGGGCTGGGCAGTGTGTGCTATTGCCCTAGGGACTGCGGGGGCATGGGGAGAAGCAAAACACCCACTCACTGACAGAGCTTCTGGTTGCATCTCACAGAGCTCTGTGCTCCCAAGATATGCTAGAGCCTACCACCACCCAGCACACCTGGGGAAACAGCAATCTGAGCCATGCCAACTTCACCAAGAGCTATGAAGGGCTTCAAAGATGGCTGTGGGAGATGGTGCCAATAGTAATTCCTCCACCTTCCCTAAATCCGCCACACTCCCTACAACAGGGAGTGAAGACTGGAGCCATGGCTGATTGCCCATAGGCTTCCCACAGCACCGGTTACAGAACAGGTTTCCCTTTCAAACATCCGTTGTGGGCAGGATCCCTGCTGTGGAGTTACAACCAAGACCCCATTCTAAAGGAGTGCTACTAAGGCAACTCAAGCAAACCATCAACCCCCCATTTTTCTAAACAAAACGCTGGGCAGGCAGATGCCAATGCCCACAACAGCCTGCAAGGCTGATGGAGCAGTTCAGTGTCTTTCCAACCATGATGCAGGCATAGATGTGGCCAAAGCCACTGCAGCTGGAGCCTGCTGTGCTCTCACACTTTCAGGGGCTGTGCTAGGCTCTGTTTCAGGCCGGGATCAACAGCATGTGATCTATTTTGACAAGCTGAGGGAGGAAATAGCTCCTTGTGCAAACTGACAGTTACCCAAGGGTTGTGTTGTATGCAGACAGCTGTTAAGAGGGTTTGTAAAAACAAACATTCCCCAGCCAGGGCAACCTGTGGCTGTTCTTCAAAGAAAAGCTCATTTCAAGGCTAGGAGGCCTCTTTGCACACTTAGGCAGAACTAGTCATTAGGAGCAGCTCCTTCTGACCACTGCTGTCTTTCAATACAGGACCCGCTCCAGACTCTCCGGAGAGGCTGGGCCAGAGTCCTTGAGTTTGGTTGAGACTGAGAGCAGTACAAACAAGGACATCATGTGTGTAGAAAGACCATCTTGAAAACAGAAGGTAGAGTTTCTTGCAGAGGAACTAAGCGTATATCAAACACTGGAAGAAGCACTAGAAAAGGAAGAAGAAGCTGGAATGGCTGTCACTGTCACATCATGTACCTCACCCTTGTGGTGGTGTTGCCACCGCTTGTAAGAGGCCACAAGCTCTACGTTACATGAGTAACTCGGGGCCTGTCAGGCTTTGTCTGGACTTGTCTTGGCCTGCCAGAAGCTGTCTTGTAGCTCATCTTGCTGTTACGACAATTGTCTAATGACCAGGTGACTGTTAGCAACATTGATTTAATTTTTATACAATTATCTGGTGTGACACTTATTGCATATATATTACTGTAACTAATGGCAGGTATGAGGGAGAAGCCTCCGTACCTGCTGGGCCTAGAGCAGAGGTCCCAGAGAGCAGCTAGCAGATGCAGGGATTTGCAGAGTGGGTTGCACAGGGTGGGTCAGGGACCCCATGCTCGAGTTCATGCAACTTCATGGTTACACACCCAAGTGCTGAGGGAGCTGCCTGATGCCATTGCAAGGCTGTGCTCTATTATCTTTGAAAGGTCATGGTGACTCAGGGAAGTTCCCGAGGAGTAGAAGAATGAGACTCCTGCCTTGAAGGAGAAGAATGTCAGGAGCTATAGCCAGTCAGCCTCCCCTCAATCCCTGGGAAGGAGACAGAGCAAGTCTTCCCAGAAATCACTTCCAGAGACACTAAGGACAAGAAGAACGGGAGTATTCACCGTGGATTTATGAAGAGGAAATCATGCTTAAGCAACCATACAGCCTTCTATGATTGTTTTGTTGAATGAGAGCAGTGAATGTTGTTTATCTTGAATTTACTTAAGGCTTTTGACACCATCTCTGGCAGCTTCCTCACAAACTGAGGAAGTATGGGCTAGATAAACAGGTAGCAAGGTGGATTGAAGGGTTGGGATCAGTGGCACAAAGTCCAGTGGAGGCAGGTCGCTAGTGATGTACCCCAAGGGTTGGTACTGGGGCCAATTCTCTTTCACATCATCTTGACTAATAGGGCAGAGCACATCCTCAAGAAGTTCACAGGTGGTACAAAATTGGAAGGAGTGGCAGATACACCAAAGGGTTGTGCTGCCATCCAGGGGGACCTCAACAGGCGGAAGGAATGGGCTGACAGGAACTTCATGAAGTTCAACAAGGGGAAATGTAAAGTCTTGCACCTGGGAGGAGCAACCCAATGCACCAATATGTGCTGGAAGGCAACCTGACAGAAAAGGGCCTGGGGGGTCTTGATGGCAAGTTGAAAAATATGCCAACAATGTGCCATCGTAGCAGGAGACTGCCAACAGTCTCCTCAGCTGCATGAGGAAGAGTATAGCCAGCAGGTGGAGGAAGGTGATTCTTCCCCTCAGCACTGCTGAGACACGTCTAGAGTGCTGTGTCTAGGCTCCCCAGTACAAGTGAAATATGGACATAGTGGAGTGAGTCCAGCAAAGGGCCAGGGAGATGATGAGGGGACTGGAACATATGTCAGATAAGGAGAGGCTGAGAAAGCTGGGACCGTTCAGCCCAGAGAAGAGAAGGCTCAGGGGGATCTTATCCATGTGTATAGACACCTAGCTGGGGGAGTACACAGAGAGGCTGTAGCACCTCCATCCTGCTTCAGGTGACCCTCATTTGAGCAGGGAGGTGGACTAGATGATCTCCAGAGGTGCCTGCCCACCTCAGCCATTCTATGATTCCATAATAACAAATATCTCTATGATGCCAATATTGGAAGAGAAAAAAACCAAACCAAAGCAGTATAAACACATACAGTGACAGGACGATACTGCAGGCCCAGGGCTATAAACAACTCACCAGCAGCCAACTCATCAGAGTAACCAGGAGCTGGGTAAAACCGGTTTTAGGGGTACCAAAGAACAAGTATGCAACATATGTAAAACACTCCGTAAATACATACATAATGTGAAACAACAAACCAGGAAAGAGCAAGGTCTAGAGTATTTTTTTACAAAGAGATGACCCCAAGGCTGAGGGAGAAACCATGATTGTACTCTTCCATGTGACTGCAACTTCAGTCATTGACCTTAGGACTCAACGGGGCATTGGAAGGGGTAGACACTAGAAAGTTTACATCACTAATTCTCGTATTATTTGACTATAAGCGTTAACTCATTGTAACTGGGCAATAAAACTTTGGACTGCTAAAACATTGGGTGTGAATTCTTTTTGCAGGTCCAAGAAGTGAAACAACCTACTCTAATTTGGACGCAACCGATTGGCAGGAGCACACTGCAGTGATCCAGGTGACATCTTAATGTTGTTGCCATCCTGAAGTCCTACCCTTTCCCCACTCAGCCATGGTATTTCCCCAACTGGCGGGTTCTGGTTCTCCAGCAGAATTAGTGAAAGCAGAGGCGGAGGGATGCAAGGGGAAGAAATCCCATGCAAATTCACAACCCTCTGTCATCCACACCACTTCAATAAAACGTTGACTCACAGACAGCATCTACAGAGAGGGACACAACAGCTGTGCCGTCACATAAGACGCCTCATGGCATCTTTTAAACAAGTCACTAAATTGGCATTCAAAGTTGGAAAGGCTCTAGCTCTTTGAATCAAAGCTGCTCTTCAACATCTCGAGGCTTCCCCACTTCAGCACGGCCCAGATGCTCCCATGCATGCTGGGACAAATTCAAACCAGATTTTTGTGTTAACGTAGCAAACGGCTTTCATTCATGCTTCTAAGTTGGGATGCACGAAAAGCATGCAAGTTGGAAACCTGGGTACACTTCACTAGCCAGTATTGTGGTCAGAAGGAATTTTATTTATACTCCCAGCCTGAGAAGCCCCAAGGCCGAGAGTAAAACTAGGCTGTGCTTGGGTAGGGGAGATGGAAGAGGAAGGCTTGCCAAGACTGGCACGGGGAACACTGCTCAACGGCAGTCCCTCCCCAAAACAGAGGAGGTAACTGTGGGCTTGGTGCAGAGCCGGTCTGTGCCACGCAGGGGTGATGAGCATGAGGATTACCCAAGGGAGAATAACAAACCACTGGGCTGCTTTCCTTAAGCCTCCCAGGGATTTTCCACCATCTTGCTGAAGGCTTGCTACCAGATACCCCCTTTTTTTTAAATACAAGATTCATTGTCCTACTTGTCTTTATACCCAAATATTAAGCATTTTACTCCCATTTTCTAACAGCCTCTAACACCCATTCACATTGCAATACACCATAACTTTTGTTTGGCTCTTAGCTGAGGCTCTCATCCGTCCAGGTTCCCCCCTCCATCATCTTCCACCAGCGGTTTCCTGAGGACAGCTTGCTCACGGTGCTATTTGCCTGGGATTTGTGGATATGCCGATGCTCACAACACAGCTGGAGTCATACAGATGTTGTGCTCTGGTCACATCCGTGTCTTCCAGGAGAAACACACACAGAATAAGGTTGGTTTTTTTGAGAAGCCCTCAATGGACCAGCTGCATATGTGCTGTCCAGCCAGCACACAACATGCAACGTGTTCTTACATGATGTGATTAACTCCATGTACACACAGCTACGGGCAGCACACAACTGGGTTTACGACACACACGCTCCACAGTTGGAGCATTTCTGTTCAGGAAATCCCCCAAATATATGTAATATACATTAACAGACCACACATGCCCTACATCTGGCAGATGACCAGATTGAACATGGTGCAATGGGGCACCCACGCACCGTCTATGGGGACATCCACACAAGCTTACCTCATGCTCACGCTTCGGTGCCAAAAGGTGTACAATATATTCCAAGTGAAATAGGATTTTTAATATCACATATCCAAACAATAGTTCTCATTTCAAAATGCAAAATAGGTCCTTTGAAGATCAGCTGCTGCCAGGCCCTGTGAGCAGGCTGGGGTACAGCTGACTGGCACAACTGTTGAGGTCAGACCTCGTTTCTTTGGTAAGATACATGCCGGGAACAAACGCGAATGCAGAGTTGTACCAAAAAGTGTCCATTTAGAAGACTAATTATTACTCCACGTCCCTTATTAGAGATTTGCATTTTAAAACAGTCATATACATTAAATAGCTCTCCAACTAAATAGCGAACATTTCAATAAAGTAGCGTATTTTCTGCTACCCCCACCATTTTAAGAACAAGCAACACATGTGGGAGAGAAGGGAAACATTAAAAACAGGCTGTCTGTCTCACACAGTTTATTTAACAATAGGTAATAAGAAATCAATTTTTAACAGTCTATACAGTGATCGAAAGTTCATATTTATAAGTAATCAATTTTAATTGCATGATTTACAACATGAGGGTTTTTTGCTTTCTATTTTCAAGTTTTACAGAAAGTGGAAGAGGGTGGGAAGGGGGCATGGGAGAGAGAAAGCAAGCATAAAGAAGAAACCCCAGGGACTTTTCTCAGGTTAAAATCATCCCGTTGGAATTGTTTCTTACCCTCTTTTTTATTTTTTTTTCTCCTTTGTTAGATGTAAAAATAACGAAAAAAAATCTTTCAAGAAAACAGAAACCACAATATATATACTACATCCATTTGGCAGCTGCCCCTGTGTATTTGCAAAAATGTTGTCTTCTCTCTAAATGTACAAATTATTTTAATACTTGAAGTTTTTTTTTAAGCTCAGACTCTTGTATAGAAAATTCTTGGAGGACAAAAGTAGACTTCAGGAGGGGACTGAGTTATTTAATATTTTTACATTTTTCAAAGAATTGACATATTTCCAACCAAAGAGGAAAAGATTGGTATTTATTTTTATATATATATATTTATATATGTAATGTATTTTTAAAGCAACATTAACCCCTTTTGTCCTCCGGTTTTAGGAAAAGGTTCTCCTGTAGGTTTTTTTTGTTTAGTTTTTGCTGTGGTTTTTTTGCAGTGACATGAAGAAAAACCAGAATAGGGAAAATGTTTACCATCTGCCTCAGTAAATAATAACTATCAATATTACATATTTTCATTAATTTAAAAAAAAATAAAACCTATTGGAGGCACGAGTAGGGCATCCTTTGGTGAACAGCCAAAAGATCACCCTCTTCTCCCGACCTCCCCAACGCACACAAGGAAAAAAAAAAAACAAGAAAAAGGACTGGTTATGATTCCAGCCATAACAAAAATATATTCTTTGTACTCTACTGTCCCTCAGGTTCATTGTTGGTTTGTTTTTAAAACCACAAACTACTGCTGCAGAGTTCAGATGTGTTCCAGGGAAAAATGTTGTTTTAGCTAAGAAAGATTCAAAAAAATTTGTCTTCAGTACAAAAAGTCTTGAGAAAATAAGTTTTTTTTCTTTTCTTTTTTTTTTATTTTTTTGTTTTTGCTCCCAAAATGCTACAATGTGTCTAGTGTATGTCTAGTGTACTCTGTGAAAGGTTTGAATTCAAGTCTGAGTTCTCAGAGCTGAGCCCCAGTTCCGTGGCGCTTGTACCATGGAGGCCTGCCATGCCGGGATTGCTAGCAAGCTGGGAAAGCATTGCACTCTGGTCCGGGCTGGCAAAGTGCCCTTGATCCATGGGGTTTGCCTGGGCAGCTACCAGTCCTGGATGTGGGGAGCTGGTCTGCGGGGAGACGTGGTGCGGAGAAGGCTGAGGTTGCATCCGAGGGGACGGGCTGGAATGGGGGGGCTGGGACTGGGGCCGCGGTGAGGGTACAGGCTGCGGAGAACGCACTTGATTGGTGAGCGATGAAGGGAGCTGCTGGCCCTGTAGGTGCGGGGACTGGGCCTGATTGGGGAGCATGTGCTGTTGGGGGCTCATAGGATTGGGCTGAGCTGGGGACCCCATCTGCTGCTGAAGTAGCCTCTGCTGGAAAGCCTGCTGCAAACTGGCTCCTGTCTCTGCACTCATCGCCTGCGGAAGCTGGCTTATTTGTCCCATGTTTCCTTGCTGCATCTGCTGCATGTGATGCTGCATTCGCTGCTGCTGTTGCTGCTGCTGCTGCTGTTGGGGATACCCCACACCCTGGGGCTGCTGAAACTGGTTGTGGTTGGCCATCCCCGGCCCCAGTGCTGGTCCTGCTCCCTGCTGCTGCTGTTGCTGCTGGTGGCGCTGCTGCTCGATCATCTGGTGTCGTCTCATCAGGAGGTCTCGGAACTGGGGAGCCATTCCCGAGTGATTCATATTCATCTGCTGCGCCTGAGGGTTCATCCCAGCCATGGCCTGCTGCGGCTGCTGCTGCGGCTGCTGCTGGGGCATGCTGGGCCTCTGCACTCCCGCTTGCATGGGGTTCATGTTCTGCATGGCTGCGTTGGGGTGCACCCCTCCTTGCTGTCCTTGCATGGTCTGCTGCGGCTGGAGCCCCGGCTGACCCTGGGGGATGCCGGGTTGACCCGTCATCCCCTGGGGGTTCTGGGACCCCGCGTACTTGGCGGCCCGCTGCTTGATGAAAGCGGCCAGCAGCTGAGGATTGGAGTGAAGGATGTTAAGCACCTGCTGCTGCTGCATGGGTGAGCTGGGAGACCTGAGAGTCCGCAGTAGGTTTTGTAAGGCCGCCTGGGGCAGAGGTGGTTGTTTGGCCTGAGCAGCGCCAGGTACCTGACCCATCCCTGGCTGAGGTGCCATATTCATCGGCTGACCCGGCTGGGCTACTGACATCATGGATGGCCTCTGCATTCCTGGCTGCAGCTGAGCTTGGGGTAAGCCCCCCTGCACCCACGGTGGCTGCTGCTGCATTGCTGCCGGCCCCATTCCTTGATCTATATGGCCACCGGGACCTCTGCCTATCTGTGGAGGGTTCATTCCCATCGGCGGCATCTGGGGCATCTGGTGCTGAATCGGCCTTTGGAAGATCTGAACCTGCGCCATTTGACGCTGGGTCTCTGCCGCGCGCTGGATCTGCATGGCCATCTCCACCGCTGCTGGAGGAGGACCCTGAACTGGCGGTTGAGGCGGCTGGGGTGGAGTTGGAGGAGTCACCTGGCCACCTGCCTTGCCCTGGGACACAGCGCTGGGGGGCTGAGTTCTTGGCATGGTGTAGGGTGGCATGCTGTTGGGAGGCGCAGGTTGAGGCTGCGAGGCAGGCTGAGGCGGAGGCTGGGGTTGCGGGGTTTGCGGTGTCGGGGGCTGCTGGCCTGTTGGAGTCGTCGGGGTGGCTGGCGTCGGCGAGGGTAATCCTTGCTGCTGGCCCACCACGCCGGTCCGCTGCATGCTCGCCATCCTCCTTCGGAGCATCTGCGCCTGCTGCAGGCGGTGCTGAAGCTGCTGTTGACGGAGCTTGTGTTTGATGTTGAGGCAGAAGGGCACCGGGCACTTGTTCTCCTGGCAGTGCTTTGCGTGGTAGCAGCAGAGAGCAATGAGTTGCTTGCAGATGGGGCACCCTCCGTTGGTTTTGCGTTTGCAGCCTTTGGTGTGCTGGACAACCCGCTTCATCTTCTGACAGGAGGGCAGGGAGCAGTTGGCATTGCGACACTGGCAGGCGTGGACCAGGGACTGGATACAGCGCTGGATGCTCAGGCGGCGGGAGTCGCCAGGGCTCTGGGTGGTCGCAGTCTGCTGGTTGTTGCTCTCATCATCTAGACCAAGGCCTAGTTTTTCCATCTTGTGGTCATGGTTTTTAGTGTTATAGCAGGTGATGCACAGGTCGTAATCCTGGAAAGACAATGGAGGAAAAGTTATCAGTGCTCCTGAAACTCCATACAATAAATAAACGATGTCGTGCCACCTCAACAAATTACTCCCAGTCTGTTCCAGGCAAACTCTAGGGTTGCTCTAGGGAAAAATTCAATCTTTCATGCCATGTTGAGGTACTAGAGAAGGAATAAATCCAAATTATAGCCAGGGAAAGTGTGTGGGCACAAGGGTGTCTGAAATCTACACAAATATATATAGCTGGAAAAACAAGTTTGCTCTGAGCTAATAAGTCACACATTATTCAGCTGGGCCAGAAAAATCCCTTTCTTTCCTGATAGGAAAGGGGAAGAAAAAGGCTGCTTTGGAAGAAACGGAAGAAATAGCTGCCCATCTGCTGCTGCTTCAAAAGAGCAGGAGTGGCAGGAGAGGTACCAACTCTCAAAGAAGAAAGGAGAATGAAAGGTTCATTTTCAGTTTTCAGACAAGTTAAACAGCAGAGTGTGCTGACAGAAGAATAGAACAGCATTTACATTCTGTGAAAGCAACAGCACGTAATAATTGATCCCTAAGAAAAAGATCCAAGTTATCAGGATTAATTTATCTATAGAAAATTTAGAATTTATTTTCTGGTATATACAAGGAAATGGAGGCATAAAATTTTAATCAGAACTTTTCAGAACTAAATCTGAGAAAGTAAACTACTTTCCGGCAGGCTAAAAAATTAAGTTACAAGCCAGATTCAAGGTTAGTCCAGCTTCTGGAGGACACAGAATTGTCCCAGACGACCAGACTTGATCTTCAAACACACAAAATACCAACTGCTGTTGGTATTGCCAACACTTCTGAGGACAAAAACACTGTTTGTGGCATTCTCCAGACAACAGAGCAGCGCAAGAGTCACCCAAGTACAGGAGTCTGAGTTCTTGCACAGCAAAACCTGTGTGTCAGTCAGCCAACGCAGAGCCCGACTTACAGAAATACTGCAGCACAACACTTCTGACTCTGGAAGAAGCAAGGATGTGTTGCTCTTCAGAAAACACTCAGCCGATCCTACCATTACAGCTCAAGCAATTGCTACAGTTCCCTACTGCTTGAGCAGCAGCACCTTAAATGAACTACAGGAAATACAATTCTACTTCAGTTCTCCACAGCTTGGTAGTAGAAGACAAACATCACACCATGCAGACTAGCAGAACTGCTTGTTATGGAAAACCTTTCCTTTCTTTCTGAACTGCCAGAGGACGAGCTGTACAGATCTTTTTCCACCAGTTAATATTGAGAAATTAATTAGAACATTCTGGGCACAAAGATACAGGGACACAAGTAGGGAAAACTTCCCCAAGCATACCTCACACACAGTGCAGTGCCATCTGGTCTCCACGTGATGCTTGCACTCGTTGCAGGTGTAGACAAAGCGATCTTGGCTCTGAGTATGCAGTTCCACCAGCATGCACATGGTTGACCACTGAGCCCTCCGTAGTGAGGAGAACTCCAGGTGCTTGTCTCTAGCAAGGGTTAGGAAAGCATCGCGCCCATCCATCAGGTCGCACGGAATGAGTGGGTCAGGCTCAACGATAGGAGGCAGGGAGTTGGCTGCAGGGCCAGCAATAAGACGGATGACAAAGAAGACCTGTAAAGTAGAAAGACTTAGTAAGCCAGCACTTATCAAGATGTTTTGGTTGCCAAACTTCATTACACTGAATATACAATTCCAGGACCATCTAACACTTGAATGATGCGCTGCCAGGGTGGTGTGCTTGTAAGGGCTGGGAAATTTCAAACCTCTGGGTGCTCTTCTACAGGTTCACCTTCTTCAGAAGCATTCAGAAGGCAAGGAGCAGTGGACTGAACTGTAACAGTAAAACTGTTGTGATGATCTAGACTGTTAGGAAATTCTGTATGAGCAAAGCTGTATTTACCCCACTGCTCTCACAGCAAAGAGCACCCAGGCGTACTGATACTTGTCTGGCGTGCCACCCAATTCTCCAGCCAATCCTGTATGATTTACAGGGCACAACTCTGAAGTATCAAAGCTTTGTACACCTCTTAAGTAAAATACGTATTTCTCATTCTATAAACTCTTACCTCCTTGTGCTTCTCCATAGTGGCATACAGCTTTTGGGAGAGGTCATTGGACACGTTGGGCATGCCAGGCTTTTTCTTATTGCCACGACTCAAGCTGCTCTTGTTCTTACTGGTCTTCTTATTGTTCTTCTTTTTGGCATTTTTGCTGTCTCCCTTGCTTACCTATTAATTTTAAAGGCATTTTATGTCAGATATCTAAGTCACACCACATCAGCATTTTACTTTCGCGTCTTCTATAACTGCAGGACAACTCTACACAATAATTTACTCCAAAGACACTTACCAGAGTCCCCTGAAACACTAAATTAATTCCATTAGAATCACCCCAGAAGACATCAGTACCAGCAATACATAGTTCTAAAAATACTAAAAGCAGAGTATATAGCATACTCCTTGCTCAGGAGGTGCAAGGGAAATGTTATTTACTGAAAGCTGTTGGTCTGCTACAGTTGAACATGTAGAACCTCTCAATTATCAATCACAAAAGGGGTTCAGCAGATAGCTTCTCAATGCAATTCAAAGCTAAAAATAACTGAAAAAATATATTTTTCAGTGCAACTGATATTGCACTAACCAGAGCTAACAAAGACTTAATCCACCTAGATTTAGTTTGTCACAGCTCTGTCAGATTCATTTTTATTTTTTAATAGACTGCATAAAACAGATTTTGATATGATGCTGTTATTTTGATCCAAAGGGCATCAGGAGGGCAATTTCTAGTATGCCCCTTCCTCCTGTCCTATCCTGCAACAGCTGAACAAAACAGGTCAGCTTAATTTCAATTATAATCAATTAGCAATGAACAGTTTATTCCTCTCTATGCTTCTCAGAGGGCCCCTCAAAACACTACAGCATATGATGGTCAAGGATCAAAGCAATTCTTATCCAAATAAGCATTTTTCATAAGCTTAAAATAACTTTGTCAGGATGGAAATTTCCAGTGAACATGAATGACCATCATTTCATTTGAGAGCACAGTTTATCATTGCCTCATTTTCAAGAGGTGGAACACAGGAATCAATAGAGAGTTGAAACTATTTTTAATAATAAAGGTTAAATAGCAATATGCTGCAAGCTTCCCCCACTGCAGGATTTTGGGGCCAAACTGTTGTGAAGGATCAACTAAGTGTTGACCAAACTCACACACAGAGGTAGGTCAGATGCCTCACAACTGGTTTCTGATATATTAGATTGGAACTTGCAGCTATGCCAAGTGGAAAACAAACCTTTAAATAACGCTTTCTCTAGTAAGATGTTAGCTAATGCAATTTTGGTATCAAGTTGCCTAATTCCCAGGTTACTCTTGCACTTAGTTTATTCAAAGTCCTTGAAAGAAGAATCACAAATTCTAGTTGCAATGTTAAACCTAACTTTTTTGATCCAAAGGTCTTTTGGGAAAAGATTAATTCTAAACCCCAACAAATATGTGGTATCTAATAAAGTGACAAAGCAGCAGTGTTTAAACAGAGTTAACTAACGAGCGCTACTGTGTGAGCAAAGCTACTAACTTTATCCCTGATTGACCACCTCTTCAATAAAAGCTCAGAAGATCCAAGGGTGCGCAGAGGCATCAAGAAATTTGTCTAGTTTAAGTAGCCCTACAACAATTCAGCAGTATTTTGTGCTTCAGCTCATCAATGCCTTAAAGCTTTCTACTAGAAAAAAATCCTATACTAAGTAAACAACTAAATTAGAGGTCTCTTGCAGAACATTTGAGAAAGTAACAAAAACTGGTATCATAACATCTAAGTTAAAAAAAAAAAAAAAAGTTAGCCACAGTCCAAAAGCTAGAGCTTAAGGAAAAAGCTTCCAAGTCAGGCTGAGGTTGCAGCATGAATATTGATAATAACTGGATTTCAGCAGCGAAATATTCAACTAGCAACTATTTCAATCCAATTGACTTTGGTAATTAGTTAGGTTTATAGCCATTATGAACAGCCACTGCTCATACAAATGTAGCTTAGTAGTATTTTAACAGCTCTAATTTATAAAATGTAAAACTGAAATCTATATTAGAGTGAAGCAAGAAAGCCAGTTAACGGAAGTGTCTAGGCCCTCTCCCCCGCTTTTTTTTTTAATTAGCCATAGATAATCACAACTTTTTACATTAGATCACGAAATAGCAGAAGCATTCTTACATCTGTGCTTTCATTACTAGTGTTTTCCTCTCTCTTCCGTTCTTCTTCCTCTTGCTCTAGTTCCTTAATGCTCTCCTCTAGGACGTTAGGCCAGAAGTCCCCCTCAAAGTAAGGTAGCTCTTTTGCACTTGTTAGACGATCTTCTGTTGCCTGCTTAAATATATCCTGAAAAAGAGCATACCACTTGGTTACCACTACTACAAGTCACATAAGTAAAGGTAATCTCTCCAATTAACGATAAAAAAGGCACCAACAGACCAAACAGGAGAGCTTAATATTTCAGTTCATTATACGAGGGCACATCCTAAGTGCAGATTTAATACTGCATCAGTTACAGACAGTGTGTCAAATATATTTCAAATGTTCCCACTCTGAAGAAATAAATCATTGCCATGTGGTAGACTTCAATACGCATACTTACCAGGTGGGACAATAATGATTGCTATATTGTCAACACCAGCTTTGAAGTCCTGATAATTCCAAAGGCTTTACGTAATTCTAACTGTGTCAAGCAGTCTAACACTGCAATTTTATTGAACAGCAGAAGATTAAGTATTCCATATATTTTCTTTGTATTAATGAAATGAAATTCACTCTCTTTTACAGTATTCCTTGCGAATTTAGTTTGTTCTGAGGTATCATTCCAAATCTCTTGCTAGAATCATTTCAGAAGCTATGTGCTTTGAAGAGGATGTATTTTAACTCTAAACTTTTAGTGCTCATTTAACTTAAAACTAAGATAGTAAACTCCAAAAATCAGACACAATGGATAAGGCAAGGAAGAAACCAAGACAAGACTGGTCAACGCACCCTCCCCCATACAAACATACACTTCACAAACCTTGTAATCATGAACAATGCGCTCTGACACAGATTTGTCCAGCATCTTTTTGTACCACTCTTGCAGTCGTTTGGGTTTGGGTATCTTTTGGTCAGGAGGATGGCAATGGAAGATGTAGTCGTCTCCTTCACTAGGTGGGCATGCCCAGATATGTCCAGTAGTATACCTAGCATCATTATACAAAAAAGAAGTACATGTAGCTTCTGACAATTAATACCAGAGCTTGCTCTCCTCTCTGCCACCAGATGGAGCCACCACAAAGTTGGCTGGTGTTACCAGATGGACAATAATTACAGCTCTCCGCGATTTTAATTCTAGTCTTCATCCAGCTTCATCCATCCGAGAGCATTAACATCTTTTCACCAATTTTTTAAAATACAACACTATATGCAGAGCAGTTCATATAAAGTGTACACGTTTTCCAGTCTAGATAAAAAAATCAAAGCCCGATATAGACCTGCAATTGCCACCTCCCAATTAACTAAGAGAAAGATAGAGGCTAGGTATTACAGCAGTAAAAGCCAGAATTCTTTTTCCTTAAGCGAATGCAGTCATTTGTTATCTAGCAACATTTTAAAAACAGAATAACTTAAAACATGCAATTCAGTTTTCTACTGTAAATCCTCTGTTTTTTAACTTTGAGGATAGTTTTAAAAGGTTTCACAATCTGGGAATAAACGGTCACTGTCAACCTATGCTATTGGGTACAATCTAAGTACGATGAAGACAGATTATATCCAAATAGTAGCAGCTGCACAGACTATAATACCAGAAAGATCATTTCTTTATCCTCAGTTCTTCTCTATTAGGTTTTTTTTTTTTTCAAATAACTCCAGTAGAAGGAATAATCAGATCTCAAGTTAGAGAAAAATAACCATCCTTGCTGTGCTGAGAAACAGCTCTGCAGAACCCTAACCAAACCCTGGCAACTGCAGCCAGTTGTCATTCCTTCTGCCCAAGAAGGGAGAGATGATACTGCGTGACCAATATTGTTTTCTCAAAATGAGAACCTGATGTTACCCATTAGCACAGAAAACAGCATTAAGTAAAACTGAGGCCTGAGCTCTCTGCAGCAATTTTGCCAACTCACAGGTTAGAAAATATACAATAAAAAAAAAGCAAAAAAAAAAAATGCCTTTAAAGTACTAAGATACCATCACATTGAGGTACTGAAGACAGTACCACCCACCTCCATTCTGACTCCCCTATTTTTCTCCTGCAACTACTCTAAACACAGTCCCTAATAATTTCTTCATGAATAACTCTCTGCCAAGCTACACCAGATAGCTTTGACAATAGACTGATGTTTACTTCACTGCCTTTTCTACTTCAGTAATCATGGTAATTTAATTTCCACCTGTCTTATTTCTTCAGTTGTTGTGTTCTCTTTAGTGCTGTCCCGAGTATACTCTCCTCTTTCTATTCCAACTTCTCAGTTTCTCACAATTTCAGCTACTCATTTTGCAAGAGATTTCTTAGTGGCCTTACACAGCTGTTATAATCAGCACAGACAGAATACACTTACTTTTCTCCTCATAAACATGGGTAAGAACTTACTTGCCAGCCCAAAGGAACGACCTGATTAAAGCAGTGGCATTACACTAGGACTGCACTATCAAGAAGGCCAGCAAAATTTTAGGGTCCAGATAAAAAGGCTCACATTTGCTACTTAGACTTAAGGAAGTTTTACATGAGTTTGGAAACCTAAAAATATTTGAAGCATAAGCCTCTCCCGAAAAGTCTATGATCCCTTTGTTTTTTCTCTTTTTCAACTAAACACAGTTGTTGCTGAGTTACTCTATCACCAGTTGATACTTAGGCACCATATTAGATGCAACAAGATCTAGTGATTTCATTTGCAGTAAGAACAACCTAGCACAAATGCTGCACATTTGAAGAAAGAAAGAAAACATTAAAAAAGACTTACCCTAGTTTCTTGACGTATTCTAGATATCCAATTAGTATTTCGTGATAGACAGCAGTCCTCAAGCATTTGGGGCGGAAGAAATGAACACTGTCAAGGTAAGATATATACACTCGCCTAAAACAAAAAACAAAAAAGGCATGATGAGAAGCAGAGAATTCTAAGTAATTCTACAAGTTTATTCACATTAATTTATAAAATTTGAAGCATCCAACAGAACAACAATCTTCAAATCCTCTGATCCTAATTTACCTCTAGAAACTCAGCTTTCTTTTGATATCCTAGCCTGATCTCTTTAAAGCTATCCAGTCCCTTCCTTGAGAATATGGACAACTGATCCTCCGGGCAACACTGCCGGGCAGCATCCCCAGTAAGAAGTAACTCTTAACTGGCACATTCCCTGCAAAAGCTACTTTGTTTCTAGAAGCTAACAGCACCAAGAGTGTTCACACCAAAGCTCTATACAGAACTCAGGGAAGTTCACCCAACTGAGACAGTACCAAAATAAAATACCAAAATAAAATACACTTCCATGCAGCTCCCCACCTTTGATTGGGTGGAGGGCAGTCTGAGCCATACTCCTGTACGTGCATCCCAAAGAAGCACAAGTCCACACCATCAATCTCCTCAAAGGCAAAAAGCGCTTTCGTACGATAAGGGAAAGACTCAGCCATCTCTCCGCTGTCCACAAACCTGCAGATTGCAGAGGGTAAAGGGGGATACCACATGAATTCACATATTAGAGCACACATGTCACTAGGTAAAAGCAACAATGACGGCTACTCTAAGAGTCGTTTCAGTGCAATTTGAAAGTTAAATGCTTACAGAATACTCAAAATACAAGGCATCCGCTTTTTACTATGAAAAAAGATGACATCACAAGTAATTAATATGCTGCTGTAACATCTGTTTGCCAAAAACTGGTCAGTGGTGAGGTTTGAATACAACACTCTACTTTTTCAAAATAGTAGCATGTAAGTAAATTCAATAGATTCCACCTCCTCCAAAAGAAAGCAAAATTAGAAATGGAAAAAAAAAATATACCTTGCTTTCATTCCTGGTTTTACTTCAACAGTTTTGTCAGATGCATGTACCACCCTGACTGTAACCTCTCCTGCCTCAGGGTGATTCTGTCGTCTTAGGAAGTCATTGACTCTGTTCTCCAAGAAGGTACCAAGTCTTGTTGCTGGTAACCCTGCAGGAGAAAAATACAGCTCTAAATATACACAAAACTGAACTGTTCAAATGTGACTTCTCTATTCAGATGCTAAACGAAAGGTGACTCTTGATGCATGTGGTATGTTATCGTAAATTAAAGCTTTACCCCCAAACACTAACACTTCTAGATTGGGTGAGCTGCTTTTCACCTGCAGGCACGCTTATGGTTCACACATCATTTAAATGAAGAAAGAACATGTATTTCAACCCAGTTTTTATCTGTCTTAAGAGTCAATCACAATTAAGGCTCCTCCTGAACAGAAGCTATTAATTACTTGAACGGCATTACAAAACACTGCTCTCAGACATAGCTTCAAGAGCAGGTGTTGCATTTGGAAGTATATTCTGTCTATAAATCCACAGTAGCCAAGTTAGTCTCCCCACTTACCAAAAGAATATATTTAAATAGTGGAAAGAACAACTAAACACAAGCGTATCTGCAAATAATGTAGGTAGTTTAGAAGTTTCTCATTTTCAAACAATCCAAACAAAAGAAGAACAAGCGTAACATTAGCTGACACAAAACCTAAAGCTGAGAGGGAGTTTAAGACTTCTGGTGTAACAGGGCCTGTCTCACTGCTGGCCATTACTTCTGGTAGAATTATGTATCTTCAATCAGCTTTTCATTTTTCCAATTTGACACCTTCCAGTAAAGCATCGCCATACTATATTAAGTAGGCAAAACACACAGGTTGCTAGAAACAAAAACTGATAAAAACTGTAAAAAAAAAAAAAAAGCCTTGTAGTCTCCCTGTATTCTTGGTGAATTTAGGAGGTTTTAACCTTGGAGATTTTGGAAAAAGACTTGGATGTTGAAACCATTCATTGAGTGGTTTGCTTTCCGTTTCATAAGAACAGCTGAGAAGAACACTTTTTTTTGTGACTGAACCGTAAGCCACCCCTCAAATTTCAAGACCATTTCCAGCCTTTGATACCCTTCCTTCCTCTTTTTTCAAAGAAGGGCTTTAAGAAGTAACTCCTTAACACTACAGTTAATACTTGTTAGAATCCTGATGCTATTGATTGGCTGGGGATTTTATTTATTTTTTTTTCCAGCAGAAATGTAAATATTCACTATTTGTAAGAAGCACACCAACTTAAGAAGCTTCTGAAGGACTTGTTTTGTCTATAGAACAGATGGACAATGACTGCACATATTTCCTCCTACACTGCCTTCAAATCAGCTGCCTTGATCAAGAGGAAATGTCTATAGAGAGTTTTGTCACCAGCTGTTGAAACTTTTATCTCTCTTAAGAGCAGCAGTAGTCACGGTGACTAGAACACGTTATCATAAATTTAAGTTAGACTGCAGTCACAAAGCAACTACTACCCAATGCTATTAATACTGCAATTGAGATAAAGTATGTGTATCTTGCATTACGTTAACCCTCTACAACAGACCATTAACCAACGGGAACACCTGTGAATGCAAACATTCTGAACATCACCCAACTGGTGTTCAGAGCTGACCAAAAGTACTCTCCTTTAACTCAAAAACTTGAAACAAATGCAAAATGAGCATGAAAGCCACTTCTTTCCTATTCTTAAGAAATTATTTAAGATTTATTGGTGCAAATGTCAGGATCTTACTTTTAGCAGAGAATTTGTTCTCTTTCCTGGTTCGTCCTGTTTTCTTTAGGCAACCATCACAGACGAAGCTGAAGCAAAAACAGAAGACAATGAAAAACCACCCCAAGTCAGACCATTAAGTGCCTTAGCATCTAAGAAGCAAAATCTTTTACCAGCTCTTATCCTGTCTGGAAAATACTTTAACTGCAATTTGAAATAAAATACAGCACAGGGAACAGTGCTGGCAGAAAGTGGAGCAGCTGTTTCTGAGCTTCAGAGGAGGATCTGAGCTCCAGAGGGTGCACCTCCTGTCACTCACCCACGTCGCCACCTTCAAACCCAGGAAACAGGGTCTCCACTGGCAAGTCTAACAATATTGGCTTAAAGTATTCTTGGAAAAAATAGTCTCAAACCACTGTCTCTGATGGAGATACTGGAATACACACAGCAAAAGACTGATTTTTTTTCTAAAAGCCCATGTATACTGTAGCATGAAACGATGGGCAGATTCTTCCTCAGTTACAGGATGCCTGCCCTCTTCTGCAGCAGTGCGGATGGGACAACAGAATGGTACAAATCATAGCTTTCTTGTCAGGAAAGGGAACATTTAAGCTCTCACAGAGCTTTGTCTACATATAATTTATCAGCTTTTCTTGAAAGCTTTTAAAGCAATTGAAAAAAACCCCAATATTTTTATCAAGAACTATGAAGTATCTGAAGAAGACCAGATTAAATTTTAAAAACAATCTCATCACCAAGGTCAAAAACTGAATTCACCTGTTAAATTCTTTAGTTGTTAGAATTTTTTTTAAGACAAAGTAATATGATTTATACAGAACATTGAACAGTATGAAATTGTTACAAGAATTAAAAACATCTTTTCATGAAGGACTAATATCTTTTAACAGAAAAGGCTGAAACATAAGCCTGAAAGGCCCTTTTCCCCACACAGGAATGTTATAAACATTTAAGATTAGAAACAACTTCACATACAACACAGTAAGATACGATGCCTAAATTTGATGTTACCCCATATATTCTGTAAAACTTTCAGGTGGGAACGCAACTTCTTAAATCTAACCAATATAAGGAAGTTTATGCACTAACTCTAGTAAATCTATCATATACTCTCTACTTTAGGAAAAATTCCTCACCCAGAAGGCCAGATTATCTCATTATGAAGAACACAGATCTGGTGCATTTTTCTTCCACACTCTATACATTCAACAAATCTGTTGAAGGAAAAAAAAAAGGGATAAGGGAAGAAGGTTAGTAGTATCATTACTTGCTTGTATATTTTGTAATATTTTACTAGAGGAGTTCCAGCATGCAGGCTCTTGAGCCTTTTTAATATAGAGAGCAATTCTATGCTGTGAACAGCCTCCAGAATGAATTAGAATCTGTCAGCTCAAGCCATGTAGATGATGCAGGGACACATTATTATTACTATTTGGCTGCCTTACTGCCATCTACTTCACTATTTTTTTTATTATTTTTGAAGTGAAGCCCTTCTAAGGATAAAATCCGTAAACTGCTTGCTGTTATAACGAAGAGAAGAAAATGAATTCACATGTGTCAGAAGCAAAGATCTGGGAGAAATAGTTGGCTGGTGGTTGCACCACTATGCTTGAAGGCTGGGCTACATTGCAAATATACTGCAGGAAGGTGGGAAGGAAGAAAGCAGAAGCAATATCAGAAGTTTAGCAGAGAGGTAAGGACAACTGAGGTAAGTGGTATGGTCTGTTTCACAGATGTTGATGAATATAATTCCCCCAAATACCTAAGGTTGCTTCACATATCAGGAGAATCTGACTCCTTTTGAACATGACTATTTATAAAAGTCTGAGACTTCGGATGAATAGCTGTCATTTATGTAGGGCACATACTGTAAGTTAGGCTTGTATTCTAGCATTATGCTGTATCTTCACTATAACAAAAGGGAAAGAAAGTTATGAATCAAGTTACTATTCTCTCCTTCCCACAGCCCTTGTAAAACAGAGGAACTGGCTGACCCTTATGCCCTGAAGGATGGTGTGGGAAGAATACATATCCTTTTTGCTCATGCATTTGAGAATGAAGATAATATTTGCAAAGCAGCAGCACAGGTGTGTAATGCAGGAGCATGTAAAGTGGCTTCAAAAAACCCTCAGAAATATAAAGAAAAGCAGCTGAGTCACCATTATAACTTTACTGAATGTCTACAGTTCTGCTTCCAGGGCAGTGTAGAAGAACCGGCTGATTCAAATTGAACAATTTTTCCTTCTCCTACAGCTGCCTGTAAAATATGACAACTGGAAAAGCCAACAGCATCTAAAGAGTTATTGCCAAATGACTCAAATCTGTTCTGAGACTTGAGTGTTCGCCACAGCAAGGTTCCAAAGCAGAGTTGTCTGCATTCACCCTTCCATTGAATCCACATTTAAGATGACAAAATGCACTGATTTCAGCCCATACATACAGTGTTACATATTTCTCAAGTATAGCTGTGGTGGTTTGGCTTCTTAGGACAGAGTGCCAGATAGGCCGCTTACTAAGCTACCCCTACTAGCTAACAGAGCTATATGAAATTTGGAAAACGTCAAAACCTGATGGTGAATAAATGACATGTCTTTTACAAAATAATTATAGTGAAGTGAGGATCATTAAAAAAGTAACAGCATTACTTACAGTTCAGGGTCCAGTGTATCGTTTTTCCTTTTTGAAAACTGTTCTTTGTTTATCGTGCTATGGAGAAAACAGGCAATAAAACTCAGTTTTAACACAAGACAACATACTCTCATACCATACTACACATATCCACACAAGACGACAAAACTTGCAAGTAGATTTTTAAAACACTCACTGGCATTACAAGGAAAGGAGCTGCATTTCACAAAGGGACAGACAACTGAAGTATATACCATCCTTGACTCTGCCTGAGGAAAACATTCTTTCCTATGGGACAGTGTGCCTTATTGCTTCCTTATTCAGTTTTACCACAGGATAAATGGTAAAACTTACTGATGTTCAAGTTTTGGACCAGTCTGATCAGTATTTCATGGTGAAAGGACTATTTGATATGCCTCTCTGATATTCTGAAGGCAGAGAATTCCAATTATTTTTGATTACTGAGAAAGGCAGGTTTCAGATTCCCCTAGCCCTGATCCTAGACTAACTTCAAAGGATAAATTTCAGCTTCCAAACCCTGCAACCTCAGCCCAGTCATTAATCTACACTATCTTTACCTTTCCTACAGCATTTGCAAGGCTAGAAATGACATCTCTTTGACAGTGAGGTCCCAGGTATCATTTAAGATTTTTGGGGGGAGGTGTGAAGAAGGTACAGCAGAACAAAAAACTGTCCCAACAGTTTGCCACCAGCACGGAAGAGGCAACTAAATCCATGCCTGGCCTTTTACCATGGTCTCCTTAATAACTGCACAGCATTTCTTGTAAGCAGATGGCACTCCAACAGTAAAATATTTGTATGGCAAAAGGAGGTTGTCTGCTTCTGATTTGGATAAAAACAATTTGAAGTTGAGTACAAGTTTAATAGCATGGCCAGTCTATAAACAGAATGGTATATTTGACTATTATTTCAAACTATGTCTGTCACCTGCCTGCAGGCTTGGTTATTTTTCTGCAGTAGAATTTTTTTTCAGAACAGTATTTTCTTCAGAAAACCATTTTCTTCCAGAAAAGCAGCAATTCTCTTCTTTCCCCTCTATTGGTACGGTTACAATTTTAAGCACTAAGTGCTTTTTTTTCACTACAGTCAGTTCAGACTTTAAAGAAAAAAAAAGACAAATCCACAGCACAAATCCAGGCTTTTATGAAGAATACCTGGTCCACCTTCTACTAGCCTACAAGCAGGAAGGGTTACCTAAAACTAAAGTCCTTCCCTTTGAGAAAGCACTGTAGACCATGACACAGTTTATGAACGCACAGCCCAAGCAAACACAAGTCACTCACGTTTGAGGTTGTGATGGGTCATCTCCCAGAGAAACGCTCTCCCCTTGGATTTCATTGAAGCACTTCTCACAGAAATGATACCTGTCAGCAAGAAGGCCATATTTGGGTGAACTGCTCCGTCCACACAACACAGCCCAAGCCAAGCAACGGAGCCACCAATCACAGCAGGCCAAGGAAGGGACAGGAGCAGAGAGCAGGTCATCAACGGCGACAAGGATATTCAATGATGCAGATTTATGGGCCCCACATTGTTTTTTTTGGTTTGATTTTTTTTGTTTTTTGGGGTTTTTTTGCGCAATCAAAGCCAAGTGCAGACAATGACAAGCATGAAGGAGAAATAAAAAAAAATGACACACACACGAACAAAGAAATGGGGGTTTGCAGGACAAAAAACAAAACATAGAAGCAGGACAAGACAACACAAAGCAGAAAGCCAAGGCAAAGCACAGATTAGCATTAAATCTCTCAAATGGGTTCACAAGCAGCAAGTGATTAAAGCAAATTAAACAAGAATATTCCATTTTAGCATACCCATACCCTCTTCATTTTAATAATCCATGCCACGTACAGCAAAGAATTAAAATGAGAAAGGGGAAAGAGCAGAAGGAAGGAAGAACTGCTACTCTGACTTGTACATCAGCACAGCAGTTCTGTTGGCAGGAGGATCTGCAGGAGATCAATGGAAGAGGGATCATCTTCCATTTTAAGTGTATAAATGCTGAAAGGCCACAGGATTCTCTCCCAGTTGAAAGGGAAAGCTGAACATCAGAAGCTTCAAGAACAAAATCTGTCCTCAAAAATCTTATAGACATTAATCATAGAACTGTCAAACTGTACGTTAACTAAATACGTAACATTAACTACACACATACAGTTCTATATTGATATGATTCTGCCATAGCCCAGTTTGAGTGTAGAACAGTCCAGGCGTCAGTGCAGCCAGCATCACAGAGAAAGATTTCATTCATACTTGAACAAAATAGTGATTAATTCAAGATTCTACCCCAGCCCTCAAAAATGTTCTAAAACTGTGGCCTCTCCATTACTAAGGCATGTTAATTGAGTGCACAAGATGTCTAAAAATAAAAAGAAATAAAAGAAAATTCAAACAAGTTTATTATAAAGCCACACAAACCAACACTATAGCAGCTGTTACGCTAAAAAGACAGGTCTCAACCCTCTCTTCCAGTTTTCATCTGAGAATGCAGAGAACAGTACTTCTGGAATTGTACATTTCAGTCTATAGATATATATGCATGTAATTTACAAGTCACATGTATGTACCTGTTATAGTGCAAACACTCCCTTCTAATGCTTGAAAACATGTAAAGCATGTCACATGTTTTAATAAAAGGCTTTTTGGGCCAACTAGTGCTTGTCTATAGATAAATGTAAGCAGAATGTACTGACAGGATATAAAAAACGCTACACTCTAAGTCTAAAACTATAATAATTATGGGATATTGTAAGTTCATTTTCTGCTTCCTCCCTACTAAAACCCTCCATTCCCTGCTATAAACCTTTATGAAGCCAAAGAAGGTAAAGATGTAACTCCTGTAGTTCTTTGGTTGCTTTGACCTGACCAGATGCCTATGAAAAACACAATTCTTGCAAAATCATCTTGGCTTTCAGGTAAAAGCCTTAGTGTTTCTGTTGTTCTGGGTCTGGGTTTTTTTGTTTAAGGTGTTGAAAGAATAGGAAGCAGGAACTAAATTAATGGAGGTGATATAGTTTGTAGGTAACCAGCCCTCTGCTCTAACAGGTACATTCTGGTGACAGCCCAGGGGATGTAGGAGCCTTAGAGCATGTATTTCCCTGCTTCTTCCTCCCTCAGCACCCCAACCGGCAAAGAGAAGCCTAGCAAGAAACCTTCTTTCAGAAGTCAAATATGTTTAAATCCTTTAATAAACCTCAAGTCAAAAAAAATTATTCAAAAGACCTGTAGAAGTGACAGCACTTTATAGAGCTGCTGACAGCTACTGCAAGACAACTCCCTTAAGGAAACTTAGGGAGAAAAAGGAAGCACCAATCTACTGAAGAATTGAACACACAAACCTTCTAGTGAAGATTTGCACCACAAAAATGAGTTTGCTCTTCAATGTTAACGTAATGAGAAAAACAAAGACTTGCCAAGTATAATATGAATTACAAGCATTAATGTACTTGCTGCATGGCTTACTCTGTTCTGCATGAAAAATACTGCTGTGTCATAAGAAGGAAAAGACAACAGACTAGTATGTATGATTTGTAGATAATCCAAGATTTAATTAACTGCAAGATAAAAATTTAGTAAACTATGTTTCTGCAAACAGAAGAGGAAGAGCAAAGACTGCAGCAAACTTTTGCAGAAAGACATTATCATCGCACAAGATAACCTATTCAAGGGCACTTCCAGCAAATTTTTATCTTGGCACACAAAGGTGTACACATATAAAGAGGGTGTATATGTAAATACATGCACGCCTTTTAACAGATCGATTGCAGCATGCACAAAACCGCACCAAGTGAGTTTTCCTTACCTGTTCTGGTAACTGTAGTAAGTGGCATCTCGAGGGATTGTGCAGAGCTGTTTGCCATAGCAACACAAAGTCTGTGGCGAGAACTCCAACTGCAAAGAGGAATGGGTCGTCTTAGTACTCGTACGCTTTTCCCTCGCCCTCCGCGGGAAGCAAGTGTGACCCAGACAACGATTATTTCCACCTTATTCTGTGCACAGATCTTACAGTACAGCAAGTGTGTAAAGTGCTAGTCATAAAGAAATGCTCAGTGGGCTGTTATTCTCAAGTTAGGTCTTCTCCAAAGATGGAAAGCATATCCAGACAAGACAATGGAAATACAGTCTCAATATACAGTGCAATAGAGAGCGCTTCTTCTGCGGTAACAAAACCACATCTGTTTAATTTGCAATAGCAAACATGGTCGCCCTAATCAAAATAAGCTTTCAGTTACTGACTTCTTCCCCCCCAAGGGCATATATACAAATAGATGACTTAAGCACTAGATTTAGAAGATCCATAAAACCCTCAAAATCAGATTACTGAGGATTGCTAAATCATGGTAAATTTTCAAAATTTTTGACACACCAAAACTGCTAACAACTTCAACTGCTGTATTTTTTCCCCCATAACACCAGAAGCAAGCAGCAGACTTAAAAAAACCTTATTTTCTTACCTTTCTTCCACAGCAATAACCAAGGCTCTGCATAACTGGGTCAATTTCTTGCTCAAACACTTCTGCCAGTTTGGAACAGTATTTATATACCCGGGATGTTTTGCGGTTATACAGCCAGGCATTATTGAACATGAGCCAGATGTCGTCTACGTATTGCCATGGTTCCTGATACTGTCCCGTGTCCAGCTTCCTCTTGATAGTAGAAAGGTCCATGGGGTTCTTTACTATGTCAAAATAATCCTGCAAGAACACACAGCGTATCAAAACACTACTACAGAACTGGGTTGTGAAATGACAGCACACGCATTCTCAGCATATAAATTCTTCTGCAGTGCATCAAGAAAAACAGGTTCCTCCCTGACTTGATTGTCAAACTGCTTGTGACATACAATGAAAACTCTAAGTAATACCATATCACTCCCCAGTACTTCCTTTTCATTATTCCTTTATTTCTGAGGCTCTAATGCTCTTCCACTCCTGATGAAATAAGCCACTCTAATTTTAGTCAGCAAAACAAGTAGTACTAACAGTAGGAAACGGCAATGTATTTGCAGCCACTGTGATCTGAGGATATACAAGAGCGTTAATAGGAACTGATTGGTTTTAATAGACCCCACAATCTCATAAATAAGAAGAAATAACCATATTAGATGACAAAAGTTACCACGTCTCCTCTAAAGAATGCCTTTTTCCAATCCCCCCATCAGTTATATGACCACTTCCCCTCCAAAAGTCCTCAGAACATGATAGCCAATTGAGAGCTTGTTAAAGAACATAAGCAACATTTATGTCTGCTTATAATACAGCAGGCCTTGAATCTTTGCAGTATCTATCCTAAAAAAAGCATACATCAAACAAAGAAACAAAACAAAACAAAAAACACCTTTCAGGCAAGAAATGTTGCCTAAAGCAGTTAAGTAGAACTTCTATGTCTACGTATTTGTGTATAAATAATAGACTTGTGTGGTCAATCCAGAGAGTTTAACACACAGATCCTCAAAGGATAGTAATGTCTTCTGAAAACAATTCTAAAACAATCAGGAAATTTGATCTAAACAACACTAGAAGTTGAATAGTCTCCTTGCTCATAACCAATTAATAATCACTGAAGGATTTATTCTTTAAAAGTGGTCTTAAAAGTGGTCAGCCAAGTTTTATATATTATGAGAAAAACCTACAGAATTCAGCAATAGAAGCATCCCAACATGAAGCAGTATCCATTAAAAGCCCATACAGCATCAGGCAATCCCTTCAACGTATGTTATACCTGCTTATTTATCAAAAGCAGCACAGACCCAAACAGCCCTTTGAAAAAACAAACTTTCCTAAGGCAGACATTGTATGTCCCACTGCCCAAGCTAAACCTCTTCAAATGCATCAATATACAAATGTTAACAAGACAGACATACGCTGTTCTCAAACAGGTATGTCGTAATATAGTAGTTTTGAATTAAAGCCAGGAAAGCATCTTGCTAAGACACTCACAGGAATTCCTAGTAGTTGGGGATCCACAGGCTGTCGAAATGGAAGAGACTCTGGATCCTGACGGTAAAGTGCCTCCAGTGTTGGCATAAGTGCCTGCCGCAACTCTTCTGGCTTGAAAACTTTTGAGAAAAAAATAAAATAAAATCAACATTAGAAAGATAGCAGAAACAGCTGTAAGGAAGAAACTTGCTGGAAAAAGTGAGGTCTGTGGAAAAAGACTACAAACAATGGGATTAAGTTACTGAGCATGGCTTGTTTATCCTCTGCTACACTGAGTTCTGAGGAGGATACTGAAATGATCAGCTGGACACAAGGAAATGGCCAAAATAAAGAGAATCTTGTTCTTATCACAGGAAGACACCGCTACATTTAATAGAGACAGTTTACCTTCCAAATATGACCCCTCTCTGATGACCCAAGAAAAACTTGTCTAGAAAATCTGTAACTGAAGAGTATTTAAAATCTCTGTTGTATTGACAATTTCACTAAGACTTAACATCTAATACCAAAACCTTTAAGAACTTGCCCAAAGCCAATTACAAGCACATGTATTATTAGACAGTTTTGTCCAAAAGCCACAAAGAACAATCCATATAAGCCTACTCAGTACAAATGAAGAAAGCTCAAGGTTTTTTTTTTCCCCCCGTAGATTTCTCTAGGGAGATGCAGTGAATTTCAGTCAAGACAGTATTCCTGCTTACTTTTTTTCTTAGACTGCCCAGCTGCTGGAGAAGACTGAGTAGCTGGAGTAGTCGGTCTTTCTTCCCCCTCTGGTATTTCAGTCTTCACTTCGGATTTCTTCTCTTCTTGTTCCATTGGGTCTGGTTTACATTCTTCCACGACCGGTTCTACTTTAACCTAGAAAGTAGTTTGGAGCATATCACTTCAGCTCCTGTGAAGCCACTCATCCATGTTTTTGTCCTTTAAACCTATCTGCCATCCTGCCCACCCGCCTCCCCTAGGCTTAAGGGTATCTCCTTTGTAAAACTTCCTTGGTGCAACCTGAGGCTGTTCCCTCTCATCCCATTATCCACTATTCTAACATTTAATAGCTGCCAATAGCATCTGAAGGAGATACCCAAGTGCCCTCTTGCATTGGCATTTACCAAAAAGCCTCACAGCTGCAACCACAATATTGCAGTCCTTCCTGTGGCCACTGGCTTCTACCACCAGTTCTCCATAAAACAGAGACCCTTCTTTAGGCAGAAGTAGACTAAGACAACAATTGAAATAGCAGGCAGCAACTACAGCTATTTAGCTCTGGAAGGAATGGCTTGCATGGAGACAGAAAGCATCCAGCAGCACTAGATAAAGATAATCTACCCAACAACTGGCCAACAATCTTACCTCAGGTTTCTCTTCCATTTGCAGCTCTGTTTGTTCTGGTTCCCCTTCATCTGTTTTAATATCCATTTTCACTTCCTGCAAGGGTGGCTGCTGCTGCTCTGGAACAGTCTGCTGAGAGTTCACCTCTGTGCTGCTGGTGGATGGGGGGTTGGATACCTGCCCGTCAATGCTTACAGCTGGCTGTGAAAGCTGAAGGAACAACACGCACGTTACGAACAGGCTTCTAATGAACCCATTTTTCTTTCTCTAGACTCCCTATACTATATTTCCATCAAGTTTAAATGCTTTCTAGTCCTTCTACTTGCTTCACGTTAAAAACATACTTCTATACAATTCCAGTTACAGAAACATGCACTGGAAGGCCTAGTATACAGAAAATTACATATTGTTTCCTTAGAATACACCACCACTAGGCATATGTAGACATAACTAAAGACCTCATCCATATTTCACAGTGAATTTCAAAACATGCACTAGAATTCTGAAAGACTCCCCCTCCGGAAACACCAAATGATCTACAGACTTGTCTTGATGCAAAAAGGTTACTTCCCAAATGCAATAAGCCTATTTTGATATTAAAGATGCCAGGAGCTACCTCCATTACCACAGACGTGCACAAAAACAAAGACCATCTGAAAATTCAATCTTACACTTAAAATATTTGCAGGGAAAGCACAATTAAAGCATTTCCTTACAGGCGTTGTGGGGTGCTGAGGCTGCAGCGGTGCTGTTGGTGTGGGAACAGATGCAGTCGTGCTCTGCTGTGACAAGGGCTGCTGCTGCTGCTCTGCAGAAGGGGTAACTGGAACTGGAGGCTGGACTTGTGGAGGCAGCTGTGCCTGCGGAGGCGTCGGAGTCTGCCTTTGAGGGGGGTGCATAGTTTGCGACTGTGGTCCAGGTGGCATTGCCTGAGGAGTAGGTGTGGGGGCAGCGGTGGCAGCTGCTGATGCCTGCTGTTGCTGTGATCCCAAGCCTGGGGGCGTGTGGTGAGGTGTCGGGGTTCGGCTAGGTACTGGAGAAGGAGAATTTCGGTGCATGGGAGGCTGTGGAAGAGGTGGGCAGTGAATGTGGCTCCCTTGAGAACCTGGAGCCATTGCAGGAGAATTCACAGGACAGGAAGCGCTGGTCATTTGTGCCTGTGGAAAAACAAGTACACATATGCAATGACTTGAAACAGAAAAGCAAGACAAGTTACTGACAAAGGGCTGCTTTCCTACAATTACTCAAATATTCTTTAAAATGTAGCAAACAATCTGTTTTGTTTTTAAAAAACTCTATTTCAAAAGGAGAAACAGTCTATTTGTTTGTTTTTTAGCTCCATACAAACAAAGCTGTTTTATAATTTATTCAGGACTAAGAGAAGTTTCATAGAGTAACTTATAGTTGTTGATATATTAAAGAATGGCACACCTACACTCCCAGTTCGCAAAACATTTCTTTCTAAAACTGCAGATTTGTACATCCTGAATATGGGACAATGCACCACAGTGAAAAATTGCATTCAAATACACTTAGTGTGCCCATGCCCCCACCCCCAAGACTACAAACTAAATTTCCCATCACAAATAATTACAGCTGGAACGGTATCATTAAAAGATTACAAAAAAAAAAAGTATTGGTCAAGGAAAAAAAGCTGTCACTCCACAGTAATCTTGCCTGCAAACTAGGAAGAAGCATCAACGAGAAGCAAACTGACGTTCCCTACTTCTTCCTGGCCTGAAAGGTTCTTGCTGAAAAGGGAGAGGGAAAGGACAGAAAGGAAACTGCTAGACTGTAAGTTCAGATCTTTAGTAGTGATAACCCTCCTATCCCCCACAGCCAGCAATACACAGTGGTCCTGGACAGACATGCCTTTTTATGACTTATTCTTCCATGACCTCTTAATTTCTCTGGCTCTGTTGCCTTACTGTTAAGCAAGAAATTCCTAACTACTGCATGCTGAGTGACATTTTCTTATTTGCTCCATCAAACCAAACTTAAAAATTCCTCTATCACACTTAAACTTAAGCTTGAGAACAAGCCTACAACCTTCCCAGTGCTACACCAGGAAAACACAGTCTCAATAAATGAATTCAGTTGACTATAATTCCAAAAGCATCTTGAGAAAACAAGTTCTCCTCCGTTACCAACTGAACAATGAAACCAGCATACGACAGAACCCACTGACACCACTTCCACAGATCAGAAACTCACTTGAGAAACTGGTGTCTGAGTGCCAGGCTGAGTCATGGGCATGCTCGCTGCATTCATTCCTGGGGAAGAAGCAGGGAACTGGGTCTGCTGTAAAAATTGATTCTGACCAGAAGGCTGGCCAACTCCTGGTTGCTGCATACGTGAAGGAAATCCCATCTGTTGGAAAAGAAAGGAACTTATTTCACACAATGTGCATACACTTCCATAAAGTTTTAAAAAAACCCCACATTTATCTTTTTGCAGAAATTGATGCTTGTTGCTTATCTGTAGGACACAATACAGAAAGCCTGTTTACAGCTCCTCTCAAAAGACAGCGATTATGATGATTTCCCTTATAAACTAAGGAAAAGATATTGATTTCAGATTGGGACTGTGACTTAAGATTAATTTTTGTTCCTTGTTTTAAAGGATGCAGCACCACAAAAAGCCACATAGACTTCGTTTTTAGGCATTTTTCGCCACCGAGATTTAAAACCTTACCATAGACTAGGAGCAATCTTTCAACGGAGATTCAGAGGAATGAAAGGATCAAGAGAATGAAGCAATAAGACTTGATTTTTTAAAAATTTTATTCAGAAGGAACCAGAGGAAGCAGCAGCAGAGCTGCGAGCTGAGCAGCCCGGCCACAAGGCACACTGACCTGGTTCATGGCCCCCGCCTGGCTTAGCTGTCCAGGGTGCTGAAGAGGAGGGGTTTGCCGGGGTCCCATCGGTGACAGCTGCATGTTCATCTGCCCAAACTGATTCATTCCTGTGCGTTTGTGCAAAAAAAAAAAACACACTTATGAACAAAGGCCCGAATTTTCATTTGGGCACCATTCAACATTTGGAGAAGTGCTGTCAGTTTCTTCCTCATTTTGTTTTCTAGCAACCAATTTTAAAGCATGCAATACTATAAAGAAGTACTTCCTTCTATCAACCAGTTACGTGGAATAATTTCAACTACAGCGTCCAAGCTGCTATACCCCTTCACAGTACTGGCTAGGTGGGGTTTTTTTTCCCCCCAAAAGACTTGTTTCCCCTAAATGTATCAAAGGTCTGAAGGTTGAGAGCTATAGGAGTACATAATAAATAACCAGAATGCACTGCTGAAGATCAACTTTCAACAGGAAGTTGTATTATCTTAATTACATACTATAAATTCATGTATTGAATCCCAAACTGAATCTTCAGTTCCTCGAGTACTTTGTATTTTGGCTACAATACTTCCTGACTACCTAACAAATGTTTTGCCCCTTCCTTCTCTGCAGTAATTCTCACCATCTCCCCTCTGCCACCAACATGTCCTCATCTAAGCTGGCCAGGTCTACCATGTTTGACTGACCCCACCATCCTACATTCACACGATCTGAATTTCCAAATGCATCAAGTTCTTTATTTAACAAAAAAAGCAGCTAACATGCAGCTCTTAAATTCACAAGATCATGAAACATTATTAGAGATATATATATAGGGTTTTCTATATGTTATATATAGGGTTATGTGTTATACAATATAGATGGATATTTTCTTAATCAAATGGGTGAAGGAAGGGCCATAACATTCCAGCAAGAGCTGCCCAATCCCAAGACTCCTTAAAAAAAAAATATTAAAAAAAAAAAATCACACCAGCCAATTTTCTTCAAAGTATTTACCTGGCTGTGCCTGCATGCGATTCATCATCTGGTTTGGCACATTGGCACGTATCAGGGTTGGGTCAGGAAGAGGACCATCTGGAAAAGATATTGGAATAAGATTATGGCATTTAGAAGAACACCCTGTTTCGTCCACAAAACATTTTAGTGAGAATTACACACTAAAATCCACATGTGAAAAAAAAGTGTACAACACATTCCAGTAACTCCAAACACTCCTGAAGAGTCCTCAAAGTGTGAAGCAAACCCAAAAACTTCCTTGAAAGTATAAGCATGTCCCATTGACAGAAATACCCTCTAATTTAGCGTCAGCTTTCAGAAATTGAGGACGAATTTGAAGTATGTTATTGAGGTACAATAACAAACTCAGTAGCTTACAAACATTCCAGACCACAAGAACTTCTACAGAACACTCTATGCTGTTACTGCACCTCTAGATTTAAAGCACTATGAAAACTATATGGTTCAATAGAGTATGTATCAAAGCTCCGAAGTTTGAGAACTACTGGAGTACATGACAAATAAACGGAAGTGACACATCTACTGCTGAAAATCAACTTTCTACAGAAGTTACAACAAATAGTCACAGCATCAACATTTAAGACTATCTTGGTAATACATCTCAGTAAATCCTGTTCTGACTTCAAGCATAGCAAGACCCAGAACTGGATTTTTTTTTATTTACCAAGATACATTCAAATTCAAGCAGGACAAAAAGAACTCAAATGAAGATTCTTGCAGCATATGCTGCAAGCTACTGGACCTTTCTCTAGTTTTCACTGCATGCTGAAAGACACCACTTGTCCAAAAATACCAAATGTAGCACAAAACAAGCACTATATAAACTTTCAAATGCATAAATACCTAAGCACTCCAATCATCATACTATCTGCTTAGCAACAATAGTAATAGTGATGATCATTTTGAACACCAAACAACTAAATAATATGAAAATATATTTCTCTTACAGTAACTGAGGTTATCTTTAAATCCATTAATTCTAGAGGTGAATCTAAGGAGACTGAAGTTCTACAACATTAAGGATGCAACTTAATCTCCATTCCCTCCACCCACAAAGTGTAAAGGTTTACAACGTTTCAATTTCAGAAGACTAAATGCTTTTGGATAACCTATGGTTATTCCCGCATAAGCAAAGGAAAGATTTTGCTAGTACTTCTGAACAAAGAGGAGAAAGTTCTGTTTAGCTTTGAGCAAGCCAGGAACCTACGAAACAAGAAGTGCAAAGTGGTCACCAGCCTAACACAATCACGGTAGAGGATTCCCCCGCACTACGTGGTCGGTAACCCAACTGTTCTTACTTGTAGACATCCCTGGCTGGGGCTGTCCCATGTTGGGCCCTTGATTCATGGGAGCCTGTGGCATGCCCGGAGCACTTGGGATCATGTTCTGCTTCTGCAGCCTGGTTCTTCGTTTCTCCTCCAACTCTTTCTGAATCTTATAGATCTTCTCCGCTAGCAAGTGATAGTACTCTGCCTGTTGGGGAGGAATACAAGTCAGGAAAGGAGATGACACACACATTAAGCAAAGGCTACAGGTCACAGTGATTCAAGCTTGGAAACAGCCTTCCACACACACATTTCTACTTGGGTGGGGGTGGCTCTTCCCTCTGCAGGGGCTGCTGGGCAGACAGGAGGGGCAAAAAGGGGCACTGCTGGCAAGCATCAGGCCAACACCGGACATTTCTGATTCTCCCGAAGAAGGGTTGGGATACAAGAGTGTTCATGCTGCTCTCAACGGACCCCGAGAAGTCTCAGGCACAGCACATCCCAACAGGCACACCCAGATAGAAGCCTGCAGCTGGCTGGTTCCTACACACCACCCAGCAGCCCCCAAATACACACTTCCTCAGCCTGGGGGTCTCATCTGTGCTTTCACTCCGCTAACTCCCCAGTCACTATGCAATCAAGGCAGACACACACAACTGGACGACAGAGGATGGCATCTCACCCTGCTGTTTGCTGATTCATACATGTCCCCTTCCACTTTCCGAGCGTACGCCACCAGATTCTCCATACGCCGATCCTTCAGTGCTGCGGGGTCAGGAGTGGGAAATATGGCTTGGACTCTGGGGAAAAATAAAAGCACCCAAGTGGTTAGAATACCCCTAGACAGGGACATCAGCCCAGTGATCTGAACACAAAGCAGCAAGCAAATCTTCCGACAGACTGTGGCACTGCCACTGCTCCCAGGGGGACTGCTCCCTGCGTAGGTGGCTTGAGAGGAGAGTGGGACACTTCCAATCCAACAGCCCAAAACCAGCAGAGGCAGCTCCATCTTTCAGGCTTCTGCTTTCCCTTCTCACTGACCCTGACAAAACTCACCCCCTGGCCCCCTGGTTTTGGATGCCAGGCTTCCTCCTTCCCCACAAACACACCTCAGAGGCAGCAACTCACTTAATACAAGACAGTTTTATTATTAGCTACTCACAATTTATGAACAAGGTGGTTTCGGAGATCCTGAGTAATGTCTTCGTGCCACTGCTTTCGAATTCCAGTATTGGATGGTTGAGCTGTTGGCATGGCTCCCAAACTGGCAACGTTGGCGCTTTCACTCATCATGGGGCTTCAAAAAACAGAGCAAAAATTGAGGGCAAAAGTCTAGCCCAAGCTTAGTCATCTTACAGTCATAGCCTCTTTTAGAATAATGTTAGGACAAAGTGCTAGTTCAGCCATTCCCTAATCAATGGACAAACTCTGCAGAAATAGCTGCACAGACACCAAAACAACGCCGTGAAAGAGTACATGCTGTTCTACCCAAGGATTTGGAAAACCGCAACAAAAGCTACAAAATCCAACGGGAGAGATAGCCATCAATGGCATTTACCCCACTGTTTATGCAGGAAGTGCCATGAGATCAAAACACAAATCACTGGGGTGCAAAGAATAATTCTACTTACTTTTGAGAATTCATGGTTGAATGCAACATTGAGTCAGGCAGCAGATTAGAGGTTTGAACCCCTACTCCTCCATTCACTCCCATTGGATTTGCACCTAGAAAACAGAAGAATAAGTATTCCTCAATGAACAGCCCATTTACCGTGCAAGATCAGTACTTGCTCAACAATAACAAGGGTCTAGATCTTCAAGTACTTTCATTTACATGAAGGGAGTTTAATTACTAATTACCCCTTGCTCTCTTCACCCTCTTCCTTTTCCGAATTGACAAAAGTCCGTGGCACAACACTGGTGACCTCCAAGTGAAGCATCACAGCACATTACTCTCTTGCACATCTTCCTGAACTTCACAGCAAACAAGCAATTGCAATTTGCTGCAAATTTTACATGCCGGAGTCCTTTTCTGTGACTCCCTAACTAAAGATTCAGCATTACCAGCCACTTCTGGTTTTTTGTTTAGAAGCAACTGGGGTTTTTTTTTGTCATTCAGGGGCTTACAAAATACTTTCACTAAGACTTCAAAAACCTAAAACATCAGCTACCACCTACATCTGACAAGGTCCCCTCTCACCCACTCCATACTTAAGGATCCTACAACTAACCCCAGTATTTACGCTAAGAAGGAAGATCTGACAATCCTTTGCAGAAAAAACCTCTAGTAATTCTGTTACGTTACAAAATCTGTTTTTCTGAATCACAGCAGACCTCAATCACCGTAAAAACCTGCTTATTTTCTTCACACACTACAGTTAAGACTAAAATAGTCAAGAAAAATGCAGCATATTTGTCTGGAGCTTCTAATAGATCACTTTGTGAAGCTGAAAGTAGCATGAATGCCATTACCAAGCTTCACCGTGCATTTAGGACATCTGAATCCTACAGAATCTGCATTTCATGCAAAATTAGGCACTGTGTACAAGAGAAATCCACTGAAATTAAGTATAATCAAGCCTAATACATACCTCTAATATCACAACCAAGTGTTTAACAGTTTTTTCATAAAGCTGCCTCCAGCCTCCCTTCCCTTAGTCACCTCCTTCTCCTTCCCAAATTCACTTTGCCATCTGAGAGCAAGCTGGTGTAGAAGACAACTGTCAACCTTTGCCTCTTTTCAGCTGCCAAAACCACCCATTTGTTTGATCTACTTAGTTAGGACTGCATCTCTTTTACATCACAGTCCTCGCCAAATCCTGCTGTTTCTCCTAAACCAGCCCTGTTGTCAGGCAGGTCATGATCTGGTGATTCCTATCTCACTTGTAATTCCCTCCTTACACACCCGCTCTTAATAATGAAACAACTGTCAAAAGTCTACACTCTCAGTGCCTGTCCTTTTTATATTAGGCTTCAGTTCTTTACTCTCCAAGAGCTCTTCGACTCCATTGCAGTGGTTTTTTTTAATCAGTGCTACAAGGAGTGCCCAATAAGAATGTACAGGCCAAACTCTGTGCCTATAAATTAGAAAAAACCAAAACAAATCAAACAAAAAAACCCCCAAAAACCACCAAAATCAGTATCAGAGAAACATTTTGCTTCATGAAAATAGATGACATTCCTTTTAACCTTTTATGGCCCTTACTATAACACTTTGGAGCTTCTAGAAATTCATCTATTTGTAAAACACTCTGGTGCACAGTAGAAAACCATAATATTTTATAAGCTCTCAGGACCTTACACCCTTCCCCCCCCCTTTTTTTTCAATGCTTTACACACCGGAAGGCAAAGCTTTAGCAGTATACAAGTCACATGCAATCTATGAGCACCAGCCACCTAATTAACAAGTCTACTCTACCCAACAGTCTTTTCCCAAGTAATTTAGGAGTAGCACATCCTTTGGTGTGGAAACAGCACAAACTGTAGCCTACAACCAAACGCCACCTCGCTCTGCAATCTCTCAGGTCCTTCCCCATGGGATTCCTGTGCATACGCAGCAATTGTTTCATACATGAGCTCATCATGGGGCACATAGGCAGGATCACTACAATTCCATACGAGCTTGGGATAGATCTCTACCAGTTCATCTTTCCTCTTTTCCATTTAAAAATACACCTCTACTTAAGCAACTCAAATGAGGAGCTGGGGGTGAGAGAAATTCTTGTGATGTAATTTCAAAACCACCAAAATCAGACTTGATGGTTAAAGGTTACTTCATTTGACACTAGTGATAGCCAGGTTAGAATTAACTGCACTTCAAATTAAAATACTTATACTTTTATGATTTTGCAATAAGCCAGCCAGACAATTTACAGTTATGAGTCCACATGACAGGATTCAGAGAGAAAGTCTTATTTACTACTTTTCATTTTTAAAACAAATGTTACGTATCTGAGATACAACGGTAAAATGCTGCAGACTGAGTGACAAGGAAGTACATTTGAATCCAGGCATTCCAATGCATGCATCTCCAATTAAAAACTCCTAAAAAGCCCAATATTTGCATTACAATACAATTATAAAGCTACAAACCAACATGACATAAAAAGCTTTGGAAAATTGTTTCTCAAAAAAAAAAAAAGTCCTTTTCCCAAAGAAAATACTTTTCCCAACTTGTTTTCCAACAGAAGGCATCTGGACCCTCTATATTCCAGTTCCACTGGGTAACTTGGTGTCTCAAGTTTAAAATACTGCAAAGCCATACCTTTTACAAATTAACTTGTAAACTAGTAGGTTAAGAAAATTTGCATTAGATGCAGCATGGGAAAGTTGCCCGTAGATTGCATTTCACACTAGCAGATAAACTTACTCATAGGATTCATAGGGCGCAGACCCTGGGGTGACTGTCCTTGTTGCTGATTCTTCACTTGAGCCTGGGGCTGTGTCTGCATCTGGTTCCCTTGATAGGTGAGTCCCAGGGCTGCGTAGGCTCTCTCGATGGAGCTGGGGTCTATCTGACTGGTAGTGTTTATGCTGGGTGTTGTCTGCTGCCCCACGCCCACAGAGCCAGTATTTGCCAGTCCTACTGCAGCTCCGCCCAGCAGCGCTGGAAGAGAACATCCCAAGTTAATAGGGACAGCAGGAGGTACCCAAAGAGCTCCACAAAAACAAGGAAAGTATATAAAGACTTCACTGGCTGTTCAAAACCAAAACATCTCCTTCTAGGAGTATGTAGAGAAGAGGCCAGATCTGGAAAACCTGTCATGAAACCAGGAGACAAGTTTTGACCCAATCAGTCATTCCAACGTGCTGTTTTCCCTTAGAGTGGGACTTGCTCTCAGCAATTCTGAATATTTAGAACACATCTGTTTGCTTCAAACTGAAAAGAGAGGCACACCATATCACAGAGGCTAAAGGGAGAAGAGTACCTACCTTTTTTAAAAAAAATAATTTCTTAAAACAAGAAACAGTTCACGTCAGTCACAAGAAAATCCCAAAGTTATATTAAGAAAGGAGAAAAAAAAACCCACAATGACAAAAGTCTTGCTGAAGATTTTGGCAGGAAGACCAAAGAGACACAAAGAGAAGGGGGAAGAGACATCTGATGCAAACAAAGGATGAAGACAGAAGCAAATATCATCACGGCTGAAATGATACAACCCTCTTGTGTGTGTGCACATCTGCCTCCAGAACCTGGCCAGCTGGAGGAGGTGGTAATGAAAAGCAAATCATCTGATTGAGAGATGACTTGCTCACCCTTACCACTCTTTAGGAAAAATCCAAGAAAGTTAGAAAGCTTTCATAAACACTAGCTATCAGAAACAGAAAAATACTCTGCAGCTCCAAAGCAAGAGGCAACTCCTATTACATATTCCCAGGTTTGAACATCACAAGTTTAACTCCTGACATGCATTTTATGGTTTATCCAATACACACAACTCCCCGGTAGACTTACATTGTTGATTTCTTTTGTCCCCAGCGTTTTTGAGAGGCAAACATACAGGACAGTCGTGTCTGGTACAATTCTTCCAGTGAGAGATGATTTGTCGGGAAGATGCGCAATGTGCCACTGAGAAAGGGAGGGAAATGAAAAACCTTTGCAAACTACTGCCAGTATCTCCACATGGTCAACACAAACTGGTTAGGAAGCAACTACTTCTCTTAGGGCACAGATCTATATCACAGGTCAGTAAAGTATTACTTGAAATAGTTCAGCATCTACTAGCCCTGAAAATGTAGCTAGATATTTTCAAGTACTATTGGCTCAAGCTAACTTCAAAGCTTTGTTATACAGCCAAGCCTATGTCTCCCTGGCTCGAAAGATAACACCATATACATCAGTAAGCAGACTGTACCAAGCAATTGAGGTGCCAGCAGTTGGCCAGCACCCAGACAAGCTTAGGCTACCAAAAAGGTAGCACACATTTTCCTTGGCTACTAGGACAGACTAAGAGTTCACCAGTGGCAGTAGCAGCTTAATTCCTAGCTAGCTATTACTTGAGCTTTGTCTCTTCCATTTAAGGGAGACGGGTAGACTCCCACTTGCAGATTCCTGCTTTGTGTCTACCCTTACCAGAAGGCAGCATCCAAAAGATCTTACAATAAGTTAAGCAGAAGATCTTCACTCATCTCTTTATGCTATCTTGCCCCCTCTAACTTGCCTGAACTTTAAAAGTTCAGAAGATGTTTATGTTTTCCAGTCTTAAGGGGACAGACAGGTTAAATTCTACTATCCAAGCCACTCACTAGTTCCCCATCTCTTTCCAGGAGCCCCTCTTGTCCTGCACATGCTGACTGTGTCTATATAACCACACCTCCACTTACCCTGGCAAGATTTGCCAGCTTGACAATGCGTCATGTGGTTCAGGACATTCTTCATGGTTCGGCAGTGAGGGAGGTTGCACTGTCGCACTTCCCCGTTGGCTTGTTCTCGCCGCTGACACTTGTGAGCGTGTAAGAGGAGAACTAGTTGCTGCTGAATGAGTTTGCGTTTCTCTGGATCTGCTGTCGGTGCTCCAGATCCCATTCCTTGAGAAGCTGCTGGCCCCATCCCAGCTTGTTGAACTTGGGGAGCCTGCTGCTGGCCCTAGAGAAGGTGGAAAAAAAAATATTGCAGCAACAAATCTATTTTTGAGAATAATCAATTCAGCAAATAAACAAACAGCAACAACAGAAAAATCCAAGAAGAGAAACAACTACTGCATTCTGTGATTAAGTTATCCCACTTATCTGTAGTTCTGGATGACCCATATTAAATACACCCCTTAGCAACAGTGCTGGCAATAATTCTCTTGCCAAGCACAATTTCTTTCCCATAACACTCTCCTATTCCTAGCTCTTGCCTTATCAAAGACCCGCAGAACCTAACTTTGCATATGCTCACAGGTTAATTTGTGGCGCTAGACCAATCAGAAAATATTAACAGCACTTAGGCCTCATTTTGGAGGCTAGAAAAGTTGCTTTCACAATTCTTGCATTAATGGAAGCAAGCACCTTTTAGAGAGAATAAAGTTTTCCCTCTATTTCAGTATAAGGTACCTCAATTTGACTGTTCCTAGAAAAGGAGAACAAAGGGGAAGTTATGGAAACCTTTTTCCATCCGGAAACTTGCACATAAGCATTCCAAAAAAAGCATCTCCTAGTCTGACAGATGAAGCACAACTTCAGGATAATACACGCCACAGAACTAATGTCAAGGATGACAACTTCTAGTACTTCTTCTGTAGTTGTTTATTTCTTCACACTTCTTTGTATTTCTTCCAGGTGACACTTGAGGTGTACTCAGCAAAGGAGAGAGGCCCAGGGACTCCATGTTCCTAGTATCACTTCAGTTAACAACCTTCAGTATCTAACACTCTCTTCAGAGAGAATTTTAGAGGATATTTCTGGAGATCTCCAGATTTTTAGAGCTCAGCTACCTGCATTCCTAAGCCCCAGTTCTCCTGTAGCTCTTCAATATTAGTATTAACCTTTCGTTTTCCAAGGAGACTTCACCAGTCACTGCAGGATTGTGCATGTCCCAATATGACCGTAACTGCCTTGTTTGCAGCCTGTCATTCTAAACAACAACTGAAGTGGTAGCAACTTTTCATTCTGAGGTTCATCCGGGTAGCAATTCAACTTCAAAAGAGTCACATATTCTGCATTGTACACAAGCTTGACAGCCAGGGTTCTGAAGAGCAAGTTCTGGCTGCTTCTTTACCACTTCATACAACCAACTGGTTGTGCTGAACTTCCAGTGTTTCATGCTCACTTAAAAGCATTAAATGAAACTCATGGGATTGAGCTCTTTGTAATTCAAAGGCAAAAAAGTTACCTGGAAATGTTTTTTCAGCAAGAGTTACTAAAATCAAGAGTCTGACCCCCCACCCTCCAAGGGGATGGAGGGGGAAAGAAAAAAAGAAAAATTGAAGCAGGGAAAGGCACAAGCTATATTCAGAAGCGTGAACTTGTTTCCCAAATTAAAAAAATACAGGGGGGGATTGGGGGAAGGCAGATCATGTATGTTATACCCCCAATCAATTTAAGCTAACATAACAAGGCTAACACATTCAGCCACCAGTGTTAATGTGAGCATGCCTTCACACTAGGTATGACAGCTGCAAAAACTTAAACCATGTCATTATTACTCAACTTTGGTCTGCTATAAGATTTGCTGGAGACACCTTTCGTTCTACTTACCATGTTAGGCATTCCTGCCCCAGGAACTGGCTTCTTGTCCATTGGAAACTGTGGTAAGCTATTCTGCAGTCCAGCTTTATTTTGCATCTGAGGCCCAAGTCCACTGGCTCCAATCTGCTGCCCGGTATTCTGACTGTACGGCTGGCCGTAAGGGCTGGGATTGCTCATCATTCCCATCTAGGAATTAAAACGTTAAGATGTTCAAGTAAAATACCTTAAGTTTATAGTGTAAAAAGACAAATGAATACTTCAGAGAAGCAAGAGTGATCACAGCCATGAACCAGCTGCAATGCAATACTGATCCACATGCTTCCCCTCCTCCCTTATGTGCATGTATTTACCCATCACACAACATTAACTCCTCAACCAGACGGTTCCTATAAACAGGGAGGCCAACTTACCAACCTTTGAGGTCAGTCTGGTCAGAATTGGCCTGATTATTTCTCTTTTTTGTTTAACAGACTTCTCATTTCAGCTTTCCCAACCACAAATTTGTACCTCACAAATATGTAACTCGCAAGTCTGGAAGAATTCTGCTCCCTACATCTGTGCAGACTCCAAACGGAGACAAATACCACCTTCATTTATATCAGCAGGGTTTATCCCCAAAACCTCCCACCCAACTGTCAGCACTCCCACAGCTCCTCTCCAGACAGCCGTAACAACGCACCTCTGCATTTTCAGTACACAACCTTTTTCAATTTAAGGCTACACCGTAGGCATAGGTAATGCCACACACCATCACACAAGCACAGTGACTCATTTGCAGTGAGCAGTACTAGAGGTCAAAGGAGATGGTAGGAAGGAAACTCTGCAAGCAAAACAAAGCCAGTGAACCATTCATCCACAGGGGAAGTAGATTTGTATTTCACACAAGCTATACGCTCTTTTCTGCAATATGCATCGCCTATTTGCATATTCAACAGTTTTAGCATTCCAAAACATACCATTTGTTGCCATAGAATACCCCAGAATCTAAAGAACAGTCAGGATCAATCTTGCTAATAAAATTGTTTGTCCTCTGACACTTTTTTTCCTGTTTCTTGCATTCCAATCTATTTTTTTTCATGGGAAATTTGGCCTTCCAAGACCAAAATAACCAGCCATAGAGAACCAGGAAAACCAAAGATCTTTGTTAAGATTACCAAGCTCTCACCATGACTCAGGCAGGATCCTAGAGGAGCCATAACTCATAATAATAAAGGCACAAAAATACTTGTTTCAACTCACATTAGCATTTGACTAGACAACATTCAGCCTCCTTGGTGCTTTTTGACTCAAGCCTAAGCATTTTCCTGCATCCAAAAAAATTCACACAACCTCTTATGGTAGTTTGCTTCCAGTCACTCCCACATTTATTCTCAAGTCATCCTACCCTGGTAGATGCTCCTTACCAAGCTCCTCCAACCTGCACAGAGAAGTAACCTACGTGGTGAGAGATTACCTGCAATCAGTCACACACTTTCGTTTTTCAGGTTGTCAATCCATTATAATGGCCTTCAGTTTGCATTTACAAAATAAAGCAGGGTCAAACCCAATCTACAGGAAAAGGAGGACAAAATTCACTAAAGAACCTGCTGGTCCAGACATCTGATACGTACAAGTAAATTCCCGAGCCCCCCCCTCCACACACGAGCAATAACCATAATCACACAACAGTAATTCATTAGAGACCAATGAAAAGAATCTCTACACATAGCAGATAAACAAACTATGCAATGATCAGGCAGAACTAAAAAAGCTTCATTTCCTCAGTCTCCTTTGGCACCACCCCTGCTGCGTCTTGACTGCAATGAATACACACATGGTGACCAATGAGGCGGCTCCTGCCAAAAACAGAACAGGTTGAGGCTCAAACCCTTCCTGCCTCTCCCTCAGAAGACTAGTAAGATCTTGTGTGCAAACTGAGCAGAAGAAGAGACAAGAAAAATGTAAGGAGTCTTCCCCATTGTCACCGCTGCCTCGAACTGACCAACAGGTTATAGACTTAGTGCTATAAGACTATATAGTCCTTCACTATAGACTTAGTGAAGGACTGACAGAGGGAATTATTTCTTTCAGAAAACAAGGTACGTTTTCCTATAAGATAGCCTCATCCCTTTGGCTCCAGAGACAGTTTTGAAAGCAAGTACATCCCCAAAACCAGAATTTTCTAAGCCAAGTTTTCAAGTTCATTAACAATCATAGTTCCCAGAGTTAGCTGACACCTGTGAGTACAATAAAGCACAGACTATGTTGGCCATCACTAACACTGCCCTGATACGACTTCTGCAATTTATGCTGCTATCAGTCTTAAAACACATCCAAACAACTAACCAAACAATTTAGAAGTGAAGATTGAAGGCACATTTCCGTGCCATAGGGAGAAATCAAGATGCCTAACTCAGACAACTGGAGACTCTACACACTGATAGCGAAGTATTCAGAACCACCATGGCCTGATGACCCAGCTCTGTCCTGACTGCAGGGGTAGGAACCCAAACCTAGACTTAAAAAAGCACCTTTGCTGTGTCACCCAAAATGGAAGCTTTCTGATGAAACTCAGGGATGAGGCTTGACCATGCCAGTCAACCTTTGTATCTGCAATAAAGCTGGAGACAAAGTTTATGTGAAGCATCTGGCTTCTTCCAATGTACTAATCAAGTTGGCCCAGCACAGATCTGTTTCTCAGGCATGAGCCATTGTCACTGTTTGGGGCGCAAAACCAGCCCCCTCAAAGCAAGCTGTCGTCAGGGCAGAAGTGCAGGGCTCCACTCTCTGTAGGACTGAGAACCATCGTCCACGCCACCAAGTGGGCTTTCACCCTGCTGTAGGCCAGGGACCTGGTAACAGAAGACTACATGCCCAGCTCAGCCCAGCTACTCCTGATGGGGGTAATCCTCAATTCCCTGTCTCAGCCTATAGGAGAGGCAAAGCCCAAAGAAGCATGGAGCAGGCTGGAGGGCAAGCATGCCAAACTGATTCCAGAAGCCACACACTAAGCAACATCTAAGAAGGGATGCTAAAAACCAAATGCCTCAAGGTCTCCTGGAACAAATCGACAGACATCAGTTGGTCCACATGAGACTGATACCTACCAGTTGCACAGCTGAATCTCACAGCGATGCCCCCAGGTCCTGCTGTCACAGACCCACTGACCTGACACCAACAACTTGCAAGCAACTCTAGACTGAGTCAAGAGAAGGGTCATTTGGGAGATTCTTCACCTGGCATAAGGTGGCCTTGTGACCCTAGCACAACAAGGAGGAGCATGCTAATGTTACTTGCTGTGACATGGTGAGAAACATGAATAGAAGAAAACATCAAACAGGAAGACGTGGATGACCTCATGGCTACAGAAGTCAAAGATAATCCTATAGAATTTTATCAGTAGGAAACAACTGGAAAGACTGGCATATAGTTCATGGTTATATTAATGATGCATTGGGAGTGAAGGATAAACAATTGAGTGCAGGAGAACCAGCAAAAGAAAGGTAGTGTTAGTGCCACTGCATGAGGCAAGTACAAGGCCTCATCTGCAATACCATGCAAAAACACACATGGCTGAATCACAGCTGTAAGTCAGAGAGTGTAAACTCCACTCAGTCCTTCCTGGCCACCACCTCCTTCCACTGCTCTTCCCATTTCTCTTCTTATCCATCCCATCTGTTTTTTGTCTTCCTCTCCTCACCTCACAGCCTCAACTTACTTCCATCACATATGCAAGGACTTGAACATAAGGAAAAGCAGACAGAAATCCACATCTTAGTAAAGGAGAAGAGGAGAAGGAAGCAGCAAGGAGAATAGCAAAATATGGTGATACATAGCTAATAGACTGTGAAGGTATAACCATTCAAGATTACCTTTTACACACACATTGGAAAACAACTTGACTTTCCTGACTCTGACAGAAGCAGGGCTTGTCATAACCGTAATGCTGGAAGGTGAACCCCTCTCGCCATGTAAATAGCATGGATGACAACACAAGTTCAGGAAACATCCCAGTTCACAAGCACAAGCAGCATCAGACAGGGCTGTTCGGAAGCTCCCCCCGTCTGAGAAGAGCAACTACAAAAGTGGAGGAAATCCCACAAAATTTTGTTCTAATGTCTTGAAACACATGCATCTTTGGTTCGGAAGAAAGTCAAACAACTAACTCTGCTTCTAGTTTTACCGTTGATATCAGAGAACACAAATTGAGCCCCGTCACAGCTATGCACAGAGCCATCACAATATTCTACTCTATTAAAGCAACTACTTCGCTGACAGTCTAATATTTGAAAGACAGCTAGATATCAGCAAGAGTATTGAAAAATAACCAGTTCTAAGATTTGCAAAGATAAAAGTAATCATGATGAAATAAACAAGTAGAATTAAGTTTTAATAATATTCTTCCAAATAATCAAAAATTTGCAGTATCAACAACTATCTTTATCAGCATGTAACTGAAGTGCATGCGCTGGTTTAAGACCATACTGATGGGTTTGAGTGTCCACCCAGATGTCCACAAGTGGAAGTTAATTAACTTCCCTGAAACTGGAAAGCTAGTTTTATTAAATTCCAGCTGGCTCTTTAAAAACAAGAATGTATACCTGATAAATTGTACGTCATTTTCTAGTGTCATTCTACTGACTGATAGAGCATTACTGGACCCAGACATAATCAACTGAACAACAAAATTTTGCCAGTGGTGTCTGCTGCATTCTTTCCAAGTGCTGTTATCAATCACTATTCTGCATTGACTGCATTATGTTTTAAGATACCTATTGCAAGCATTATTTCACTGCCATCTGTGCAAGACACTCCCCGGTCCACCCCAGGAACTTAGACTCAAGACAAATCTTTACTGCTCCGTTTCTCCCTCAAACACACACATACATTTCTTCCTTACGCTAGGATAATTTCAGAAATTTTCACCTTGGTTCAGCAAAGAAGAGAATGAAAAGGAGCAGAACATGTGACTACACTTTTAATGGATCATATGGTACACTTGGTACCAGAATCTGAGCAGCATGGATACAGTTACCTGTTGAATCAAACAGGTATTAAAAATAATAAGGCAAATCAAGAACATTGACTTTCTACGTGAAATGTGACACCGAACAGGCTAACACTAAGTGACATAAGGTGCTTTTATTTTCTTTACCTAATTTTACAATTTGAGCATGACATCATCTTCAGTCTCCCTGCAATTTTGAACAGGACTTTATTATTCTGACGTTTCTTATCTTACTTAAAGGAACTTATGGGATTCTTAAGAACTACATTTGCCTAACAGAGGTTAAACTGATAAAACCCAACATACCCATTATAACAGGAGAAACCTCTGTATATATTCACAAACACTAAGCCAAATGACAATTACTTAAATTACTATTGGAACTCTAAATATTTCAAGTCATTTCACGTAAGTGAAATGCATAGCAGAGGTAGTAGCAATGCCTCTACTAATCTGAATAGCCTTCATGCCCACTTCATTACCTGAGTAACAGAACACTTCTTGGATCAGTGGGAGATGAAATCTAAATGACCTGAAGGCCAGGTGAACTTAGTCACTTTGTGACAGGGCACTGCTATCACAGTATTACACTCACCAACTTAAGACACAAAATACCTAATAAGAGGCTGGACAGTAAGACCGTAACACTCTCAACAGAATGCAGTGGAACAACAAAGTGAATGTTTTAACTAGATATAATTCCGAATGAAGAACAGTTCAAAACAGGAAACATGAATTTGTTCTTAACTTATTGTAGAGTTTGAATTTGTTATCTATTTACTTTTTAATTAATCAAAGCTGTAAAACTAGTGAAACAAAAAGCCCCCCCAAAAAAACACTTAAACATTGAAAGAATCAAAGCATGACAAACATTTTTCCAAAACTCTATTTTAAGAGTAATAGGCACGTCTGTCGTCCTCCTAACTTGCACACAAGCAAGCCCATAGAAAACAAAAAGCTATTCAAGAAAGCTAAACTTGTTACAATTCCTTTCCCCTCCAAACTTCTAACAGTTCCTTTCAGTCTAGACTTTCACAGGCATTTTTAAGCTGGTACTGTCATCAAAGCAGGTCCACACCCTCCTGTGACTGGCAATAACTCCTTTAATATGCCCCCTCCCTAACACCAGCACTAGCTTTCCCACCGATGAGTATAAATTGGACCAGAAAAACAATCAAAATTAAAACTTTTAAAAAAATTTTAAACGATCATGTGAGTTTCAAGCCTGGATTAGTTCCTCAACATGGCCTGCTATGCAACTGGCACAGAGATGGCACACAGACAGAATAGCTTCTTTCTATGTCAGTGACTGCTTACATCCTCTGTAAAATGACAGCTTTAGACCACAGGATGTAGGTGGCAGATTATGACAGTACAAGTTTCTGTATACCGGGTGACCCCGAATCAATCATTTACATTGACATCTGGAATTTTGAGCCCTAAAAACTACCATGCACAACTAGAAAAGTTGGGAACTAATGTGTAAAGCAAGCGTTCCACTGTTGACAGCTAATGTTTTGTGAGGAGAAGAAAACACTTCAGTAACGAACAAAGCAGAAACATAACCAGTTTTGCTTTCCAAACTGACTAGCCATTTGGAGTTCATCTTCACCAGTAGTTAGTTAACTCCCAGTTAGTTAACGTCACAGGAAACTTAGTCTATTTTGCTGTACAAACATTGCAGACAACACACCCTCCCATCACCTCAGAGAGCTGGCTTTGGCAGGCTAAATGATGAAGTTGACATAACTCAAGTGTCTGCTCTATTTTCTTGTTTCCTTTCCTACTGAAGGACAGCTCCTGGATAATGCACATTTTCTGCAACAACGAAGGAAACCTACAGAAGTTATTACACAAACTCCCACATTAACAGTAACACAGTACTAAATCCCCTCATTAAAAAAAAAAAAAAGAGCTTAAAAAAACCCCCAAAACTGCTTAGGGTCCTCTGTTTTCATCCCCTTTTTGAAGATTTGTAGGTGAGAAAAAACAAAAAGCAGATGGGTAGAGAGATAAAACGGTCAGACATGACTGTTGTCAGACTTTGCTAACTCCACTGCACAAAGTGAAACACAGGCTCCCTGCCAACAACCAAACCAATTGAAGACATTCTGGAATTTCAGCCTCCATTTCAGGCTGTTCTTTCTCATCCGGCAGTTTCAACTCCTTTATGAGGGCTACAGCCACCATATTTACATTAGAAATATCAGGGGGTTTTGTATCAGCAATTGAAGAACTCTAAGCATTTTTAACCAGTCTGGGATTATGAACTAAAAACCAGAAGTTATCATGTATTTGGTCTAAATATTCCCCAAAGCACAGAGTGTTCTTACTTTAGATGTACAGCACATTACAGAATTTAAGCAAGCGAGGAAGACAATTTAATTTTGGACTACATCAGCCAAAAGCTTGATTTTGTGTCCTTTCTTTACTTCTCCTAGATAAATGAGTTTATTATAGTGCATAACCGTACTTTAGCTGTGATAAGCAAGGATTAAGAAGTTGCATTTCACCCAGATATCCAATACGCCAATTTTTGACTTTTGAATGCTGCTTTCTGAAGATCAATGTAATATTTTTTTTTTCTGGCCAAGGAATAATGAATGAGACATTATATAATTCCAATGCAAGAATACTTCTAAGTAGTTGCATATTCCTTTCCACTGTAAACTGCAGAGACATTTTCTACTGTAGAAATCAAGCTTTGCAACAAGGAAAAAATAGCTGAAACAACCAGACCACAAAAATCAACTCTTTACTAGACATACATTATCAGAACCATTGTTAGAAGCACACTGAGTTTTTAAGCAAACAGCTAGGATCAATGAACTTCATAGTTACTGATGTTCATGAGACACAAGAATAATTTTACTTAATATATTAAAGCACAGCAAAACCATTAATACACGGCATAATTTTCATTTGTGTTCCAAATACATTTCTAGACTATGTTACTAATCATTCCAAGCCCTCCAAGTGGATTGACTTTAGGCATTCTGAGATAGATCTATTCAGGTACTGCAAAGCACCTTGGAAACTACCCTCTTATTAGCCAAGAAACACAAAATACCCACCAAACGTGAACTGAAACATCTAAGCATTTTCTACGCTTTTGATTAAAACACTAAAAACTAGAGAAGAAACACTCAAGTGGCTCCCTACTCTAAAAAAGCTAATTGTGCATGACAAAAATTAAATTCAGACATCATCTTGTCACTTAAACCACTAGGTCTTCTCTCATCTTTTCGGTAACTTGTGACAACTTTCTCCCTATCTCCTAAAATACAAAAGCACATCTATTTCCCTCTCCAGCATAAATTTTTTTTTTTTTTAAGCTTTCTCTCTTTCTCTCCTGTAGACAAAAACTTTGTAAATTTAATCCAACTCCAGCTCTACTTTTTAAGTTTTTTAAGAATGCAACATTTGTCTTTACATGTTTACACATGCATTCATTCACCACCATTAACTCAAATACCTATTTCTTAACAAGGCCAGCGTATGTCTCAGCACATACAATGTATCAGTCCATTCAAACCTGCATTTGCCTCTCAGCATCTGCTCCAGCATAAACACTCAGCAGATCTCACTCAAACACTCTCATTAAGTGTCACAGAGAAAAAAGCACTACAACATGTAAAAAGTCCTGATGGATTCCCATCACGCTCACGATACCAGCACCACATTAGATGGGAAAATACATTTGTGGACAAAGCATAAAACATAATAAATACAATGAAGTTACTTTCCAGTGTTGTTGATAATCTATACTGTCACAAGATTTCTAAAATAGGCTTTTTAATCAAGCAATAGTCTTCTTTGCTGTGCAAGACTCAATTTTTACTTCCCATGACTGCCACAAATTCCACTTTAGCAGCATAGAAATGATTTACCAATAATCCAGGACTCTTAAAAGAAAAAGAATCCTAATCTGTAGAATCCATACTGCAGAGGAATAAATCTGACAAAACAAAGTCAACAAGAAGGAAGGCAGCAGAGTCAAGTTTAGCTTGTCTTACCTTGTTCATAGCTCCAGGCTGCGGCCCTCTCAGTCCAGCCTGTCCTCCCATCTGCGGAGAGCCTTGTTGCAGTGTCTCGGCCAACAAGTTCCCAGCAGTACCCATTCCTGGGTTTGGGTACGGCATATTAGGTCGCCCTCTGCCTGCTCCAATTGAACCGTTCATGACTTGCCCCTGCATCATCCCTTGTCCGTTGCCTGCTGCCAACATCCCAGGATTCATGCCAGCATTCATCCCTGTGTTCATTCCCATGCCAGGCTGATTAACTGGACTGTTTACTGTTGGCATCATTCCTGCTGTGGATTGGGCTGAAGGACCCTGGTTTGGTCCACTTGCACCCATCGCCATATTGGGAGAAGTCAACCCAGCCTGTGCCATGGGGCTTTTCACCATGCTGTTTAACATTCCCATTCCAGGACTGTTTTGTTGGGTTTGACTGGCCATGCCCTGGCCAGGGCCACCAACCCCCATATTGAGATTTGTGGAGCTACCAGCCCGTAAAAGTTCAGACAGCTGCTTGTGTTTAGAGGCAGCATCTTGTGCCAGGCCAATGCTGGTCTGCAGCTGATTAATGTCACCACCATTGGTGAGTCCCAGTTCTGTGGAGCTGATCAGTTCATCTGGCAAGTCATGTTCCAGATCAAAGAGTGATCCAAAATCTGAAAAACAAAAGAAATTTTATATGAGGTCAGAGCAATCAGTAACTGTCTTGAAGAAAAATCTTGTTAATTAGTTTGCAGGGTTTTTATTTCAAGTAAGTAGCAAAACTTCACTTTGCATGTTCCAGCAAAATTCCCATATCAGTCATTACTGAAAACTATCCAACTTATCACAATAAAAGTAATTTCTAAACTTTGCGGAGTCTAAACTAGAGAAGACCATTCTACTTCACTCTCCTTCAACAGTTTACGTTGAAAGATTCCTGGGTATCTCAAACTATGACATCTCAACTTGAGAAATTTGACAACCAAGAAGAGGAAAAAAACTGTGTTAAAAAAAAATTCCCCAAAGTTAGCCAATGGAATTAGAAAATTATTACAAAGAATTAAAAGGCTGATGGGAAAATACTGCCTTTCATTTTTAACTTTCACTGTACTCTGTCGCTTTTGGAACAGGCATAACTAAAATAGTTTCAAAAAAATAATGTTTACTATTTATAAAATAATAAATAGATGTTAGGTTGTGAGGGGTTTGTTTGTTTGTAGGTTTTTCTGTTGTTAGGTGTTGGGTTTTTTTCTTTTAAAACTTCCACATCCAGTCATTCCCAGCACATAATTGCAAGATTCCATTGAACTTCACCAGACAGCCAGTATCTTCCCACAATGAACACTGTCAGAAAACAATCAAAGCAACTCTCCTGGTCATGAAGCTGTGAGAAAACACTAGGATGAAAAAACAAATTCACACCCCAAGAGCCCATGCAAAGCAATTCCCAAGGTGACCAAGCAGAGGAAGATTACTATTTGGGATATATAGATAAAAGAATATTACACAGTATCCAGAATCAATTTGCTCAAGAAAACAAGAAGTCCTTACGTCTGCAAAAGCAGCATGCACCTTGATCTATATATTTAACCTATAGTAGCTAAACCAAAAATAACCTAGAAAGTTTATGGCTAAGAGCTGAGCCACTGGATGATGTAGTTACACACAACTAGGCTGTAAAGCTTATTATTTGGGAATCTGAAAATACCTAGTTACAGAGGGGTTTTTTTTAAATTTAATTATTGGAAAAATTCCAGCAGCACTTCTGCCAGAAAGGTGATTTCATGGATGCTCTGTAGGAGGTAGTGCACTGCATTTTCAAAAGCTTCAGATACAGTGACCGAAGACACTGCTCATTATCTCAGCAACTGCATTTAAAAGGAAATGTCAATTACACTGAATTCTAGAGAGGCTGGCAAGATGACTTGGTTCAAATATTAATGGAAAAAGACTACAGTTAAGTAGCATGTAACTCATCAGCATTAGAAATCTGTTCAAAATGCCTCACATGGTATGATACTTAAACTGCCAAACTCCAGTACTAACAGGGTTTCTACAACTTCACAACTGTTATCACAGATAAGATCATGACTTAAGAATTCTAAAAATATGGTATGATGTTGGCAAGAATGCAGGTATACCACAACAGAAGAGATTTTATAACTCTATTTATATATTATCATAGAATCATATTCTTCATTACTGCAAAGCAGCAGAGATAGGATGAAAATTTCCACTGAAGAACTATGCTTTAAACTATTAAAATCAGTTAGCCCATTCTTCATTAACGTAAATCTTGTGCTAAAAGCTATGCTTTGCAACACCTATGAAGGACTGATCTTTCATTTGTATCACTGGTGTTCTTCAGTATGTCTGGTATTTCTGAAGATTTAGAAGTGAAAGAAGAATAAAGCTTTGTCCAGGTTCTCCTCCATTTAAAATGAAGAATTCAGAGGTTTTTTTTTGTCAGTAGGCTTAGCTCAATATACAGACTCCTCTCTTCACCCCCAAAATACTCCAGCCTTACAATGCTCAGCAGTTAGCTTAACAATTAAATATTGATGAACATGGGAATAGTTACAGTGGAAGAGACCCTCAAGTTAAAGAGGAGATCAAGGAAATGCAGAAAGCAGTCAAAAAAATACACAATAGTTCAAAATAGCTTCAACAGGCATCTTAAGGTGCCTGTTAGGACACATTTAACAGGCAAATATTGAAGCACTACATTCAGAAAACACCCTGCCTAGTAACCTGACAAACAGTCCATGAGTAAGGAAGGAGTAAAAATAAAACAAAACCTATTAGTAATTCACAAGTTAGTCTGCTGCCTACAAAAAAAAAAAATCTACTTAATGATGAACAAACAAAACTGAAAATGAAATGTGTCTGTGAAGAACATGAGGCTGGACAAACCCTGTACCTGCAGCATAACCCTAATGGCAGCACACAGCAACCTCCCACCTCCAAACCGGGAAACGGCTGCCGAGGCAAAGGTGCCCCCATGGCTCAAAGGCCAGTTTTGTGATTGATTGTAGCTGGGGAAAAAAAACTTCTGCTCTTGAACAGAGACAGCTCCTAGGACAGGGAGAGTCCCAAAAGAAAAATCCCCCCTGCACCTTTTTTGAGATCAGCCCACTGCACATTAAGCCTTTTACAAAACCACCTGGAAAGTGATCAGTAAATGTTTAAATATGAAGAACTAATTCGTTCTTTCAAACCACCACAGAACATTTTCTCAGAAAGACCCATTCCATACATAACACTGCAAAGGGGCAGTGCAATTCGTGTTTTGGGAGACAAAGATTTACTCATCTTTCTTCACAAGAAAATATTAATCTGCTTCTCTGAAGAACTCATTCTTTTTTGAATTCCCCATCCTCATAAATGAGAACATAATTCCAGCTTTAAGTCTTATTTGCTCATATCTAACAGGCACCTGAGCTCCTTGGCCTGGTCATTCTGTGCCACCCATGAACAGGAAGGAAAATGTCATAGAAAACTCCAGGTATTTTTACTAATGTCTCAAAACACAACAAATCGACAGCTACATTTAAAAAAACAACAAACCAACAACAACCTAAATGATCTTGAGATAATCCGAATCAGATTAGTTCTTTTCTTCAAAAAAATGTAAATCGTTCTTTCCACACAGAACTTGTAAAGATTTTTAATCCTAGGGAATGCACAACAGAAGACTCATCATTAAAGAATTTTATCTGCTACAAGCCAAAATCATAAGCAGTAAATATTAATAATGAAATATTCTGGTGTGAGTTTGCTCTTCTTACGTCTTTTCCAAAAACAAAACTTCAGCCAGTGAACAACAAAACTAGAAAAACTTTCAGTTCTCTGGTCAACTATGAAAATAACATTTTCAGTCAACTGCTGGGAGGCAGAAATTTTCAGATACAGGACTGAAACACTAACAGTCTCAAAAGGCCACATGAAGACCAATAAGACTTTCTTTGTATTTAGCAACAGTTGCAATCCATTTCAGAATCTTTTACATATAATATGTATCCTAAAGGCCACTGTAGAGAGTTCTACCTATGGCCACTCCAAAAACTGACAAGGCTGGGCCACACAGCTCAGATTACGTGAAAATAATAGCGCACACACTCACACAAGAGCCAAAGGCATAGCTCAAGACAATGGTGACAATAAATAGACAAGGAAATAAATATCCAGTGAACTGACTGACTTTCCAGTACACTGAGTTCACTGCTAGCCTTGCAATCTGTTTCACTAAGGATATACACAAAGATTTCTTACTAATAAAACAAAACTTGTGGGAGGGGAAAAAGTGGCAGATTAGCCCTGCAAAGGTTTGTCTACCTGATTCATAACCACCAGAGATCTTAGGGTATAATCAGACACAGAAAAATTGAGATGTACCAAAACAGACGATATCTGACCTAAGAGCTCAAAAATACCCGGTTATATGGAGGAAGTAACTGGTAGAGCTAAATCTTGATCTCAATACAGTGGCACAAAGTGATTCCACGTTATGTTATTTGTGTATCAGTGTATTTCTCTCCATAGGTAACAAGAAGATACAGAATATATTGCTACTGCCACCTAAGATCCAAAGGAAAAAGCAGGAAAGTACCTCCATGAAAAAACATTTAAGCAGCTGATCAGGAAGTCTTAACCTGAGGGAGTTTTAACATGCAAAGGCATATAATTCATTTTAGGAACTGTACCACCACAGAACATTCAAGCAAGTCTTTTTTTGTAGAGTCAAGAAACTGGCCTGACTTGCCCTGGCTACGTTAAATCTGTAGTGAGAAAGTGGGTGAGAAAAGACAGTAGGATGGAGCAGGTCCATTTCTTTCAATGGCAGTCCAGTTAGACTGGATTAAGTAATATGAACTGCACCCTAAAGTGTGAGAAAGCAACTTCAAAAATGAGTATGCTAACTTGGGTTGCATACTGTGAGTTATTTTCTTAGTTTTGGACCCTACTTCTCAGAAGTATGCCTTTAAGAGTGTCTGATCTGCAAGATGCAAGGAAACTGCCACCTGGGTTGGAAACCCACAAGGCACCAAAATGGACTTTAAACCAGTACAGATTTAGAGCGTGCAATCAAATTCCTTAAGTCAATAAGACATAGGTGCCTTATCAAGCGATCAATTTTCAAATGAGTTATTTCAAGCTGGTGTTACTGCAAGAGCATCTGGCAGCACCAGAGATGTAACAGCTCTCAAAGCATGCAAGGCAAGGCAGAGATTTCTGACAACACTTAAACACAAGGAAAATATATCCAAAGAAATCAACATGTGGGTTCAAGTGGCACATGCTAGTTTCTTTTGTATACTTTCTAGCCTACTTTCGAGCCTCTGGTATATTTGAAGAAACAGCATCATGTGTGAACAGTGATACCTGAAGAACCCTCCATGTCAAACGCATAAAACAACCTACTCCAATGCTTACCTCGTTGCTGATCTTGCAGAGGTAAGAGACTTTACAGCTCCTGTCCTTGCATCCCATTTATTATATTCTGAACACAGACATATCAAATTAGAAAGCTGCTGAACAGTCACCTTTCTGCACAAATGTTTCTGGGCTCCAGAAATCTATCAGTGGATCAAATTATATCACAGTTGTTAGGTTCACAATGAAACAAGTGGACAAGGCTTAATACAGGGCACTGAATACAAAGCGTGCATGTGACAGGGTTGACAGGAGCCACAGATGATGTTGGACTATGCAGAAAACATGATACCTTTCAGACCAAGAATAACAATAAGCTGCCGAGGTCAGTATCTTCCCTGTACGGTGACATGAAAGCTATCCAGGAATCGAACAGGGCCGAGATGTAACAGAGAAAGCACCCAGAGGATACAACCAATATTCCAGAGAAACCAGCCTGTCAAGCTTGCAGTCAACAAGCACCAGCCTTACAGGAGCGTTACAGGCTCTGAAATGTATTGCCTGAAATGCCCTGAAAAGAAGACAGAACTCAAAACATAAAAATAAAAAAAAAAGCGTAACAAGATAAGGAGACATTCTCACAAGATGATTCCCAGTTATCCAGGAAAATGCAGAAGTAAAGGTAAAGCACAAACTTGAAACAAAGTGCTAATAAAGGAAGTCATCATCTCCCAAGGCCTCTGTAATGGCAGAAAATTAAGCTAGACATGTTCAGACAGTTTTATTGGGGGGAAAAAGAAACAAACAACCAACAAGTCTGAGAAAGAGGCAAAAACTCTAGGATTCCTACCAGGTGGGTGTGAGAAAACTTTGCTACACAGCATTTTGAAGATCAGGTTTATACTTCCCATTAAAGTCCATCAAGGAGAAGGCTTTTCATGTAGATCCCCTATGAAGCCACAATTACTCAAACTCTGCCAAACCGTTTTTTCGAACTTAAAATGTAGACTTACTTTAATCTATTAGTTTGAGGCAAAACTAAGGGCAAAAAAATTCAACATCAGCCTAAAATATTAGGGTCTAGATTCATCATTACAACTACTGCTTCCAAAATCCCTATATAGCACATTAGTCCCTATATAACCCTAATCGTCACTCACTCCCAAAGTGGAAGTATGATGCAGAAGTCTTCACTATCACTTACACAACAGCAACTGGGAATTCTGATTCTGTATTACGCTATTTGGGTAACAAAACCTTCAGCACTAGGCTGCAATATTAATTCTGTTCCCTGCAAGAAACTGGGAAGCACCACCTCCTCCTTCCTTCCCTGCTAATCCAGGAAAGACCCAAATTTGTTCATTACATCAAGAAACTTGGTAATTTGAAGTAAGATTGCAAACAATACAAGCAGAAAACACATCTAAAAAGGACATACTGAAAACCTCTGGAGGACAACAAATGCAGCGGCACAGAACAAGTTAGCACGTCATGGTAGTGTACAACTTCAGGCCCAGATTTTTTAAAAACAACCAAATGTTTGTTGGCCAAAGTCCAAATCACCATTTAGAATGCGCATGATAACCACATAGAAACATAAGTATTTTACAAGTGCAAACAAACAAACAAGCAAATCATTCTACAGAAGCAACAGCTATCATTTAACATCTATCGAAGTCCTAAAATTAGGACCTCACTCTTGACATTTAAGTTATCCTAATTCCTACTCAAACAGTGGTTTGAATCAACTCTTGCTTAAGGAAAAAAAGTCTCAGTTTAGCAAAGTCTCAATAATCTGCAAGTTTAAGTCATACTTGTCCCAAACTAGTATCAACAGAAACGGTAATTTTAGTAGATACTGGCTGATGCATTTTTTTTTTCCAACTGCAGAAGAAAATTGTATTTAAAACAAACTGTTCTCATTTTCATTATCATATTCAAAGTTCTTCAAATTTAGAAGATTTAGAGATAACAGATGATAGCAGGCATTGACCACTGAAAACCATAGTGAAAATTCAATGGTTATGGTTCTGGAATATAGACTTTTAGCTGTTCCAGGGAAATGGAAGTGGTCCAATCATATGGAAAAGACTAGGTGCAAGAATCAAGACAGGGTATGTTTAATATTTTAACATCACTTAAGTGGGAATTTCAAAGACACTGTTGTTTGTGTACCTGCCTGTTCACACTGTTACCTAACACAATGCAAAGGTACTAGTGTTGCCATCGCTGATGATCTAGTAAGATGAAGTTTTGACATTTTAATTCCAAAATGCTGAAGTCACACAGTTAATTATTTCCTTGTGAACATGTGGCTATTCGCATAAATTTCACTGGGCTACCTTTAACTTTAGTAAAAAAAAGAATCTTTAAATTAGTATTCCTATTCCCAAGACTATCCTGTGTATGCCACTGAAATTCCCATAAGACCACCTTAAGTTACCTACGGTTGGTCTGTGGTACCATTCAATAGTAAGAATAGCATTTCAGTTGGGAGTTTGATGAATTGTGGAGCACTGCACACACAAGTCTGGAACGTTAGAGCTGTCTTGCTGGCCTGCTATATTGGTGGGCAGCAAATGGGTAGGTGTGGATAGGAAGGAAACACCCATATGTGCACAAACACACTGAATCAGATTCATTTTAGAAGTGATTACAAACCAGTTTCAAGAAAAGAGCGAAGTTCATCTCATGTCAAGTAGACGATGACTTTGAAATGATGCAATCTGCATATACAATTACCAGAAAGTCAAGTCAGTTTTCTGAGTATTACTGACTTGAGTTCATTCAACATTACTCCTGAGTAAAATCAAAAAGCAATGCTGAATTTACGTATAAGAAAATATACAAGCAAACAAAACATAGAAGTCAGCAGATCAGACTTCTTTATCTTGAACCAGTAACTCCCCAGAGCTCCTGAAATTATATTCAGGAATACGTAAAAGGCAGTTCAGCTTCAGCAGAATTTGTACTGAGCAAGCCATACACCGGTATTTTGCCAGAGGTTTTTGAATTATTATTATAATTATTAAAAAAAAAGTTTGTTGTAAGAGAGATTATCTATTCACTTGTATTTGGGAGTTCTACAAAGCGAGAAACAGTAAATCATGATCCTGCAAGCAACAGTTACAGTACAAAACTCTACTTACACCTCTTATGGAGAAGGAACAGAAGGTGCAGTACAGAGGTATTTCACATCATCAGATGAAAAAAGCAAAATCTTTCTGTGCTCCATCTCGCAGCCACCAACAATAATAACCTAACGCTGTTTTTAAAGGTCCTGTACCTAACTTTTTAATGAAAATCCTAGTTTGAACCACAATCTCATCTCCTTGCTGCTCCTGTAAACACAATTGACATCGTCAACTAAACCACAAGTAACTAGGATTTGATTTCATCAGAATCCAACACTCCCTTTTCTGATTTCCTTCAAAAAGTTTTGAAAGAAATGGGAGCTTCAAGAAGAATACAGCACATCAAGTTTTTAAGGGAACTTTAAATGCATTCATAAGCCAATCCACTTTAAGGAAACGTTGCTATTTCGGAAGAGAACGGAGTCACATTGTCAGATATGCCACTGCTCAGGGAGAGGATTTCTGTGAATTGCCCTAGTTCAAGTTCTGCTTGAAGTTCCACAGATTCAATGTAACCACGGAAGTTTTTTTGTCAGTGCACACAACCATATGCAGAGACAGATGTATTTTACTTCAGCCTGCTGCTACAGTTTAAGTAAAGACAGAAAAGCCAAATCCTTGGAGACAGGTGTGCATTGTTTATCTGTCAGTGAAATCTACACAGCAAAATTACTCCATTTGTCAAATAATAAATCTAAATGACTTTTGGCCAAGCCCTCTCAGAGGGGGCACCAGTTCGGGTGATGGGAAAGGTTAAAGCAGTATCATTACATTGCTGGAGCAAGCACTGAAAGGCTGCTCCTGTTAAAGCGCTAAGCAAGACCCTGAGGTGACACACTGGAGATAATCAAGCAGCCTACAGAGAAGATGCAAGAAGTACACACTAAATCATGCAAAACTAAAATCTAATAATACATTTTTTTCTCCAAGTTGCAAAAGTATAAGAACTGGAATCCTTACAGTAGAAGTTCAGCATTTATCCCCCAGTATTTCATGAATTCCACATCTCCTAAGAACGTACACTAAACTCTAGACTCCGCTAGACCCTTCCACGATAAACTTCATGTTCTTCAAATACACAACTGACCAATGACCTGAACTAGGGACCCTCTATAACAAATCCAAACCCTGCTCCAACACCGTGAGGTACAACATGCAAAAGTCAGTAGGGTTTTTTTGTTTGGTTGGGTTTTTTTTACATCTGGGATTTAAGTTCACCAACAAAAGGTTTTCCCTTTGATATCAAGCTTGTGAATCTGTATTTTTAATTCCAACTGTAAACTGGTTTTCTAGTCTCAAAGGTTTTTATTTGCAAATGCTCAAGATTCAGTTTTACATCACGATACATTCAGTCCTCGTGTTGAAGTGGATATTTCTTTTTTTAAAAAAATAGGTACTTTTCTAACACTGCTCAGAAAAAGTACATACTTACATCAAAGACACACACAATCCACTGGGTAATAGGGGAAAAAAAAAAAAAAAGCAGAGATTTATCAGTTTGGAAATCTACAAGCTTCAAGAGTCTGCAAGATTTTCTCAAGCTACTGAGCACCATATGAATGACTGGTTTACTTTTTAAAATAAAAAACTTGCAGACTTAAGTTCTCTTAATTTAAGTTTACTCCTAATGCAGTTACTTTGAGAACATACCTAGCTACAAGGCAAAGATGCCCATTTTTGCCACACAAGCATCCACCACTGCAATACCTGATTTACAGTATATCCAATCCATCAAACCATATTTTAAAGCAACTCTCATAACTAATACTTAAGGAAAAAAAAAAAGAAAAGAAGTGGCTCAACAAGAAGGGATAAAAATATTTTACTGACGGCTGTAAATTAAACATAACTAATGACTTGGTCTTAAACGTTAGCCAGAAAAGAAATTTGTGGAAAGTATTTAGTTTTAAAAGTAGTATATACAAACACTAGGAGAAAAAAAACAAAACACCATAGCTGTCTGAAAACAGAATAGAAAACTCCATGTATGCCTCTGGAAAAGGTAGTGAGACTAGATTACTATGATTCATTTTGAGCAAAGTCCTGGTACATTTGGAACAAATGAAAGATGACTATCAGTCAAAACTGCAGTAGTCCAGGTGAGAAGTTTTGTTACAAGTCTTAGACCTTTGATGTAAGGGAGAGTAAAGTTTGAAAGGTCAGAAGCAGTTCCTAAAAAAAAAAAAAAAAAAAGAAAAAAAAAACCTTACAAAAAAAAAGGCCTGAAGAAACCTGTCAGCTGAAGGGTAAAAGAGAGTCCAAAAAAAAAAAAAAAAAAAAGGAACAAACAAACCTTACAAAAGACAGGTCCTGAAATGGAGATTGAAGATGCACTATCACTCAGAAAACAGGACTTTTGGATACAGTAAACTGAAGGATATTAAGTCACACACCACAAATATGTACATTGATCTCTGATACAACACACATGCCAACTAATTGCAGAAAACCGACTTCCAATGTTACAGCAAGCCAGAAACTCTAAGCATGTAAAACCCTATTTTCAGATCTAGCAATCCAGAGACATGATACCATACAAACATGCTGCAGCAAAAAGTATACTCCGCTTTTATTCCTTGACAAAACACAGCAGTTCTGAACCCAGAGCCTGAAAAGCTTTCCTAGTTCACAGAAAATGAGTTATTTCTAAGGAAGGGGAGGGGGGAGGCTGTAAAACATGATTAAACTCTCTCTTCCTGAATACAACACATAGAAATCTAAAGATGGCAATCTCAGCGCACCTGCATCACTGCATGGAAAATTAAGGGATTCACAAATAAAAAGGCTAAATAAAATTAAAAAAAACAAACAAACAAACCCAAACCACACTGGTTTAAGCTATCCAGCTAAAAATGTATCCTTATGAAAGATTTCCACTCATTTACTCAAGCACGTAACTCTTCTGGATGGGCTCGAATTATTCTGTTGCAGTGGGAGGGGAAAATCAAACCGGTGTACACCAGTTTGCTAATACAATGTTTCAGAGAGCCCTGTTAAGACTAGGGGCAACATATCAAAACAGTGTTTCTACCAGTAAGGAAAGCTAAGCAAGATGAGCTAAACTAGGGAAGTATTTATGTCAGTGTAGCCACACGGGTACAGAAGAGCTACACTCAGTGCCACAAACTCACATCCCCTACTAAGGATACTGTACCAGTGAAAGGTGACCCCACCGTAGACTTGTGATGGCCCTCTGAAAATTTAACATCTGAACAAGATATATGTATAATTACCACTCTTCTTTGCAACAAATTTAACATTTAAATAGGAAAAAAAAAATGCAGAAAAAACCCTGGCAGTTTAAGGGAATCCACACGGTCCTGCTCCCCAGAGTTCTTTTAGAACTACACATTTCAGAAAAAAAAAAAAAAGGGCCTTCAAAAATTATAATTTACGGCACAACACTGACAGTACCAAGATTTTCTAAATTACTTTGAAATGTTTATCACAAAGTGCGATAGAAACATTTCAGCTTCCCTGCAAGTCTATGTTATTCTTACCTCCTAAAGAAGGAATTGGCGTTAATAAAGCAACTCAAGACTACACTAATACAGGATGTTCTATGGCAAAGCAAATTTTGAGCAGAGAACACACGAACCACTTAAAGACTTTTAAGACAGAAGGAGATGCAGCACTGCAGTAACAGTGGGAAATGCAGCTATATTTGGCTGCTGCCTATAAATCAAGCTTAGATTAGGACGATCTTTGCTGACTTTTTAGAAGAAAACTACCAACATTTGAGTTTAGTACATCCCAAGCCCAGAATATTGGTGTCATCCAGGTCTACAGTGAAAACATGAGTGAATTACAGACTCAACTTAGCCTTCACATAAATACACTGAACATCTGCAAGTTTGGAAATAAGTTAGCTAAAAACAATCACTGTTTTTAGCTATCTAATAAGCTAAAACAGTACTTCAGATTAAAAAACGATCCCAAAAGTTAACAGCAAAAGTAACAAACTGAAAGTCCCACTATGCACATGTGCCAGGAAAAGTTTCATCAACAGCGCAAGTTTCTTACCTTTCTCCTTCCCTCTCTCTAATGACGCTGCGAATCTAACAGTTTTAAAAAGAGTGCTTGAGTAAGTACATAAGCACCATGTTATTTATTTTCTATAATTAACTAAGGAGCAGGGACAATGAAAACAGATTCTGTAAGTGGAATTTACTTAATGAAAGCTGCTTACACTATTTCAAAGCAAATTTAAGGAGCAGATAGGTTAAAAAAATGTAAACTTCAAAGCAGTTTCCCACAATAGTAAAAGTGGGAAAAAAAAAAAATGTAGTCTCTCAAGCAGCTAACAAAAAATATAACCCTCAAAACACTCTTAACCAATAAGAGCTTTTATTTTATTTAATTAGAGAAACAGATATGATATATGTTAAAACCTACATTAAGTGGAACTGTCCCAAATGCAGGTAATAAGTTGTCAACAACAAAAAATATATCTAGAAGAGTAAGATTATTTAAGTTTTTTATGTAGTATATATATGTGTTCACACCACTATAAACCTCTGTCATCACCTGATAGCTGTGCAATCTCAATCACTTTGAGAAAAATTATCCCATTTGTGTACTACTGAAACTGCCCAACAGTCCCTAGTGTTTCACCATAACTGTAAAAAGTTCACTTATTATGCTGCCCAGGAAGCTGACAATTAAAACAGACTAAGTATTCTGTGAAAATCTACACCTGTTAAACAGAAATACATTCACAAGTTATCCAAACTCCATTTGATCACAAGTGTCTTAAGTTATGTGTGCTCATCCGAATCAAAATATGCCTTTAACTTTCATATTTTTTCAAGTATCAGGACTTCATTTTTATTTCACCTCTCTAAACAGAGCAAGATAACCACTGTTGAGACAAATTAAAAAACTACTGAATTAAGTACTACTTTCCAAGTCCAGCACAAAAACCCCAACAACTGGCTATAGCTAAAGAGCAGCTTCTCCCAATGCTCTTTTACTCTCTTACCAGAGACCTGTTGATATTAGGAATAGCCACATCCTCCAGTTACAACACAATATTGTCTGCATCTAATATGCTCTAAAAGTTACACACAAACTTTTAAAACTACGTCATTCACCAAGAATAGAGAAGGCAAAAATCAAAATTTTCAAGATGATTCCAAGTCAAATCACATCCACTGCTCATCCAAAAACCGGCTACTAAAACTTGCTTAATGTCAAATGGGGAGCTTTTTATTAAAAAACAAAACAAAACAAACAAACAAAAAAAAACCCCAACCAAACAAGCTACTCTTCCTTTTTCTTGTCAGCTGTTAACTGCATTGAACAAGACCACGGGTGGCTTCAGAAAAGCCACTACTCAGACTCTGGCAGGAGGAGGCCTCCTCCATGTCCAATAGTTCAAAGAAACTCCTGTGGGACAGGTGACCAAGTACTCTTATAGCAAAATGACACCAAATACTCATCTGCTTCACAAGAAGCATTAAAAAGCTGAACAGCCCTTTGTTACTCTCTCCCCTCTCCAGCACGACCAGTTCATATTTGCGAGGGACTGGGACATCTAAGATTTCCAACCTCTAGCTTGCTTTCACAACATCACCAAAGACCTTTGCAGGACTGCAGAGAAGCCCCTTTATCTTCACAGCTCTTAAGTCTACAGGGGAATTTCAGACATTTTGGTTTCGCAGCAAAGAAATGGGAGATGCAAGAAGAACTACGCTCCATATTGGTTCTTAATGCAAATAAGGTGAAATAACATTTCATTTCTAAGAAGATAGAGTCTCATTAAACCTCATGTCCTCCTGTGCTTGGGATCTGGATTTTGGTTTTAGCTGTTTTTCTCCTAAAGTCGATGGTCTATTTGAGTCACAAAAGCAGTTTTTAGCTATCCTTCTGCAAGGAAGAGCAAGAAGGATTGTAAAAAGTAAATCAAATAAGCAGACTGTATGTAAGAAGAAAAAAGGAAAGAGAAATAAATCTCGTTTCTAAACGAGCTGTAAAAAAACCCTTGTAAATGCAAAATAAAATAAGAAACAAGACACGTTTGTGTGTACAAACGTACACACATAATTCAACAATAAATTGTACAAAAGCATCACATTTAACACTATTTCACATTTCTGCAACTGCCATTGCTTAGGTATATGCTTACCAAGGAGCTCAGTAACAACTACTATTGTGAAAGACACGAAAATGACAAACTGTTAAGTCCTATCCGCAGTTGATCAAAAGCACAATAAACTGAACAGCTTTGCTTTCAATCACTTCCAAAAAACCAGAAAGGCAGAAAACCTCCGAACACCCTCCCAGTGCCATTAACTCCAAGAGGTTCCAAAGGGAGCGAAAAGGGGAGAAAGGCCGAAGGCAGGCACGAGTTAACAGCAGCGAAAAGGGAGGAGGAGGAGGTTTAAGGCAGAAGAAGGGAGAAAAGGGCAGTAACTGCGGCACCGAGAGGTGGGGAGTGCCCGGGTCCCCCAGACTGACCTGTGCCGTCGCTGGCGGACACGGAGAGCGCCGGTGAGGAGAGTTTAGGCCGCTTGGCTGAAGGCGGGCCCGGCTCCACCACATTCTCGGCCATTTTTAATTCTTTTTTAGACAATCACTCAGAGCGGAGAGACGGCGGGGGGGGGGGTGGTGGTGCGTGTGGGATGAACCCCGAAACCTTCACCTTCTTCTCGGGCCCCGAGTCAGCTGAAGAACAACAATAAGGCCGAGAGGGAGCGAGGAGGATCCGGCGGAGAAGGGGGGGCCGAGTTCCCCTTTTTCTGCCCCTCGGGCTCCGGGAGGGCGGCAGCGGAGAAGCGGGGAGAAGGTGGGAGCTGGGGCTGGCGGGGGGGGAAGAGGCCTCTTCCCCCCAGGCGAAAGGGCTGAGCGAAGATGGGAAGAGCAGGTAAAGCCCCCGCCAAAAAGAAAAAAAAAAATTAAAAAAAAAAAAAGAGGTTAGTGGATTGGTTGGTTGTTTTTTTTTTTCAGTAAAATTAATCCCGGCTGTTGTGCTGCTGATGCTTCCTCGCCACCGCCACCATCATCATCTTCATCCTTCGGGGGGTCTTCTCCTCCTCCTGCTGCTGCCTCCTCACCGCCGCCATCAGCCTCTTCCTCCTCGGCGCCGTTCTCCTCCTCCTCATCGCCACAAGGAGGCGGGCGAAGGAGGGGAGAGGAGGAGGAGGAAAAAAGAAAAAAAGATCACCGTCCTCTAGCAGCGGCTCCTTCCCCCTCCAACACCACCCTGCAAAAAAATACCCACCGCCCGCGACAGGGCTGGGGGGGAGGCGGCGGGGAGAGAGGCAAGGCGTGCGCGGGGTCCCCAGCTCCACTCGCTTCTTCCTCGCCCGTCGCTAATGGCTGCAGAACGGGGAGCTGTAAGGATGAGGAGGGTGAGGATAAGTCCCAGGAGTCTCCGCTTCACATCTTGTTGTGCAGGGAAGGAGGAGGGGTTGTTGTCCTGATGGAGGCAGCACCGATCGCGGGATGGGAAGGTGGGGGGCGGGTTTCAACCCCCTCTCTGCGGCCCCCCCCCCGCCCCGCTCTTCTTCTCTTCTTTCCCCTTCCTCTTTCTCTCGCTCTCAGTAGCGGGCTGCCCCCCCCTCCGGTGCAGGCAGAGGGAGGAGGAGGAGGAGGAGGAGGAGGAGGAGGAAGAAGCAGCCGGCCCCTCCCCTCCCCCCCC
>NW_015094506.1:4987314-5067656 GCF_001431845.1 Calidris pugnax | reverse complement strand
GGCCCGGGGGGGGCGGGGGGCCGGCCGCCCCCCCCGCGCCGCCCGGTAGCCACGGGCCCGTCCCGTCCCGGTTGGGTTGAAGGGGGCCCTTCACGGGTGTCGGCCCCCGGGGTACCGGCGGGCGGGGCGCTCCTGCCGCCGGTGGCGGGCCTTGCTGCGCCACAGACATGGCAGCCGGCGGCGGGAGGCAGGCCCCGGGGCGGTGCGGCGCGGCGGCCGGGCGGGGGTAGGGCCCCTCCCCGGGCGGGGATGGGGAGCAGCGGGCACCCTCCGCCATCCCGAGGTCCGGCGGGGCGGGGAGGAGGCGGGGGGGCACGTAGGAGATGGATGAAGAGCCGCTCCCCGCACCAGCTCAACGCGGGGATGCGGGAGCGGCCGCAGGTTGCCATCGGCGGATCGAAAAATTGAAAAGGCCCACCAAAAAAAACCAAAAAAACACACCCACACAACAGTCCCCAAAACCAGAAATCACTTGGTGCCAAAAAAGTAAATAAACCCACAAAACGCACACTTCGTGCCAAAAATCCCTGCGCCTGCTGGGGAAGGAGGCGTCGGGTGGTACAACGGCAGCCCCCCAAGAAGACACCAGCTCCCGGGACTGGCCCCCGGTGGGGACAGGACATCAATGCTGCCAGGGTCCTCCATGGGCTTCGGGAGGGTGGCCAACCCGCCAGGAGCGTCCCTCGAACCTGTAAAGGGCTCATCGGCGAGGAAATACCCCCTCCCGTCTCTCCCCTTTGGCGCGTTAGGGCTCTTTGGGGCCATAGACCATTGTGGGACAGGAGCAGAAGGGAAACGTGGTCCTGCGGTTTGTTTTTTAATGGAAATATTTATGTTTTTTCCCATTTTCATTTGAGCCAAGCAGGGCGCTCGTGGGGATCTCTCCCACCACCCGCCCTCACGGCTGAGCTCTCCCTAATCCTGCGCCTGAGAACCGAAGGAGGTATTTGGGAAGAGCCTAGCCTAAACACCGGAATAAACACCGCGGGCGATGAGAGAAGGCAGAAGCAGAGATTCACAGCCCCATGAGAGTTATTTACCGTCTCCCCCATGTACTCCCACACTTCAGCTTCCCTTGTTTGGGGTTTTATTTCCAGCAAGATCATCGTTGTCTCCCCTGGCACAAAAGGGAAAACGCAAATCGGGTTACACTCAAACTGCTCCAGAAGTGCTTAAAAATTGTACATGTATTAGCTTTCTTGGAGCCCCAGGTAGCGTGCAGATCTGTATGTTTTAAAAGAGAGGTGGAGGGAGCCTTGTAAGGACACATAAGTGATGGAAAAATAGTCTGCAGAGCAGAAAGTCTCAGAATTGAAGCTGTCAAGGCTAAGAGCATCAAACTTAATACCATCACTGTAAAAGTGATGTTACGATTCTCACAGGTTTTTTTGCCTCTTATTGCTACTAAATTCCCCAAAATATGTCTTGTATTACCTTAATTTATTTACTTGGTCAGATTGACTGTTTCCCTTGGTTGTGAAGCACTTTTTTTTTTAACACAGCTGAGACTAATTTTAACTTTCTTTTTTAAGTCTCCTTAGAATTAAAAGTTGACTGAAATAAGTCTATATAAGGTTTTCAGACTCTCTAGAGGCCCTTAATCCATTGTTCAACAAGGAATTAGTGCCAGCTTTATAAAGACACCAAGGTGCACATAAACACCTAGATGCTCTTAAAAGTCAGGCCCTTACTAAACAAGAAGTTTGGAGCAAAGCAGATGTTTCAAATAAGAGTTCTGTGACACTAGTTCCTATCTAGAGACTTGATACTACCAATAGTTGCACATGTGCTTAGTTTTATGTGGCACATAGTTCCACTGGAGTCGCGCTGTACTGCTCGCTGTAGTAAAACAAAGCACACGTGCACTTGCTGGAGCACAGCCTGGGAGATAAAAGTTAAAGAACTGGGTAGTTGTTTGCTGCTCCAAGAGTATCGCATGGACTGGTTAGTTTTGTTAAATACCAGAAAAATCTGACAAACAAAATAAAGTCCTTTTTTTGGGGGGTGCAGATCCCCCTCCGCTCTGGCTACCTGTTTATCTACTCTTCGAATGAGTTCAGGGCAACATACCTGAACTGTGGGAAACCTAGACCCTTTGGTGAATGCTACGAAACCAGCATATATTTTCTGAACATGAATTGCAGATATAAGTAATTAAACAATATGTTAGTAAACCCATACCTCTGCCTTATAAGCTTCACAACCAACAGAATATCTTAGTTCTTTACATATTAGAAAGGCATAGTTAGTAAGATTTCTATATTAGAGACTTAAATGATAGCTGAAGTATATTACAAATAAATTTTAAAGAATGCTGCTTGAGTATTTTTCTGACAGAGAAGGTCATCTAAAATAAGAGAAGAAGAGAGAAAAAGGAAAATCCAGGAAAACAGGGTTAAGATAAATCATATATATACATATAAACAAAAAAAAACCCCACACAGCAGCATCTGTTAATTTTTCTAAAAACACTGCAGTTTTCTTAAATGAACCCGTGTACATACACACAACCAACTGTTGCTAAATGCTATCTGCCAAAACAATAACATACAAAATTACCAGAAAGCAATAGTAGAGCACAAAGCATACTAAGAAGCAAATGCACAAACCTATACAAATAAAACTAGGAAAGGATTATAGTATTAAAAGTAAAATAAAGCTATTTACCCAACAACTGCTCCTCCTTGCCTCAGTTTCCCCATTCTTACAGCAAGGATAGTGGTATTTATCCCTTAAAAATAATACCCAGAAGAATTAATTAGCTCATTGTTGCCAGTAATTACAGCAGTCATTATGTGCTTTGAGATAACTGGATGAAAGTACCATAAGTCTGATTAAAATGAGAATCCGCTCAGGAGGGCAATAAGAAGAGGAATGCAGGGCCTTGAACTTTTATCATGGGATCTCGTTTGGCCTTAGCGGGTAGTTACTGACATTGGTAAGCGTGCCCAGCTGCTCTGAGGGCGACAAGGAACAAGATGAGATCCCCTCGCCCTGCAAGGGTTGACCCGATGCCCGGTGCTCAGCATCCCAGCATCAGCGAGAGGGGCAGGAGGAGCAATAAGCGTCTCCCTTGGCTGGGAGGGAGCTGGGGCTGTGGCCTTCCCCTTCCAGCTGCTGGAAGGAGAAGCGGCGTGTGATCTCAAAGTCACCCGACCAACCTCCTCCCCTCCCTAATGCCTCTCGGAAATCGCTTACACTAAATAAAACTTCCCTGCTCCCCTTCTGCAGGATTTGCCCTGTGGCCACTCAAGTGTCTCTGAAAGAGGGTGGCTCGTGGGATGAGGGCAGGAGCCAGGGATGGGGCACTCCCATCTTCTCAGCCCTGTTCCTCCCTGCAGTTTCCAACTGTATTATCTTTTTTTTTTTTTTTTCCTGTATTATCTTTTTGGTTTTGGTTTGGTTTTTTTTTCCCCGAGCTTTCCAGGGCCACTGCCTGTGTCTGGCAGGTAATTCCTCCTGTTCCCCAGCTGCCTTCCACCTCCGCAGCTCTCTGCTCGCACAGCACCGCTCCCGAGAGGCAAGGAGGAATGACTCCCTTTCTTCATACCAGCAAGGAGATCTGTGTGTGGAGGGTCCTTCCTGGCGCAGGTCAGAGGGGCGAGGAAATGATTTAAGGCTGCAATTTTTGCAAGTAATGCCAGGGCGCAGCTATATTTCTGGAAAGCAAGAGCCAGCTGTGGCGGCGCAGAGAACATCGCTCAGTGCGGCGTCAACATTAAAACCCAGCAGCGTTTTGATATGAGACAAATTTTATTAAAACCATAAGAAGTAACCGTCCAATAGCTGGTTCTTGCATCTAGCGTATACATAAAAGAAAGGGCTGGCTTTCTGACAGCAAGCAAAATGCTTTCAGTCCTCAGCCCCAGAAACGCAGGCTTCCTCAGTCACACAGTTTTCAATAGCTGCAAACGCAGAGTTATGTTGCTAAATGTTAAGGGCTCAGCTGTTTACCAGAAGAATGTTTCCTCCCTGGAACACATGGTTTTGCTTAAAAGAAGTTCTCCAAAAAAGCCCACTTTATTTCATTAGCGGATGCAACATTATAGTCCTAACAAACATGCCGTGCAGCCTCCCCTGGCAAGAATGAAATAGAAAAAGGCGACAAAAGTTGACCTCTCCGTTTAAGAGAGGGGCAGAGGTACCCTCTGCCTAGGAAATACAGCAGCTTCGAGGTCTGATGGTCCAAAGCTGAATCTTGTGCTCTGAAGTGTGTGTATCCTCATGCACTGTTTTCATATTCCGGTTCACATTAAAAGCACGAATGTGGAAGAGGAGGGAGAGGCTGGCGCGCTCCCCCACCTTCGCCAAGGGCTGGCCAAATCACTGCCTGTCTCTCCCCAGGCTCAGCTGTCCCCCCTCTAACAGGCAGTTGGTGCTGCTCCCCCCTTACAGAAAGCACATCTGAATCATTAAATGAGAACGTAGTACTCTCATCTTCTAAATAAAATTACACCAAAATTAATGTGTTTACATCAGCAGTTGATTTATCCCAGAGCGTTAGGGGGACACAGGCAAGAGGTTCTAGAGTGTAAGTATAATGTTGTTAATTAAGAGCCCTTGAACTTGCCATGTGCTTTGAACTCGTGGAAGGTGAAAGGATGGCAAATTCCTGAACAACTCAATCAGCTCAGCACTATATTTACAATGATCTGCTAAAAATTATCATTGTGCGACGGAGCTCAAGCTAACACGGGAAATCTGTGCTGAAAGAATTACACTTATTGTAACGACCCAGAGGAAGCATGCTGTTCACATTCCTCTTACTTCTTTTGACTCTGGTATCCAATGGGAAAGTTCTTGATAAGCTTTATTGCACTGCAGAAGGTATAAACAATGCGCTTTGAAATCTGCCGAACTTAAATCCAAAACTTATCTTCTCATTTGTTTCCTGAATTGCCCCACAGATACAAATCCACTGTCCGCACACGCTTATAAAGAACAAAATACATTTATTTCTGTTATAGATCCCCTCCTTTGCTGTTTTTTTTGTGTAGTGTTCCTTAATTCAGGTAATTTTGTTTACATGCTACAACATTCTTCTGTATGCTGAATTGCGATGTGTTGTTTGATGTCTGTAATCAAAATGCAAAGAGGGAAAAAGGAACATTTTTTTCTGATTTATTAGTTTTCATGCTTCAAGATATAAAGTGATTCCTTCAATGGGGTCAGGCAGGAATTTACTCTGCGGCGGAGAAATATACTGAATTGAGAGGTTTTCAGTACAGAGGGTATTGGCCTTCTGACGGAGCTAATGGGACCCTGTTGTTCACAGGATAATACACTTAGTTAACCAACACAATCTGAGCTGTTTTTACAGTTGCCATGGAAGAAAAATGTTCCACAGGAAATATAGGTCTGTTTGCTTCTTTTTTCTTTTTCTTTTTTCTGCTTTTCTCTAAAAAGTTCTTGTACTTTCTTGGCTTTTTGGCATGCTGGAAAAGGCAATGCCTTCATGAGTGCTTTTCTTCTACATGCAGATAAAAGTCAATTATTAGCCACAAACACCAAAAGCCAATTGATTCTAACGCGACGACTCTGTGTAAAACAATAGGGTTAATCCTCAGTTCCTTACCTTCCTAATTTGGATGGGTTTATCACTTCTCTTCCCAGAAGTTCCCTCACGACCCCTCACGTTTCAATGCCCATGAGGTTTTTTTTTCTCTTGGTGTCTCCTAGCAAGGGATGATGACATCAGGCAGCCCTGGAATTTCTGTTCGCATCCTCTGACCTGTCCGGGAGACCTGTGGGTCTCAGAGAAGGGAGCATCAGCCCCTGATGGTGCTACACTATTAAAAGCCACCAGGAGAGCAGCAAGAAGGCAGAAGCTGCAGCGGCGCCTGGCAGCACACTTTTCCTCCTGGTGCTCTCACAGCGCCTGAAACCAGCAGGGCTGGTTTAAGAGCTGATTTGTGATATTTACTCCAACCTCTTTTGCCGTCTCAGATGCCTTCCCTTTGATCTCAGGACAGGCATGTGAGGGAGATGCCACAGCACACCCTGGATTAAATACCCGGAGGTGGACATGAACAGCCCATCGGTGGGATCTCAGGGGAGGGCTGGTTGCCAGGTCCAGCGCAGGCACGGCAATAAGGGTGCAACCACCTGAAAGTAAAGCTGAAAACTTTTGAGACGGCTCGACTGGCCATTAAAAAACACTGGCAGGCTCCCATGAGAAGCGAAGGTTGTGGTTGGCACAATATTTTGGCAGCAAGGACTTGTTTGTCTTTCATTAGAGCTGAAGAAGCATTTAGGTAACTTCTCCGGGAACGCAGGGAGCTTCTCTAGTGATCAGAAAAGTAACAGTTTCAAGGTTGATGTTGCTCCTCTTTCGTCAATGTTTATATGACTGCAGATTTGTTGCTGTTTAAGAAGCCACTTCAAGAAAGCCAAACACAAAGCGTGAGATGCACAAGTGGCATCACAAAATGACAGAACGTTTGATTCTTTTATCACCATATGTGCGATGAGTAAATGTTTGGGCAAGCATTTGGGCCCCGTACAGAGGGGCTTGGCCATGGCTATTCTGCGTGGTGCTACAGGGCCAAACCCCAGGAGAAGCTTCCCTGTGTGACCAGGTCACTGAGCTCCCCCGGACAGAGAAAAATTGTCTCAGCAGGAGGAATAAGGTCTGTAACATCGACCCCACAACAAATCCTTGTGGTACCAACCACCCCCTGCTTCCATGGCTGCTGCCCTGCCCAGCGAGCATCGGCCCTGTGTTTGGAAAGGGACAGAGGGGTCTGTGCCTGGCCAGGCTGGACCTGCTCCCGCTGTGCCTGCCACCTGCCTCCCAGGGGTCATCTTGGTGGTGGTGTCCCCGGCAAAAAGGACCGGGGAGACACGAAACTTTAACCACGGGAGTGAGTAGCGCAGCAAAAAGTCTGGCGGCTGGATGTGCTGGTTGTCTTGGCAGCTACGCAGGGTTTTTTTTTTTCTCGTTGCTCTGCTAGATGTAGGCATCTGAATTCCTAGTGAAAAGAAACAGAGGTGCCTGAGGCCTCGTGTAATTCTGCAGTTTGCTGGTTCGCGTGTCTTCCTATACATACATATATATATATGGATATTTCTGTACCTCAGGAGTAGTGTTCTGTTTGGGATATTCAAGCCACCCTGGCACATTTAGCCCCTGCAAGAAAAATCTTTTAAAATTATTTGCACCGAGGTGGGCGTTCTCTCTGCTTGCAGGGGAGGTGCCCCAGCTGCCAGCAGGTGGGACACGTGTGGAAGGTCCCCTGTTCCCGTGCGAGGGAGCCGAGCCGAGGGCTGACAGCGGCGGCCCGACGCTGCGGTACGAGGCTGTGCTTGCGCGCGAGTATCCCGCCTCGGTGCGAAACGGGCCTGCGGATTCCTCCGTCCCTCCTGGGTATTTCAATTAAAAGCCAGGGAGGAAGTCCAAGAAAATGCCTAAAATGGCTTGAGTCCTTCCTCACGGTCTGGAAATGGAAGTCAGCGGTGACTAACTCCAGCCCAGCCATCAGACCCCTCCCTCCCCGGCTCAGCATCGCTCCCGGCTCCTCTCCTGCCTTTGCAAGCAGTCGGCAGTGGGAATGGCGAAGCAGCCGGGCTTCGAGCGCCAGGAGCACACGAGCCACTGCAGCAGCCACCATCACCCTCCCGTCCTGCTGCCTGACCCAGCCAGAAGCGATTAAAACCTGACAGGGGCAAGTCTTGATGATAAGCAGAGGAGCGATTTTAAAAGAGGCTGCCACCAAGCCTGGAAACAAAGCCCAATTAAACCCTGCCGTTGACTTAAATGGGCTTCAAACCCAGCCTCTCCAGTAAAAAAAAAAGAAAATTGAAAAAAATTGCTTGTTTATAATTTTTTTTCAGCCAGTTCAGGCAATGCCTTCCAACCTCCTCACAAAGTTAGAGGACAGCAACATCCATAGCAAACAAGATTAACTAACTGAGTGGTCAGGAAAGCTGCATCCCATACTCAGTCACAGTGTGATGTTCTCTGTAATAGGTATTTCTTTTTTGCTGTTGGTTCAGTTATGGTTATGCAGTTGAGCGGGATTTGAAAGCATCAACCCCAGAAGAAGAGTCATCTGGATGCTGGGACCAGCAGAAGCATGTGTTCTGATGGTGGGTGACTCCACAGCACCGGCCCAGTTCCTTCCCGCTCCATTCACTCCCATCCTGAGCCAAGTGTCAAGTTTCAGCCCTTCTGCTTAAAATTTCTAACTGTCTTGGTGGAGAGCCTGTCCAATGGAGAGCCTTTTTGTGGGGTTTCAGCTGCTGCTTTCCTTCCACCATCCATCCATCATACATCATACATCAAAGTCCATTGAGGCTTGCTCTTCATGTGGTACCTACCCCATGGGGCTTGTGATCTCTCATGGTATCCAAGAACTACGATAATGCAAAAAATAAAGAACAGAATGGGATGTTTATGATCCCAGCAATGTATTATTCAAAATCTTACAGTTCAAAATCTCACCTCTTTCAGTTTACTTTGGTCACAGCTCTTTCCCCAAGGATTTTAAAAGAGTCAGAGCTCTGCGTGCTCACGAGTGAAGGCTGAGGGAGGATAAATCAGCCGGTGTGGGGCCCAGGATGCCCCGTCCTCTCCTCCTCAGTGGCACGGCATGGAGAAAGATGTCCTCAAAAAGTCTGACCATTTCTGAGATGAAGCCCAATGCCACTGGGTGTCTTTGGGAGGTGCTGGAGACCAAATGTGCTTGGAGATGACTTGATTTACAGGGTGCAGAGGTGAGCTGCCTGCATATGCCTTACCCAAATTTACCACTGCCCTCAAGGTTTGGGACCCCAGTTACTGTTCAAAAGGATAAACCTACCTTGGACATTCCCTGCAGAGGTGATTAAAAAGGATGAGCAGATGAAAGCACACCTGAGCAAGGCTATTGCTAAAGTGATTCATTATTTTTACTAAGCTAATTAAAGGCAGACCAATGAAGTGATCACACCGGCATCGTGATTAAGATCAAATCAATAAATCAATAGATTCAAATGATCGGCCATCAGATTATATATCCATCTATCAAAGTGATTTGTGAAGTTGCCACTGAAGGAATTACTTAGATTTAATCTTGCCTAGGGAGATTTCGAGGAGCAGGCAGAGTCTTTTGAGGCTAAAACCCCAGCAAGCTTCACAGCAGATGCAGTGACCCCCCTGCTGAAGAAGATAGGTCTTCAAAGGCTGGAAGGATATCCCCCCTTTGAAAGATGCATCTCTGTCGCTACCGAGGGGGATGTAGCTGTCCATTCTTATTTGGATTTTTTGCCAAGCTACACGACCCAGGTCATGCCGTAATCTTGTATTAGCTCTGTTTGGGGCACTAATTTGATAGGTATCTCCACAGTAACTTCCCTTTAACACATCTTCCTTAAACCTTAAGCTTATTTTTAAGCATATTAACATTTGTTGTCTGTATATTCCCTGTTTCACAAATGGCCCAGTTTTCCTCCACTGCTAAAGCAGAGGGAGCGGTCAGGGCAAACCCAGCTACTTCTGAATAATCTCATTTTTAACTCCAAAGATTGCCACCCTAATTCATTTAAAACTTAATTTTAGTAGCCCTCCAAGGGTATTGTTCCCCACCAGCACATCCGTTCATACCAACAGAAAATTGGGAAAACGAGAAGCGAGGGAATCAGTTCATTAAAACAAAGGTAAAAATAAACAGCGTGGTTTCATCCGCATCATTCCCTGGGATTTTTCATTCATGTCTGTGTTTCCTCGTTGTGCCGAGCACGGCACTGGAGGCTTCCTCCGGGTGCGCAGCCCGAAGCCTCATGTGGTCCCGGCGCAGGCTGCAGCCTGCCCAGCCCCGCGACACCCTTCGCTTGAGTCCAGTTCCTCTTCCTCTGCCTGGGTTATCCACTGCAAGGCAGAGAGGTGATGTTGGTGTTTTTGTTCTGGGGAATGGATAACATAAAAAGAACCACGTTTCCTGCGTCATTTTCATTTGTATAGGTGTAATTTCTCTTTAGATGGGGTACAGGCTGTACGACTGGTGGGCCACTTGTGGAGCCTGGTGTTTTAGATGGTATCTGTCATCCAGGTCCCTCACAAGTTGTCCCATCAGCAAGCAATCCTCCATTTTACCTAATCTTATCTATCTACCTATCTAGTATAAAATACAGACAGGTATGGGAGGAAGCCTTGTCGGTAAGGCAGATGCCAGTCTCGCAGCGGGATAAAGGAAGTATAATGCTGTCAGCAGAAGTCAGTTTTCAGAAAACTATCCTGCTCAACACGCTTTCTCCTGAAAAATGAAATACATTTTCCTCATGCCTGTTCCTTCTCCAGCATTGCCAGCAGTTGTTAAAGTACTGTGAACTTTTTGAGGGAAAAGAATGGGGGAACTAACTTTGGGTGAATTTTTTACTTACTCTTATGGCTTCTGATCTAAATCTACAAAACACTGTTATATTAATCAGTATTTGACAATTAAAGTTTTCTTAGAACTGACTCTAATTTGGGCCTATTTTCATCCCACAGCCTCCAGTCCAAGCAAGGGTCAAAATGTATTTGAATTCCCCATCTGTGGGGGCTCCAGACTTTCTGGTAACCCAGTGAAGGATTTTCACATTTCTTTGTCACCCATGTGAATTATAGCATGCCTGAGGTGAAATGGGGGCCTTAAAAATAAAAAATGAAAATGTAAAATAAAAGATGCTCTGGTTCCCCTTTTGCAGAGACAGCACAAATCAGGAGGTGAGCTCTGCACAGTGCTCTGGTAGAAAGCAATTTCCTGATCTAGGGTGATATGTGGCTAAGGATTTTGACTGATCTCATCTATATGTATATTCAGTCTTTCCAAGATGCTATTAGTAAGCATAGCCGAAATTTGAATGTCTTATTTTATTTTATAAAGCCTCTTTTATATTATTTTTAGGGAAAGTTATCTGTGTTACTTGCAGCCTGACACAGCTCGGGGTCATCTGCAGGTTTAGCAAACCTAATCTTTCCTCTTCCAGGCAGATAATTTATATGAAAGCCATGTATGGGCTTGTACCTGGGCTGGATCCTGTCTCACCCTCGCTCCATACAGCCTTTCATTTTGAAAATGAATCACTGCTAAGGACCAAAATAGCACAGGGGTTTGCCACCCGTCCTCTACTGGTTTGATCCAGTGAGTTTCTCTGCCTGGTTTAGGAGAACATTGCGTGAGACTGTGCCAAAGCCCAGCTGGAGCCGAGCTGTGGCACATCTGGAGCTTCTCCTTTCTCCCCAGAGCCCGCTGCTAGTCCTCTTTAGGAGGAAAGTGGGCTGGTTTGGTCTGGCTTGCTCTTGACAAATCCAAGTTGGCTGCTTCTCATCTCGCTGCCATCTTCTGGATGTTTACAAATAAATTGATTATTTGTTCCAGAGTGTTAAAGTTAAGCTGAGGGGTCTGTGATTCCCTTGGCTCTTCTCATCTTCCTTTTGCTCTTTTTTAATCTTGGGGTGCCCTGATGTGTCTGTCACAAATTCCCCAAATTAGCCACCTACTGTTCTGAGGTAATGACAGTCAGTGCTGGGTGAAATTCCTCCTGCACAATGAGATTGAAAACCTATGCCTCATTGCCTCATCCAGGTGCTCTCCAACTACTTTCTTCCAAGCTTGCATGTCATTCCCTTTGGTAGCTGCCCACTCAGCAGCAATATTTTCACTGAAGACCAATGATTAAAAAAAAAAAAAGTATTAGGCACTTTGAGTTTATTGACATTATCTATCAATAGTATTTGCTATTTATTGAGTACCAGAGCAACACTTTTCCTTACACATCTTCTTATTACGATATGAGATGAAATCATCTGTGAACTGTGCCCCGTGCTGAAGTCAGGGTTGTCCAATGCTCTTTTTTTTTTAATCGGTGCACAGCAGAGAAGATTGGCTGGTTCATTCTGGCCTCAATAATGGATTTTCAATATATTTTTTAAAGTTCTTCTGGGCTCACTCTCAAACAGAAATTTGGGCTGGTGAAGACATCAAGGTCACCTCCCTTCCCCAGCGCTTGTGCTGAACGTGGACAGCTCAGCAGCTGTGCTAAGGCCACATTTTGGAAGGTCCCCTCCCAAGACCCGAAATCCTCACATCTGCCCAGTGACTCCTTTGGCAAGGGGGCCAGCGGGGAGGACCCTGTCTGTACAACCTCCCACCTGCCCCCCAGAGAGCTCCTGCCGAGGACAACTCTGACCCCCCCCCCGTCAGGATGCTCATGCTTCTCCTGCGCTGTGGACGCTGGTGATGCTCTCGGAGGCTGAGGCTCCCCTGCATCCTTTTGGAAGCCCCGTCGCTATGGCGACAGTGTGCAGCTTTACGGTCTGTTTGTTGTCCACCTATTTCAATCAGAAACGCTTCTGGAGCTTTTAGATTTTCAGGGATTTTAATTCAAATCGCTAGTGGGCAGTTTTGAATTCAAGAGGGAAATGATTACACTGCGAAGAAAAACTTTCAGAAACCTTCGTCATCCGCTGTTGCCTTCATTTATTGTTTAATGATTAAAAGAGACTATTTGTCAATTTTATATCCATTTTGTATCATTGCCACACCGCTCTGAGAACATCAGTAAGAAAGAGAAAAATCTTTATTTCTCCCCCTGGATTGGGTGCAAAAACCAAATCACTCCTTGTGACCCAGCCAGGGTGGCTGGTGGCAGTGAGAGGAGTGGCCGGGCTGCCCAGGCGATGTCCTGCCTCGATTCCCAGGGGGCCAGAAGGAGTTGAGCAGGATGAGCTGGGAGCACTTCAGAGTCTGCAGCTTAAAGGCAAATTTGGCCTGGAGCAGATCTGTTGGTGGCCCAGAGCGATCCCCCTCTTGGTGCTACCAAGCTCAACTAGGGGACAGGCAAAAGGAGAAGCAATGGAGGTGAAGCCTCAGAGTGTGCATGTGGTAACTTCACCCATCTTTGCTCACCTCTTCATCACAGAGGGACATTTCAGAGGCTGTCAGTTGCTCCTCCCAGCTCGGGATTTAATGCTTTTACCTACCAGATTGTAGCACTTCCAATCTGATGACTATTTTAACCAAGGATTCCAACCTGCATCTGCATCCTTCTTGACCTGTCCCCCACCAGGGTTTCTCCCTCAGTTTGGCAGTTTTTATTCTTTGCTTTCTGCACATTCCTCCAGCTGCTTCGAGCCCTCGGCCACAGCAGTCCCCTGGTACCCCCCATCTTGTTCCTCTTTTCTCTTAAGAGGTGAAGAGCCGCTCAACTTTGACAGATGGTAGTACATCTGCATTTAATAGTAGTGTTTTAGGGAGGCATTTGCTTTCAAAGGCATTAAAATATCTCTTTCTACCTTTGTTGCATTTAAAACTTTTGCATCCAGGTGCTGGGAGGCACGGGGAGAGCTGTTTGGTTGGAAACTCATGGTTTGCTCTGAAGGTTTGAGATTATCAATGAGGAAATCCTATTTCTCAAAATGTAGTTTAAAAAGAGCTACCAGGTGACTAATAATGAAATATGTACGGATGTGAAATCAAGATATTATTGGGCAGAAATACTGAACTCCGCTCAGAATGCTTTCAAATGAAGAAAATAAGGACTATGTTTTCAGTCGTGTTTTTATGTGGTTTGGTTACTAGAGTTCTTTTGTTCCGAACAGCAAAAATAAACTATTTTCTTTAGATTTCCTAACAGTTTTACTTCTCACCTTGCCACATGTTTGAGACCAAGCGCTGCCCCCTTGGAGAGAAAAGGAATGAAATACTGACATAGCACAGAAATGCTCAAAGAAAGAGAAAACCTCGCCTTAAGTTACTGGACAGCACAAATACAAATGTCAAAAACCTGGCTGGACACCCAGGATAACTAGGACTGGTCTGAGGTGCTTTGGCTGATCACCCCCTGCACATCAGGGGCCCCGGTGCACGTCAGAGAGGCGAAGGCTAATGGTGGGTGCTCTGAAAACCTGCAAACGCGGTCCAGCCCGTGGCCTGAGGTTTGCAGGGAGCAAGGGGTGGTGTTGGCCCTTGCTGAAGAAGGCGGGGATGAGGAGTCACCTCCCTGTCCTGGTTGGTGCCACCCTGTTGATTTTCGGGAGGCTGTTCCTACCAGCGATGAGCACGCTCAAGTTGGCCCAGACGCTATTAAAAAGCTCTTCCGAGCGCTCTGGCTGGCTGTACGCATTGGTGACAAGATTATTAGCATCAGAGGAAATCCCAACTTTTGTTAGGAAGAATGTAAACAACTGCTGCTCACAAAAGAGCTGCTTCATTCAGCATCCAGGAAAGAAAAAAAAAAAAGACCAAAAAAAAGACAAAAAAACTCCTCTCAGGCTGTTGCTGCCCGTCTGGCTTCCGCTCAGCACCGTCCTGCTCCGAAGCAGAGGGTCTGGAGGCTGTTTAGGGACAAACAACAGGGAAAAAGCATAAGCTAAAATGCAGCGTTTTGCATGAAAAATGCCTGTGCACAGGTTTAGATGTCGCTTCATACTGAAGCCAGCCCCTGCTCCCCATCAGTTGAGCTCAGAACATCATTTCCATACATAAATATACACACTCCTAATAAAAGTTAATGGCATTGCATGAGGTCCCAGAGATCTGGGATATCTGAAGGAATGTAAATGTGCAGTGTTGAACTCATTGCAGTCCATGGTCCCATATTGGAGTTACTGTCCCCCTCCACGATCTCTTGGCAGAGCTCAGTACGTTGGCTCCGCATTGCCTTTATCCTCCACTATATAAAAAAAGGAGTCAGTTTCAAAAATCCCTATTTTAATGCATTGTCATCTTAGGGAGTTGAAAGAGCAGCAATTGACAAAGACAAAACAATGAATTATCACATCCTTGAGGGTTTTTTTTTTCTTTCTTGTCTCCAAGTGTAAAAGCAACCCGTTTTTGCTGAAGGACCCAGTTTCAAACTATTACTGGCCTAACCCCAAACCACCATTTAACTGGGCTGAGGCACAGGCTTGTCCTACAGCAGCCCCTTAGATGTTTGTTTTCTGGAGCTACCAGGGGGTCCCAGAGTGGTGTCAGCAGGATGTCCAGGGGTGGATAATGATGCATCTGGATGGGGCAGGCTCCATGACTATTCATGCCATCTCAGCTTTCATGGCACGATGGGGCACAAAACAGTCCTGGGGGTCCAGGGTGGTGCTGTGCAGAGCAGAGGAGGAAACATCTCCCATCCATACAGTTTAGCAGTGCATGTGCCAGGCAGGAAAATCAATCACAGAACTCTGCTAGGGGGGGACCTCAATGATAAGTGTATTTGGCCCCTTACTGCCTGGACGTGTCTCAGTTTCAGGGTAACCTATGGGATCAGGACAAAGTGGGGATGGGTCGAGATGCTGCAGTCCAGTCCCTGAGCAAATATCTAGGTTCAGCTCCTCCAAAACACCCGGTGGACAGTTTAAACCCAAGTACTGGCTGGCAGCCAGAGATATGGGCAGCAGGTGAACGGGCTGCAGAACTCACCCGGATTTTGAGCCACTTCTCAAGCCCACCCCTGCCCTGTGATCCCTGTTTCAGTGCTTTTCTGAGTGAGGCTCATCCCACAGCCCTTTTAACTCCAGTTGGGAGTTTATTGCTTTTAGGGTTATTGAATTCCTCTGCTTCTCTAGAGAACGGCAGTATCCAACAGCAGCAGATACTGCTGTGGCAAAACTGCATGGGCTCAGGGTAACCTGGAGCTGCTCTAGAGACCCCCACCAGTTAAGACCTCCCAAATTATCTCTCCTACTGAACTGGTGCCATCTAGTAAGTCCATGATGATGTCCCACTGTGCTGGACAGGCTTTGGGCATCACTCCAGAGCTGCGGGGAGAGCAGAGCGCTTGCAGCTCCGCGGTACCCACGCTCTGCTGCTGGATAAAACATCACCAGGAGATGGGAAAGGCCCCAGTGAAGGTGGTGGGAGAGCTCCAGCAGTGGCAGGGCAGCCCGCTCCCAGCTCTGCTGCAGCTGCCCGAGGTGATTCATCCCGGGCCGGGAGTAATTGGCTGCCGAAACACTGAGCCCTGAAACTTATTTCGTCACATTTAGCATTTCCCGCTATATGACATGCAACTTTTTGCAAAGTGCTCGGCTTGGTGTCTGCGCTGGAGCAAAGCCCTTAGTCACCCCCCGGTCGCAGCAGCGCCGTGTCAGGGCTGGGGAAGGAGTAGGCACAAGAGATCTTGCAAGAACAAGCAAATTACTTTCACTTGCTCAAGGAAAAAAAAAAAAAAAAAAAAAAAAAAAAGAAGAGGGGAAAATATATGCAGACATAAAGATGATGGAGAGAGTCCTACCAGACACAAAATGAAAGGCAGGCAAAGATGCCCAAAGTGTTTTTGTGGTCTGGAAGGCAGCCAAAGAGGCATTGATTTATTAAAGAGCAGTGTCACAGCTTCCTTTTCTCGAGGTGATGGTGCCATTAGGCGATTCTTTGACTCTGTGAATTCTCTCTCATGAAAGAAAACTTTCCTTGGTGCTAGGGGAGGGGGGAAAAAAAAAAAAAAAAAAAAAAAAGATAGTAAGAGGAAGTGAATAATTTAAAGCAGCAGGATCCAAAGTGAGCTCCTTTCTTGTAGAAAAGCCTGAATCATGGTATGGGAGTTGCAAATGCCCGAGTGATGGCAGGGAAATCTTCCCATGCAAGAGGGCACACATACTGGTGGCAGAACAAATAATCAGGAGCTTGCTAACTGCTTACCGTGGATTTATACGACAGGGCTCCTTGCTCAGAGCTGAGAACACGACTGCCCTGGGGCTGGCTTCCCCCAGGGAACCTCCATGGGGTGCAGAGGACTGGCAAGACCAGGCTCCAAGATGATCTAAAAGGAAGATAATCCTATAGAGAAGATCATCTACTGGGAACATTCAGCATTGTGTGTTTTAAGATGTTCGTTTGCTGAAAATGTTGGTGGATTCGTTTTCCCAAGCCAGGCATCTTGCCCACAGGCACCTGGAGAGTTTCATCAGAGCGTTCTGCTCCTCACACCACCACCTCAGTCACCGAGCCCGAAAAAATCACCTCCAGAAATGAACAGGTAGAGGTTGCAGTGATTGTAGCGCTCCTGATGGGAGGCGCTTAAGCAGGAGGTCTTGCAGATTGGCAAGTCTTCCTATAAAGGACTTCCTTCACTGTAACCAGCCCCCAAAAGAGGCTGCAGCATGAGACCCCAAGCACGGTTCAGCATGTTTACAGGGCTCACTCCCCCGTGCTGGCAGCCAGCCACACTCTGCAATTTGCTGTAGCCTCCAAATCATCTCCAAAGGTGATCCTGAATACCCCTCTTGGCAATTCAGCGGTGGGGAGTCCACCATCCTTGGTATGATGTCAAATCTCACTTCGGGCTGTAAGGGTCCCATGCCTCTGGCAGTAAGAGAGACCTCTGCCAAAACTCCCACCCCAGCAGCCAGATTTGTGGGCTGGCAAAAGGCTGGGCCTGCCATGCTCTTCTCCAGCTATAAACCACAGAGCCCCTTGTAGAAGTAAGCCTTGTCATCAAGTCCTGGTTGAGATGCACGGTGCAGCACATCTCTTGTTTGAGCTACAGCTCCAGCTTCTCCACAGACTCCAGCAGACATCTTCTAGGTGATGTTTTCAAATTTCTCCTCAGTGTGATGAAAGACTGGAAGTTCAATTTATTAAAAGAAATAATCTCAGCCTCTGGAGCTGAGATTTCAGTTTCATCACCTCGCTCCAGGAGCTGGGACCTTGGCACAGATGGATAGTGCCTGTCTGTTAATCCTGCACCGGAGAAAAGAAAGGAAGAAAAAGCTTGTCATTTCATAGCAAACCAAAGAAAGAAATCATTTTGGGGCCCTGTTCCTACCTGAGACTCGAAGAGCAGTGATGCATTGAGGCCTTAGAGTCTTTTTTTTTCCAAAGGTCAAGAGCACATCCCTGGTACGGAATGAGCGGAATAAAAATTGGAATTAAATTCTGTGCGACTAAAACCTTGATGCAGAGTCACTGCGGGTGAAAACTCCAGAGGACACAAAATGCTGTTATAGTTGTACTACAAGGCTTTGGAATATTTTTTTTTTCTCTTCCCCTCTGGTGCCTGATGTTCCTGCAATTAATTTAGCCTGTGTTTCTAACTGTGTATGAGCAGAAGGAGGGGACAGGAATGTAGTGTAAAGCAAATTGATTTTTTGGTTTTCCTTGTATCCAAACAGTATGATTTGTTAAAAGAGGAGCTTACATTTTAGCCCTAGCGTAAATCTCTCTTACATTGTGGGTAATCCATGGAAAAAACCCCAAATCCCAAAGAGTATATTTTGGGGAGGAAAAAAAGACATGCACACAGAGGCAGGCGGAGGGACCTGTGTACCAGAAGACAGGTGAGGACCAGGGCTGAGCGCAGGGATGCTGGATGCTGGCACTGGCAGCTGCCTGGAGGCTGCCCAGCAGGATGGGAAGCAGCTGCTCAGATCAGACAGCCCAGGACGGGAAGCCACCAACAAATTACTTCTGATCTCGCCGTGACTCACTACAGAAACTTCCCTACCTTAGCTCGTCTTTTCAAGACATCTCCGCTGACGACTGATTCGTGGTGTTGGGTTGTGTGTTTTTTTTTTTTTAAGCCAAACTTAGAAAGCAACCCAAACACAGGAGCACTGAATAATTACCATACGTGTTTAGCACCCACATAATGAAAGTGCTCGTGCTGCACTTTTCCGATCGGGAGCGCCGTAGACTCTGAGTAATCCTTTCTAACCTCGTGCTACCGATGTTCACATTGCTTTCCCAGGCCTGCTGATGGGAGAGCAGAGGGTGAGCCCGGCGTCCTGGAAAGGCCACCGAGTCAGTCTGAGAGCGCGTGGGTGTCGCTGAGATTTTCAGCTCACGCAGCCTTTTCAAAATGGCAGAGCCAGGTTCTCCTTGCTTGTATTTCTCTTCCTGCTGTCCCTCTGAACACCGTGCTGCCCACAAACACACCCATGGACTAAATAGCTTGAAGCTCATCCTTTCCAGGAGATGTACATTACCTTGTCTTCTTCAGGCCTCTGTATGACTGATGCTGCAGCTGAACCCAAGGCAGAGGTGCAGGGAAAAATGACGGTGGAAATAATCCGAGGAAAGAAAGAAGCCAGAGCAGCTCTGCCAGCTTTTCTGTCTCCTCCTAAAGCTGGCGTGAACATAAACATGGCTTGGAGGAAGCACATAGAGCCACTTCCCTTGCTCACAGCAGTTCTGAATGAGTGTAGGAGGACCTGTCACCCTGAAAGTGAGCAATTTTTCCTGGGTGCGCTGTGTCGGAGGGTTGGTGGTGCAGCCTGGCACACCACCGTGCCTGTTGTGATGCTCCCCACACTGATCCATGAAGCTATTGGAGAACTTTGGCGCTCACCTCCCATAGCCACATCCCGGCTCACCAGGACAGGCAGGTGCAGTGCCTGGAAGTGTCAGGAAGCGAGTGGAGGCATGGCCGGGGAAAGAGGGAGGTGGAGAGCAGGGTGGATGGACCAAGTGTCCAGCACATGGAGATAAAATCAAAATCCCACGAAGGGATATGTTCCTCACGTAGAAGGCTGTTTGAAGGGCTGTTTAAAAAGATTTCTCCAGTGGACTGAGGAGGAAGAAGAAGACATTTTAGATGCTTGAGGTACAGCGCGTGTTGCATTCAGCTCTGTTCATGAGGGATTTAGGGACAGCTTGATCTACTTAAGATGCAAAAGATAGCCCAAGATAGACTGAAAATTTGGAACAAAACCGAAGGACATTATGTTGTTACAAACAGGTAAACACTCTGTTCCTCTTTCAAAGATAAGCAGATTTTACTGCAGATCTTTTACTTTTTATCCTCATGTTTTGTACTTCTAATGAATTGTTCTCTCAAGACAAGGCAACTCTTCCATGTCCACATTGCCAGGGGGAGCTGCTCCAGGCCTCGCTGGCAAATGAAATCTCCTCCTTGAAAGAAATTATCTATAATTGGTGAAAAAGTTTCTCAAAATTGTATGGAGAGTCTTTCAATAAAAAAATATAATAAATAAATCAAACAAAAAAAACCCCACCCAGTTCTGTTAGTCCCATGGTAAGGAATTCAGCCTACTTTTACTTTATTCCACCTGGAGATCTTCAGCTCTGCTTTTACAATGGCTGGGAACAGAAACACAAATTTGATGCCACTCCTGGTTCCAGAACTGCAGTCAGCCCAAAATGTAAAACCTCTTTGGTTAATACTTTTAGCTCTGTCCTTCTTCAGTCTCCAGCCTCCAAGCATTCACTTGACAGTGAAGTGTCAGTGTCCAGCCCCCAGCTCTCGTCTGGAGGCAACTCCTGAGGATGTCAGAGGCTTGCACAGTCAAACGTTGGATAAAACCCCACTTTTCAAGGAGCCTCTCAAAAACTGTTGGAGCTTTCTAAGCCTATTTAATCCAATAAAAATTATTTTAGATCCATAATAAGGAGTTTATTCCAGGTCTTTTTCTATTTTGTATGCAATATTTTAGTTCTGGCTATACCCTTGCCAGCACCATGGGCTGTTATTTTGTTGTCGCTCCTGCTAATGAAGTAAATAACTTTGCGTTCCAGCTCATGATAATAACACAGCTATATTCCTAGTTGGCCTTGGCCAAGACAAGCTATTAAAATGAGTTTTGTTTAGTCACGTTTCAGTTTCTGAATCACCTTCAGGAGGCGGGGAGCTGGTGGAAAGGCACAGAGTAGGCTGAGAGTCAAAGGCAGGAAAAACATCTGAGACGAGCCTGCCACTCCAGGCTCCGCTGGGACAAAAGCAATAACGTTGCTTGTCTTCTAACGCCGTGCAAAGATGTGTGTGAGAAAAGACTCATTTTTGTGTGTGTATGTTCAAAGTACAGCCCTTTTTTCTTTTTTTTTCTTTTTTTTAAAACCTGCCACTTGGAGCTCACAGTGAAATGCCTGCACAGACCGTCCGCTGGCTTTTGCTGCAGTGAGGTGGGCAGGGGAGAACAACGCAGCGCTGGACTTCGCTGGGTGCTTCCCCGTTACTGGAGCCACTCTGCTTCAGCAGTGTCTGTTCTGATAGGAGAGGGAAAAAAAGGGGGAGAAAAAAAAAAAAAGAAAAAAAAAAAGGCCGTTAGATTATTTCACATGACTTGAACTGTGCAGCCTGATACGATCATTAGAAAGCTTTGACTGGGTTATTTATAACTTTTGATGCTAGCGCAGCTTTGTGCAGGCTCCTCTCTGAAGCTCCTACCTTGGCTCCAAAATATGAAGCCACAAAAAAAGGTTCCTTTAAATTATTGAAGATATACTCACTGCTGGCTCCCATGGCTGCTCTTACAGCTCTCTCTCCATTCAAAGCATTGTCACCCACCCTTCAAGCAGGATTATTTTCCTTTTCAACTGGACTTTGACTCAACAGCAAATTTAATTAACTGACCTAATGGACTAGAGCTGTGGGGGGGAAAAAAAAAAAAAAAGAAAAAAAAAAAGGCCGTTAGATTATTTCACATGACTTGAACTGTGCAGCCTGATACGATCATTAGAAAGCTTTGACTGGGTTATTTATAACTTTTGATGCTAGCGCAGCTTTGTGCAGGCTCCTCTCTGAAGCTCCTACCTTGGCAGCTGCCGTCAGTAGCTTCGCCTAATGTAGAAGCATCCATGATCATAGTCTTTGGTGAGGATGGTGGGATGAAGAGACAATCTTTGCGGTCACCTCATGAAAACGCTGCCTTCTGCTTTGTTGGGGATGAGGGAGGCTCTAGCCCCACATCCCGTACCCCACACACTTCTCGACACCGGCTCATTTCTCATTTCTTTAGCTACGTAGGGTTGCACCCACGCCTGGATCCCATAGGTCCTTGGTACAGATCCAGTATCTCTCATTGCATGGGCAAACCTTTTGAAATGGACCAGCAAATTTCAGGGCAGCCAGGAGAAAAAAAAAGCCTTCTCCTCAGCAAAACAAGGCTCTGAGCAGTTGCCAATTAGCTGCTGCAACAGCTCATGATGTCAGGTAGCGTTTGAAAGCCAGAGATTTATATTCCAGGGTCACATAAAGTCTATGGAAAATCAAATCTGTGATGATAAAAAAAGGCTGTAATAAAAAGATTTGACACAGGAAGTCTTATAAACTCTTAATTTTACTTAGGATAATTACGGTATTTACATCTAGGTAACGCTGACAGTTCAGGGCTTTGATATTCTCTAATGTGATTTATGGGCAGCAGAAAGGCGCTGGGTTGAGGTCATCATCTTCACCCCAGGAACATCCATTCTCCATGTAAAGCTCTGATGAGCGTGTGCCACCCAGCAGATATGACCAGTCACAGGTGTCTCCCCTCTGAAGCAGACCAGTCATATACAGCATCCACAGCACAGCATCTTCAGGGGCTGCTGCTCAGAGATGACCCTAAATCACGCTGACTAAATGCTAATGAAGATACTACATTTGCAGACAATTCAAAGAGCTCGACAAAAAGCCCATGGGAATAAGCCAAAAATGGTGTACCATCCCCAGAAGAGACAAATGGGAAAGGAGAAAGAAAACAAGGGTGCCTCATCTTTCAGGAGCTGCTTTTGGTGCTTTTGTAGATGGTTCATCAACAACAGTCACAGGCCCAGGTATATAAGGAGGTCACTGTCATCACTCGTAGCTCCATTCTGCCAATGCAACTCACAGCATTGGGCTGAGAAAACAGCTGCAAAATGAGCAGTGACCTGCGCTCTAGCAGCACCAATGCTGCTGCTGTTTGTGTTTTTGAGGAGTTGCTGTGTCCCTCCACCTCACAAATGCCATTCTCTCCCTTGGAAGTCTCCAGCTGTAAGCTGGACAAGCCATGTAGGTGAGGTGGTGGTGGTGGTGGTTGCAACCTGCGAAAGAAATGTTGCATGAACACAGTGGTTGCAGAAACAGCAAAAGCAATTTTTGAGAGGGATGTCATATGTAGTGTGGGAATGGAATAAGGATGGGCTTAGTTTCTCCATCAGTGGAAGGAGCATCTCTGGGTGCCAGTCTCAGGTTTTAAAGGTGGGTAGCATCTGGAGCAAAAAAAGGAGACTGTTGTTTGGGTTTATCAGCTGGTAGTGACTATCTGAAAGAGGCTGGTGCTTGTGGGTGATGCCAGGGGGCAATGTCTGCAAAATAAGTAAAAACCTTCTGAAGCAAATCCAGCAGAGGCCTTTTTGAACTTTACCACCTGGAAGTGGTTTCCAGTAGACCCACTGGGATTCACATTTACCTCAACCCTCTCAAGAAGATCCCACAAAAATAAAATGAAATCTGTCCTAAAGCACCTGAAAAGGGATGGAGTATCTCATTCTGCCACCAATCTGGGAGTGATGCCCCTTTGCCATCTCGCTGCCCCGCAGGAAAGGTACCCAGTGGCACTGAGAGACACCCAAAATACCTGCCTGGAAGGACAGGTCACACTGATCCCTTTAGGGAGTGGTTTATCTTCTTGGAAGTTTCTGGAGAAACCAGAGACTCAGGGATGATCCTCAGAGAGCTGCCATTTTTCTTCTTAGACCTTCATTTCTGAACAGTTTGGAGATCAGTCATTTATGAGTATTTTAAATGTTCGGTCTCCGCTTAGCTGAGCAGGGAGATGGATGGCCACTTGCTCCATGAGGAGCAGCAGGATGCAAGAGCCTCAGCACCTAGAGCCACCTCTCACACCCAAAACTGAACAGGGGTGAAAGAGTTTTTGTCACAAGCACAGGGACTTACACACTGAAACTGTACAAAACTGAACTTGCCTTTTACAGAAAAGGCTGCAGCTCTGGGATGAATTTTGGCAAACACACGCCCTTCAAAAAATCCACAATACTGAAGTTTGGGGGAGGGGAAGAACACAAAACATCCAAGCCCATGTTTTGCATTAAAAAATCATAACGTTTCATGTCTAAAATGTCAAGATGAATCATTTCAATGCATCCGATACAACCGGGATGAAGAGACTGCTCCAACAGCACGCCACCTCTCAGCGAGCGGGCGGGAGAAGAATGCCCCTTTCGATTTGCGTTGTAGCTGATGTCTTCTAGGATGTGGAAGAGGAAGGGGGATGAAAAGGATACTGAACATGCTGCGTCTCCAGAGAAAACCTCCTTTAATCCCCTTCCCCAGCACATAAGGACCCACTTGAGACCCAGCACAAGAAGACAAAGAGGAGATGAGAGCGATCACAGAAGAAGAGCACAACCAGAAGAGACCATGCTCTCAAAAGCCCTGCCAGCATGCTGCCACTAGGATCGCCTGCCTGTGACAGCAGATCAACTGAAAATACCTGCCTGATGCCTCATGGACAGAAAATCCTGATGTGCCAGGGTCATACTGCTTTGCAGTCCCATCTTGAGTTTTGATACCTACCATGCTGGTACCTTTCCAGAGGCAGCTGCCGCAGTGTCCTCCCAGCTTAGAGAGCAGTGAGGCCAGGACTTGCCTCTCATGCGAGGACCAAGAAATCAGGTGACTGTGCCATGTCCACAGGCATGTGGAAAGGAGAGGCGGCAACCGGGCAAACTGCAGGCGGCTGCAGCGAGGCAGGGAAGTTCAGCAAGGTGGCAGCCAGTGGTGTATCCCCACACCCGGATCTGGCCTTCCCAGAATCAGCTGATTCTAATTTTCAACAGACTTTTAAGTTGCAACCTCAAATGTTTTTGGGTTTGTTTTTTTTTTTTCCTTTTACAGCTGGGACCGTTGCTGGCAATGGCATGATGTGAAGGCCCAGCGAGGTGCACCACCACCAGGCTGAGCTTTGGGGAGCATCCCCTTCTGTGTCTGATGGGGAGAGTCTGGAAAGCAGCTGAAAAAAAGAGAGCCAACAGGCCAATGTCCTGTTGCTGGGAAGGAGTCAAGGGGCAGAGAGACAAAACAGACCTCCCAGCAACTTGTAGCTTGGCTTCTGGGACTGGATGCAACTTCAGTTCAGGTGAGCCAAAGATCTTCCCACCGACCCCCTCCCTCAAGCTGCGGAGGGAGGAACGTTGATGCCTCAGGATCTCCATGGGAACGGGATCAGAGAGGGGGAAAGCGGAAGAGGAGAGCAGGGAGCAGACCGGAGCGAGCAGCAGGGAACAGGGAGGTGGTGGCTGTGGGGCGAGTGGCCCGTGAAGCCACCCGTGTGGCCGAGACGGCCTGCGGTGAGGAGTAACAGGCTTGCTGCAGAACCTGCCGCACTGGGGAGGAACACGAAGCCACGTACAGAGCGTGTGGTGGGGGGGATGGCGTGTTTCCTCACAGCAGATTAAAGCTGGCAGCAATATCGGTGGAGCGAGCTTGTGTGGAAAAGCAACAGCAGGGAAAAAGAGCTCGCTCTTCTCACAGGTTTTGTGGGGAGGAGAAGGACGGGGTAAGCAAAGCAGGGAGACAATGGCTGCTTCTCCACACCCATCCTCCTCCTCCCCTCCAGCCCCCTGGGGAACCTGCAGTAGGAAAATACCCTCATCAGTGTCACCTTCTCCTTCTCTCCAGCTATGGCGTGGGGGTCTCCTGTCAGTGGCAGCTTTCACCTGGGTTGGGGTGACCAACCTGGGATGCTGGTGCCCTTAGACCCCACCCAAAGCCTCATCGTTCACCACCGAGGTGCTTGTCCCTTTGCTGGGTGGCAAAGCAGCTGCAGTAGGGCAGAAGCACAGGAATTCATAGTGGGCCAGGGAAAGGACAGGCAGTGGGGTGGCCTGCACCTCTGCACCTTGCAAGTGCCTCTCTGCTGTCCCATGAAAGTACCACATTCCTGCTGCCCAAGAACAATGTGGGAGCATTCCCACGCTGCCAAGGGAGAAGAGCTTGTGCTCTCTACACTTGCACTGGTAACCACCACTGGGATGTCTCCTTGCCTGCCTCCTCATGGGAGCAGTGTCCTGGGCAAGCACAGGCAGTGACAGTCTTGGTCTCTGCCCATCTCTTCTGTAGGGATAGGGTTTAGCGGTGTTCTTGGCAGTGTTAGGTTGATGGTTGGACTCAATGATCTTAAAGGTCCCTTCCAACCTAGATGATTCTATGATTCATGTTATCTTCCCATCCGTTCTTCTGTCCTGCTCCTTTCTTAGCTGAGGGAATGAAACCCACAGTGGTGTCAGCCAGGGAAGTGCCAGTCTTGCCATCCTCTGCCCCCATGCCGTTGGAGAAGGAAGTTTTCCAGAACCGGTGCAGATCTCCCCCTGCGGGTGCTTCCCTCCTGGTAGCTCAGCTCTGCCTGCACTGGCTCACATGACTGATGTCATCTTCACATCAGTTTTGCTGAGCACTTTGTGACCCCAGACTACTTCAGGGTGCCATTAGCTTCTCCACAAGGAGCTAGTAGGAGAGGACTGATGGATGCTGGTGTCTTTACCTGCCTGCACACAGAGATGCAGATTTTCACATGTGTGAGTTGGGTTTCACCATCGCCCCTGACCATACAGTGGTGGCAGCAGCTCCCAGGGCTCCCCCAATGAGGGGTATGGGCAGAGGGCCACCCAAAGCAGTTGGACCCAATCTGAACATCTGCATCCCTGCAGACACTCCTTCTCCGTTCGACTGAGGCAGGAGGACACAACCGTAATGTTCACTCCGTGGTATGTTGCTACAAGCCCGTCAAACTGGTTGAGGCTTCAGCTGTTCCTCTCAGACAACAGACACCTTTCAACCAGCAGATTCTTGATGGCCAGCCATTATTTTAATGTATGCCCCTTAGGGTGATTTTGAAGGGGAATCTCAACACCCAGAGTTTTCCCCTCAAACTGCTGCTCAGTTTGGTTGCTGTCATCTCCTCCTACTTCCGCACAGCCCAACGTGCCATCCAGATTCTGGTGCTTAAATGCAAAAGGGATTTGGCCCACGAGGCACAGCTGATGCCACAAAGCACCTGGAGCTCATTGCCTCCTTTCCAAAAGGAAGAGAAGGAAGCCGCTGTCTGGTCATTTTGGCCTGCCCGGAGCGCTCTCTGCCAGGGCCTGCTCAGCGATGCAGCTCGCCTCAGCTGACAAACTTGTGGAAAGCATCAGAAATGTCAAAATTGCCTTCTGCTCTGCAGCAGGTCTACCAGGGATTTGTTTTTCTCTAAGCCGGACAGCTGCAGGATACACTACTCCCTGCAGTTTTAACTGTCATCTTCTGATTTTATTTTCGGGTCCACAGTTCAGACACATCCTTCATTTATAAGACGGGCAAACGGCACTGACATGGTCATCACTTCTCCCCTGCACACCTACCTTCCCCCCAGGATGCTGAGAAATGTGTCCAACTCCTCCTTCCACCGCAAAAAGCTCTCTGTATTTTGCAAGAAAGGGAAGCTGTTGTAAAAAATGATTCTTGCTTCAGGAAAAAAGAAAAAGGGGAGGGAAGGAACAGGCTTTCCCCTTCCCACCACCACATCCAGCAGAGATGGAGGCTGAACCTTAAGTCGGGACAGAGCCGATGCCAGCCTGAGCGAGCAACCATGCCCTGGGGAAATGGGGCACTTTGTGCCTTTGGATAAAATAGATCCCTCTTACCTTCCCTTCATGCTGCCTGTGCCGTGGAGCTTCTTTCTTAGGCCGCTTGCTGAAGCTTTTCTTCCTCCCTGAAAACACAACCCCTTAACGTGCTACAGAAAACAGCTCCTGTGCTGGAGCTGCTGTGGGTGGTCACAGAGCTCCAGCCCGTTGCGGCAGGAGAACAGCAGCAGGGCCATTTCAATGGTCACCAGCTGAAAAAGGATGGTTCTTTCCCAGGTCTGTAAGCATTTGCTGCTTTACAATCTGTATTTTTCCATTTGGGAAAACCAGATTTGGGACAGACGCTACGGTAGCAAGCCAAAAATCAAAGTTAACAGCTAGGGATTTTACACGCTGCAGGTTCAAAGGGTGTGGGGGAAAGTGCTTGCAGCCTACCATTTGGAGGGAACAAATAATAAAAAAAAAACCAACAACAAACCAAAAGGCAATAAAAAAATACAAAACTAAAGAGTCTTCTTGCAGACACAGCCTCAAGCGAACACATGCGAAGCCACGAAGGAGGGGGAAATGCCTGCACTGATGTGCCTGTCCCCAGCCCAAAAACACACGCTCAGGGCAGTATGTGCAGACTGAGGGGAGATGAACTAGAATGATGTTGCTGGACCCAAACCAAAGTTCTCAAGGAAATACATTCCCCCATCAGTGAGCATCTGGGTTCCAGGTCCTGGAAAAAGAAAATCAAACACTGTAGGCAAAATGGACTATCATAAACAGGGACATCTGACATTTTATGCAGCTGGACAGGACACTAAATGGGAGCTCAAATCCCAGGGAACGGCATTTAACCTGGAAATCCCACTGCCTGGATGAATGTTTTTTGAGAAGATCACCTTTCCCACCCCAATCTGTTCCATTCCTACACCCATCACCAGAACTACCTTGCAAATTCAGGATGAGCTTTCTACCTACTAAACCTGGTAAATAAACTCTTCTGATTCTAGTTGTTCCTTTTTTATTTTTTTCTTTTTCAGTGTGGAAAACAGCGAACCGTGTCATTTCAGAGCACTGACACCAGCTGATAAAATAATCCTGACATTTGCTTGCTGCAGATTAAAGAAAGCCCCAGCAGTTACTGAAAAACCTGCAAGTTTTGGTTCTGTCAGTGACCATCTTTATTCCCTATCGCTATAATACACTAATGTTTAACATCAGCTATCAAATTTCCCATCCTCAATAACTTGCAAAAAAGTGTTGATCCAAAGGTGGCACCATGAATAACCAATGGAGGAAATTTACTGCATCTGCTGCCATGAAGGGACATGGCCTCTGGTAGCAGGAAGAATTTCTTGGACCTTGTTTGAGTTCCCAGCATCTGCTGAGGCTGTGGACACAGGGCCCAAAATTTGATGCGGTGAGGAGGACACCAGGCTCTCTGGCACAGGAGATACCAAACAAAACATTATGTAGTTTTCAGAGTAACAATTTTTGGCCAATAAGAACTACAGCTTGACTTGAACTGGGACAATACCAGTAGAAAGCCAACCAAGAATTAGTTTGTTCGTAGACTGCTTACTTTTAGCTTTCCAGCCAATCTAGCATGTGAATTTCCTGAGTTTACTTTCACCTGACACTAATAAAAACTAACATGAAGTTAATGTCCCTCAAGCTAACAGATGGAACTGAGAACAGTTGGTGAAATTTTCCTTTGCAGGGGAACTATTCTAGTCAAACTAAAGAGCAGAAGCAAGAGAGCATAGTTTCTAATAATGACACAACCCCTAATTGTACACATCATCATTTCAACTCAGCTGCAAGAAAGCAAGTCCACATGAAATGCTATTTGCATAAATTATGCTTCACCAGGCCAAGTCCTGCACCCACTGCACTACGCAATGGAGCTTAATGCCGACCTCGGCGAGCCAGAGGCGTGGCTCTTAATTGCAGGGGAGTAAGACCAAACCCACAGTCAAAAACTGGGCAGGGCGACAAGAAGAGCTGCCCAGTTTAAGAGTTGCCAAGCTTAAGTCTGCCTGGTCTACAGATAACTCCCCTCCCTCATGCACTGACTGCCCACTCCCGAACACAAGACAAAAAAACCCAAACAACATAGACAGGAAGCTCCAGCAAGATTTTATTCAATGGTATACAACAGGGAGAAATTAAGATTAAAGAAGAATTGTATACATTACTGATTTTTCAAGTTGCTAAAACAAACCCACGGTGACAAAAACAACTGAGGCTGACAACGTAACAAGAAGCGTGGTGACCATCTCTCTAGTGTCCATACCTGCAAATATATAATACGTTAATGCTTTATTAAAAATTATGTTTCATGCTGGTCCTGATTTAGGCAGATTTTTTCTTATTCTACCACAATGTAATTAACATGTAAACCAGATGAAGGCAAAAAGCTATGTTATGAAAACCTTAGGAAGTTCTCCACATTTCACTTCCCCCCAAAGTCTATCCAGATACTAGTTAGAAGAGAGACTGAGCAATCCATGGTATCATACTCAGGAGACCCTCAGTACTACAACCCACTTCAAATATACCCTGCATGAAAGCAAGGCCAAAGCCTGTCACAGCCCCAGACGTATTACTGAGCATCCATAAGAAGATATTAATTCATGTCTCCACTTCTCCTCATGCTGTCCATGCAGCATTAGCCACCAGCCAGGCAACACTGGCTCAGTTTTCATTAAATGTTCATTAAACCATCGTAAAACTATGGTACTTAAGTTGGCATGTCAATGGCAATTTGCACAACTGATTATGAACCAGATCCCAAAGGCAACCCTGAACAGTTATAGTATCTGCTTTGCTTTGTTTAAATCTGGACTCTGGTTAGAATTCATGTGTTTCCTTTTTAAAAAAATAGGGAGGGGAAGGGAAATTTACAGTTAAGATGAATGTTGCAAAATGAAGCAAGTCACAGGCAAAGTTCCTAACTACTGTCAATGGACAATTACCCCATAAAATACAATTACTCCTCAAAACCCCATCCATGTATCTCCTTCTATTATTTTAACAACGGACCTCTGAAGAACACAAAACAAAATAAAGAATGCAAAAATTATGGATAAATGGGCCAAGGCTGTGGCAATGGCTACATGGACATTTGCCTTCCAGATGCTAGGAAATCAGCTGTATTAACCTCTGAGGTTATGAGGGTTACAAAACAAATCGCCAAGATACAAAGGGACCCAATAAGATGTCTGGAACCTCAGTAGAGATGCTCTGGAAAACAAGCAGCTCAATTCAGGTCATTGTCTAAACCCACATTGCCATGCAGCAGTATAGTATTCACCTGAGGCTCCACTTTCAGCGAATTCCATTTCTCTTCTGCTCTCCATTCTTTAGAGAGAATGTCAATAGAAATCACTACTTTTTAACAACTCCCACTTACCCCACAGCTATTTGGACTTCCTTCAGAGCTCACTTCGCACCAGGTGACTAAGGAAAGGTCCCTATGCAGCAAGGTGAAGAAAACACCTTTCCCAACAGCAACTATGCCCTCAGACCCACAAAGGAGAGAGATTACCCACATACCTGACATTGTTCATTGCTATTGACAGAAGGACAAATGGAGTTTTAATCTAAAATTTTATATGCAGAATACTTACTTTTGGAACTCCCATTCCCTGTTGTCCAGTGGACATACTTGGCGAGTTTTAAGCCAGCGAGAGATGCAGTGGAAGTGGAAAGCATGCTGGAAGAGAAAGTTCAGATCAACATCATTTCAGAACACGGGAATGTATCTCAATGTGAAAACTACTATCGAAAGCATCACAGTGAGAAGCGAGCAGCAAGTGTTTGCAGACAAAGATGGGGAGGACCCATCAGCCAGCTCACTAGTAAACAGCAGGGAACTGATGGATGTTTTTAGAGAGGAAAGGAACATTAGTGAAAGGGCAACAGGGAGCCTGTTCCACAGTGCATCCTGTGGCAAGCGACTGACTTCTGATGAAGGAGAGAACGCAGAGTTTAGCAGCTGCTAAAATTGGCAGAGCAGATGCTGATAAGAAGCATAATCAGAAAGACAAGAAAGAGGATTTCACAGTGAGTAGCAGGGATGATATGTACGTATACATGCTGAAGCTTTCTGCAAGTCTTCTGGACAAACCAAAGCCTGAATTAAAAGGAACTTGCAGAATTAGAAAGAAAAAAAAAATATCTCAATGTTTAATAAGGACATGTTTAATAAGGACACCCTTTTCCATATTCCATACAGCTACTTAAAAACAAGGTTTCACTTGTGGTAACTCTTACACACAAAATTGTGATTTTGACACTAGAATATGCTAACATGGTTTTAAAAAATTGCTCGTCCTCTACAAACAGAATTTTAACATTTACATTCCTGTTCCAGCATTATCATGCTGTAGCTTGATTCCACACCATAGTGAAGATGGGATGAGGAATAGGTAGTTATTCTATTATGGAAAATTATATCTTCCAGCTCAGGTCTGGGCTGGCTAAGAGAGACAAGTTTGAGTTCACATGCTAGTGGGACCATGTACGGAGCGCATACGGCAACAAATTGAAGAGATGGAGATTACACACTAGAACCGATTTGATCTTCCTCCAAAAGGGGAAGCAAATCACCTCGTTACCCCATACTGACTCCTTGAATCAGCCTGCACAAAGACAAATCAAGCATGCTGACATACAAGTAATCCTATTACCAGGGGGAAAAAAAAAGGCATAGCTCCTAGGCAGAACCTTGATCAGGAAAATTACACTCAGAACGAAAGATCTATTATTCTTCTTTCTTAAAAAAAAAGAGGATAAAGGCCTATCTTCTTCCCTTCTCTTCTGTGTCCTCCGTATTGCACCACTCTAACTTTCACACTTTTTTTTTTTTCCCCTCTCTCTCCTTTCTACACTCCACTAAACATATGGTGCTTAAAGTTCTTTTTTCTGGTGGATTATCTGAAACAAACACTTTATAAAATGCGTTTTGTCCCGAGCAACGAAGGGGATAGCACCACTGCATATGAGTTCCACAATAAAACAGTTTTCCTTACATTGCAGACACCCCATGCAACTGTGCACTCTTCGGAGGTAGCCGATGCTTGATTTGCTTGACATTCTATGCCTGTGAAAACAAACATTAAACACATATATGCAGGAGTAGAAAACGTACATGCAACAGCAACTGGTAGGTTTCTTCATAATAGCAAGGGGTAGGAGAAGAGTTCTTTGTTTTGTTGCATTTATTATACCAGGAAATGTCGAGACCTGTTGGTTTAATGTGTACTGTTTTCCCAGAGTATCAGATCAAAATATACACGTCTGCTTTGTAAATTTTAAGGATAAATATTTTTAATTTCTTCTCTTGTGTTTTAATAAATGCCTTTTGATGATAAGTTGCAGTAACAGATCCATAAAATAAAGTTTACTTAAATTTCTTACCCAGGTTTCTCTAAATATAAATTCACTGTCTTGTCAGACATTTTGTACTATTTACAAATTAATTTGTTCATATAATGCTGTAGTTTGACAGTCTCTCTTTTATAATCTTGTCACAGGTAAGCACACCCCAAAAATACATAATAGAATATACATTTTTAAATGTATTTTTTGAATGTTTTACACCTTAGAGCTGAGCACACAGGATGACCCCCAAAAAGATAAATGCTATTTGTGGGTTTGGGTTAGTTTTTAATTTTTATGTCAGATGGCATGGATGAAGGACATAAGAGAGAGAAAAGAAGGAAGAACAGCACTGAGATAATAAATCCAACAACCTGATTCTCCATTCTAAACCCTGAAAAATTCACTTCTGCTCCCAGTCAAGAAGAAACTCCCGGAGAAAATAAAGATATTTCCAACACTTCCACAGCCAGCAACACAAATCTATGAGACCAACATTTTACTTTCTACAAAAGGATGCTTTCTTTAAAAGTCAAGCCCAAATGATTTGAAAAGACGTGCTGAAAGACGATTGGCTTACAACTTGACACAAGGGTTTGTTGCTTGCTTGTTTTGCAGACATATTTTTCCTGGCAATGAAAATATCTGAATGAGCTCCAATTCTCTGTTCACTTTTAGTGTACCCAAATATGCTTGGAAGAAAAGGAATTTGATTCACCAATTAAAGATCCAAAAACTTTCAAACTGCACAGGTTTGGCTGAAAAATGTAATCTTTATTTGCTCTGTCCTATTCATCCCTTTCTCCATTTTTCACTCTTAGATGTGGAGATAAGCAAAATAAGAGAAAGGCCCATTTTTCCTGAGATGTGAGAAAGATCAGTTAACCTTGCTTATGAGGAACTAGTCAAAATAAGACTGAGATTTAAAGAAACTCATTAGCAACAACTGTTATGCAAGATTTAAATGAACCTGTATTTATTATACAGTTTACATCAAGATATGATATACATAGCAGGAAGTCCAAACCTCAGTCCTTGTCCTGCCTATAGAAAAGGACAAAATCCAGTGCACCTGAAATGTCTGATGTCTTTATTCCATCAGCACTCAATATACACAGCAATAAAACTAAATCTGATTAAGAAAATGGAAGATGCTTAAGAACCCTGAAGAGCTTCCATTACTTTGGACATTTGTTTACAATTTTACACCCAAGATTACTGCAACAATTTTACTGTTACTGCAGTATAGACTCATGGTCTTGCTGAGTATCATGGGATATATTATATTAAATTTTAAATATTTGGTCTGCACAGTAACAGAAGATGGTGAGAATATGAGTAGTAGGAAAATTCATTTGAAGGAAGAAAAGTCAACTGGTAAGCAAATTTTAACTCAGGAAGTCTCTGCTGAAAGCGAGGAAAATATTCCAGCACACAATATACTTATTTTGTTTCTTCTCCTCTTTCCCTGCTGGAAACAGGATATTGGGCATATTAAACTGAATTCCGTCTAGCCCATTTTTGTGTCATTTTGTCTTCCCCCCCGCCCCTCCCAAGCCCCTCTCTAAGTGGCCCTAACCTGTGAGCTGCATGCTTTGGAACACAACACATTTTTTTCCCCAGGTGTGTGTTAGAGGACTCTGTATTTTGACTGGGAGTGAGAGGGAAGAAAGGTGGTTTAGGTAGGGAGGAAAAGCAGCACTGAAATTCACTTTAGTGTTACTCGAGCATTCAGTGGCAAGCAAATACAGTCTAAAACACGACAGCTCAAAAACCTTAAAAGGACAGATGAAGTTTTGCAGAAATAGCTGAGAAGGAGTTCCCTGTTGGTGATATAAAGCCCTTCCAACAAGACACCCAGATTTAATGCCCTCATCAAAGAGGCTGGAGACTGCTGCTGGTGCTACTACCTTTGGCTGCCAAAAAAAAGACCTCCCAAAAGCTGAAGCACTTTTTGGTCTCCTATTTGCCTCATTTCAGAAAAGGACAATCTATCAACAAAGAAATAAAACAAATGAACAATCTCTGTCAGTGAACGAAAGCTGATGATTCTGGCTCTTGAAAGAAAGAGAAGCTATTCACCGTCTGCTGACCTGAAAGAAGTGGTAAGGATCAGACAGTAACAGGTATTGGAGGAACACTGACAGAGCATCTGGAGGTGAAGCCAGATAGATACAACTAAAACCTGAAATACCTGTAAATAGTTGTGAAAGATGCAATGGAAGCATTTCAACTCAGGGAATTACAGAAAGGCGTATTATATAATAGTAATTTCTGACTCCTGGCATCTACTAAGAGCCATCCCTCTTCCTATACATCTTCTATTGCAGAAATCTTCTGTGTACTTATGTAACAAGAAGAGTAGCCTAAGATTTAAGTAGCCATAATGGCAGGTAAGAGAAGTGAATTGCATATCTTTTGTTTGCAGCTACAGCCCAATGCACTAGTAAATTTGATAATAAGAGATCTTCTGCTTTAGCAAGAATAACCACTGTATGGGTTCCCCTTTCACTTCACATGTTTTCTAAAATTATCATTAAGGGATCAACTTATTGGGGAAAAAAAGAACTCAACACACATAGATTGGCTAACACAACGCATGATGTACTCAGAAAAAAGAGACAGAAAAAACAAATGACCAGGCTAATAGACATGAAGTACATTTGTTACTCCTAAGACATATAATGAGCTCTCCAATTTAGTTTTCAAACTTCAGAGGGATTTCAGAATTTGTCCCTTGCAATCTTCTCCAGTTTCTTAGGAATTATCTGCAGATTTTACCATATATGTACTCTATGCTTCCCCTCATCATATCATCATATGATACCTTCTACTTATAACCCCCTTGTATGACATTCAGTATTTCCTGTTAGCATCACATTCTCAAAGTATTTGGACAGTTATCATCTTCCACTCCTACTTATGACTTAGCAAACTATATATACTTCTGTTCTTTTAGTTTTCCCAGAAATCCAAACTCATTCAACCTGTTAAGCATCCTGAGACTCTTCTTTGAATTCTATCCAATGTATCTACTTTGTGAAGCTGGAATATCAAATGCAGTACTTTGCATCTTTCTATCAAAGAAAGGGAATGGTATTTTGATACACATTTTTACACAGTTCAAAACTATACTGGTTACCTTACTACAATATTACATTCCACATTTTAGACCAGAAGGTAATCCACTATATTAAGCATAGCGTTTATTTAACGCTCCCCAACTTACCATGTTGCAATGACAACGCCAGAGAGCAAGCCTTTGAAGAAATCAAGAACACTGCTCAAGTAAAATTGAAATAAGACTTGGCTCTTTCCAGAGAAGAATCAAAACAAAACACTGAAAATCTACACATTCCTTCTGTGCACGAAATACAAACCATAGTGAGGGCGGGGGGAATCCTTTTACCATGTTATAACAGAGTCATAATGTACACGCATGAGAAGAACTTCCTGACACCTTAACATTGTTATAGCCTAGCTTTTGGATGTCTGACTTTATAATGCTAACAATCTTCCATTAGTATGGCTGGCATTACTTATCACTCTTTTTAATGTTTTCCCTTTCAAGGCTTCTCTTCATCCCAAGGAGATGGAATCATTTGTATCCTGCATTTTATCAAATTGAATCCTGTGTTGTTCTTCCTTGCACATTCTATTAATTTTTCCTTAATTTGCCATCACTTCACATCTTATGTTTGAAAATCTAATTAAAGTGTTGTTTAACAACATTAATGATCTGTAACAAGGAAGTAAGTAAATCCAGAGCCAACACTGATCTCGGAACACCAATTTAGATACCCCGTCTACTCTGTATACTGTCAATTTTGGTCTGTCATTTGCAGTTCAGGCTTTTCATAACATTGCTCATACCCAAGCTAATAACATGTTATGCTTCAGCAACTTAAAAAAATAAAAAAAAAGCAGTTACCTATGCCCTCTTCCTTCACTGTTTTTCCTAATCTACCTATATGCTCACAATCCCACCCCCATTTTAATAGGTTTGGTTTTGGAGTTTTTTTTAAATAACTGAGGCATGTAATTCACTACTGTCCACTCTCCTTCCAGCTCCTCCGCATCTCTCCTTCATCCTCTTATGTCCTATGCGCTATATATAAAATACAGCAAACATTTGAGAATCTATTTGGTCTCTCATGGGAGGCACTATTAATTTTGAGGCAGATTAACAGAATGAAACACACGAACATCCATTATCTTACAACATATCCCACTTACTGTGAATAATTATCTTGAATTACAGGGTTTTATCTATTTATCCTATACATTTGTAAATTCTATAAATGCAACTTAGGTTCTAACAAATCTTTAAAATTCCATTTGCCTGACAGAGACATGCTTTCCTCTCTAATATATCATAAATCTGAGAGACTAAGTGGTAATCCAGTGTCCACACCAACTACTTTTCAAGATGGTACAGGTTAGAGGTACTTTAAAAGGAAATCTTTACATCACAGGACCTCAGCATATTTCATAACCCCTGTCCTCACTTGCTTCTCTTTAGTGTTACCATTCCCTTTCTAATAAACAAGAATAAACGGAGGCATCGATAGGCAGTACCTGGCTCAAAATACAAATATATCTGTCCCAATGCAAAAAATTGAATTGCTTAACTCATTTTCAGCCCCGTGTGTTACAGTATGTTTTCTCTTTATTAAAAAGAAAAAAAAAAGAAAATCTTCTTGAAAGCAGTTTTTTAATTATTATCAAAATATGATAGGAAATCAGGTGCACGTCTCACTAGTTATTACTATAAACTTGAGGTCTCATTTGTCTGAAACATTTTAATTTCATATAGGCTTACTGACAATAAGTTACCAGTAGTTCCAAGGGCTAGTACACAAAAACAAAGTGCAACAAAACTATCACAATGGGATCATGACAGGCCGTTCCCAGGCACTGCAGCTGTACCTGCTCTTGTTTTGGGGTGTTCCACAATCCTCACATTTTAGTAATATAGGCAAATTTCTATCTGGGGTATTGTAAAAGGTCTTCTGTCCCTCATGACCGAAACAAGATGGACAGTTATGGTGCCAAAAGTAGCTTGTCAGTTTTGAGGAGGAAAAAATGGTTTTGTATTCATTACCAATCCTTTAAGGGACTGAAACGAGTGATTTAATGCATGCACACCTATTTCACAATAGAAGTTTGTACACTTAATTCCATTATTACTTTATTTTCCTACAAAGCAAGCATATTTGTTAATTGAACCATCAAGATTATACAGCAAAAAATCAAACCAATACTAGCAATACCTCAATTTTTATTTCAGCACTTGATTTTTCTCCTTTGTAAACAAACAATTAATTCTCTAGGTGGCTACAAAATTCCTCATACTATAACATGAACTAACTTATGCAAGGTAGTTTTTCTAGAACAAGGAGTCAAATTAAGTCACTGGTCCAAGCATTTCCCAGCCAGACACAGGAAGTGTTACATGATATCATCCTCTTGAATGACATTGAAAAGCTGATACCTATAGCAACATCCCAAATCCTAAACTCTAATACCTCTGTTTGCGACCAACACCTGTTGATCCTGAATAATTTCAGTTCCTTCTGCCTCTTTATTATTACTCCTTTTTCTCTTTGTTGCATCCCAAAACCACTCTGCAACATCATCTGTAGATGTGGTATGAAGTGATTCTGCTCTTTAAAAGAAAAGGGCAAGGGAAAAGCAGTACGGTGACAGAAGTCACAATAATAGATTATAGGACTTCAGCATAAATAGAGCTACATAAAATAGAGCTTAGTATTTGCACTGTGAAGACTTAGTGTCTGACTGAAAAGTGTATTTGCTGAATTATACCCTCAACAGGGGAAACTTCAGCTGTGCGTCATGTACAAGTCAAAACCATCAACTGTCTTCCCCACCAATTACTTACATAGATCCATAATATGGTTTCTGCAAATGGCACAGTTATCAACCACAATGTCCCATGCCCACAGAGCTACTGCGTTCCACTAGAAAGGAAAAAAAAGAAAAAGAAAAACATAGTTTTGACTCAATTTACAGCACAAAGAAATCTTCGTCATTCCTCAAGACCCCATGCATTTTTTAAATGGAAAAGCTTGGATATTTAAAAAAATTAAATCTTAGAAGTCCTCAGTAATTCTTTATCTTGAGTTCATAAGTGTTAATAGAAAGCCGTGGCACATTCTTCTCACATACCTCTCAGACCCAGTGTCTGCTTCCAGCTTCAGAAACAAGAAGGTAACTGCCATAGTCCCCTTTTTGTCAAACAAATGCAAGCATCTGCATTTCTATTCAAGATCCAGAGGCAGCTCATGCCACATCCTCAATTCTGATGGAAAGGACTGTGCCTTGGAGAAAGGCCACTCCAGATGCCATTTTGTTAAGAGGAATTTCCATTATTCCCAGCAGTTCTTCTAGTAATCACCCCCCAAAGCAGTTGGGGCCAAGAACTAAAATTACTAGTCTAATGCTACCCTTTGCTGACTCCTGAACAATCTTCTGCAAAATGTTACTAAGCAATGACCTACCAGCAAGGCTGAATATAAAAATTTGAAAGTACTACCAAATTAACCTTTTGAAGACTTTGTTTATAAAAGATAAGGAAAAAGAGCCACCAAAAACCAAAAGAGGAATATCTCTGTCCCATGCTACTTCAGGGGAGGGGTTGGCTACAAATTTCCATGACAATTTTAGAAAACTGATTCAGAATGAGGACTTTAGGACAAGCTATGCAGAAAAGCATAGCACCTTTTTATTCTTCCCCACAAAAAACATAATCAGGTCTTTTGAAAATACATGAAATAGATGGGCTTGCCTTCAATATTCAAAGCAATCCAACAGCATATTGGTAGCCAGGATACTCTTAATTTACTACTTAAATGGTCTAGATACTTTTGTTTCCTTCCATTTTTCTCAGTATATGACTGCATTGACTGTACTTGAGTAAATATTCTCTACTTTGTTTCATTTACATCTCAATGTTTTCATTGCTTCCCTTCAGTTTGGGATTCTGAAGGAGGAATGCAGATTGCCAAGTATCAATAAGCAGTATCAATTTTGATAAGCACTTCAATTTTTCATTAGTACCGATACAACAAGTCATCACAGTACTACCAGATCTTTTAGAAAATGGGTCAGTAGTCATCTCATTTTTTCTCCCCATCTTCCAAACTCAAGTCTACCCAGTCTTCTGGCCGAGGTACTCATCTCTAAAGGACTTCATCCATACTTCAAGGCTGCTAGGATAAAAATTCCCAGAACCCTTATTTCTCCCATATTCTCAGGTACTTAATCTTTTGTCCCATCATAAGCTATTCTTACAGACCTGTACTGAGCCACACACGCAACAAAAGTTCCTTGGCACCTTGCTGTGGAGGAGGAATGCTACTGACATATAAAAGGTGCCGCTTCCTGCTCATGTGCCATTATATCTGCCCCTATTTCCAAAGAACAAGCAATCATGTCATCCAAACGTCTCCTTCTGCATAGACCTGCAGCCCTGTACAGAGCTAGGGTTTTCCATCAGCACTGATGACAGCTGCGAGCACAAATCAGTGGAAATGTTTGCTGATACCCAGTCCAGGGGTCATTTTTCCTCAAATTCTACCTTAGTACAAGCCCACACAGCTTCCCTACTTCCTCTGCACCCTTCTGTAATACGTGTGGCCTATTGCCAGCATCCAGTTGACAGACAAACTGGTGGCACTGGGCAGAAGAGCAGCGTTATGGCTGTTTCGGGGAAGTAGACAAAGCCAGGGTAAAGGACAGCATTTGCTGAATACACACATTGGTATGGCTTGATTTAAAGAATAAAAAAAAAAAAGGCACACAAGTTTGTGCAAAGCGCCTTATGTAGCGCATAGGGCAGCTCGAGGAACTGGGCCAGAGAAGCTGAGGAGGAGGCAGCACTCCAGGCCTGCTCGCCGGCCCGAGCTGCCCAGAGGCTCGGCAAAACGCGGTCCGGCCGGGCAGGACACGGAGCAGCCGAGGTCCAGCCATGGGAGCAGGGACCGAGGCGAACGGGCGACGGAGCCCCCTGACAGGAGCAGCCCCCTCAGGCCTCCCTCCTCCCGCCCGCGCGGCCTACGCCAGCCGCGCCCGCCGATTGGCCAGCCTCCGCTCCACGTGCGGCAAACCGCCTCAGCCATTGGCCCGGACGCACGCCAGGACTCCCACGAAGGCACCGCCCCTCCCCTCCCGCCGCGCCGGTGCGGAACCGGGCGCCCGGCTCCGTGAGGCGAGCGGGAAGTCGCCCTCTCCCCCGCCCAGCTGACCGCCACCGGGCTGTCCCCGGCCTCCCCTCCTCCCCCAGGGGCCGGCTGGAGGAGCGCGCCGGCGAGCCTCACTTTCTTCACTTCGAAGCGCTTCTTGCCGGCGCCGCTGTTGGTGCCGCTCGGGGTGTCCACATCCATCGCAGCCGCCATTTTGGGTGCGTGAATCGCCCGTCCAGCTCCGCGCGCATGCGCCGCGGGAGGGGCGGGGCCCCGAGGAGAGCCCCGCCCCGTCGCCAACAGGTGCGGGGAGGGCCGCGCGCGCGGGAGTCACGTGAGGCGGGGGCGGTTTCAAGGCGCCGGTCAGGGCGGGGCCGCGCGCCGTTACCTCATCGTTCCCTCCCGCCGCACGCGGGATTGCACAACCCGAGGGGCGGGGGCGCGGGCGAGCGAGGAGCCGGTGCGGTGGGGGAGGGGCATTTAAAGGAACAGGCGCCCTGAAGGGCGGGGTCCTGTCACCCGTCAGGGGAAGCTGAGGCGGGGGACGGGGGGGCGACGGCTCCAGCACCGAGGCGCGCGCTGCCGGGCCCGGCTGTGGCCCCACCCCGCACCGGGAGGGCTCGGCGGCCGCCCGGCCTCGCCTCACCTCACCTCCCCTCGCCTCAGGCAGCCCCTGCTGAGACCCCGGTCCCCGCGATTTCATTAAAATCACTTGGGATTCGACTGTCTGCCCTACTGTGAGGAGTTTCAGTCCTTAATAAACTTTTTTTTTGCGAGTTTTCTTGCATCCTAATTGATCTCCAGCTAGGGCAGAATGAGGTAGGGCGGTTGGTGTTGCAACTGTATTAGCCCTTTTGTTCGCTAGCAACCCAGTTGGTTGTTTTGGGTTTTTTTTAATGAAACACCAAATTGCTAAGACATGGACCTGTTGGAACAGGTCCAGCGGTGGACCACAGAGATGATCAGGGGGAAGGATCACCTCTCCTATGGGGACAGGCTGAGAGAGCTGGGGTTGTTCAGCCTGGAGAAGAGAAGGCTCTGGGGAGGCCTTATAGCCCCTTCCAGTAGCTGAAGGGGGCTAAAGGAGAGATGGGGAGGGACTCTATATCAGGGAGTGGAGCGATAGGATGAGGGGTAATGGTTTTAAACTGAAAGAGGGGAGATTTAGATTAGATATTAGGAAGAAATTCTTTACTGTGAGGGTGGTGAAGCACTGGAACGGGTTGCCCAGAGAAGTCGTGGGTACCCCATCCCTTGGAGGTGTTCAAGATCTGGCTGGATGGGGCAACCAGGTTTTGGATTTGAGCAACCTGCTGTAGTGGGAGGTGTTCCTGCCCATGGCAGGGTGGTTGGAACTCAGTGATCTTTAAGGTCCCTTCCAATGCAAACCGTTCTATGAATTCGCATTGTCCAGACTGCTCTCTTAGCACACACAAATGAGGCCTACAATGATCAATATGTGTTTTACTTGTGGTGCTAGAGCTGCCCAAGCCCTCCCTGTTGTGTTACAGAGACGGAGACAACAGGCATGGGAGCTACTACTGGGAACTCCCTGTCTCTCAGTACAGCTCAAAGTCCTTGTCTGAGGAAGGAAGTAGAGGTATTCCCCAAGGTGTGGCAACTGAGCGGAAGATACTCCCCAGCAGGATAACAGCGGGTCTTGAAATGTCACCAAGCTTCACAGGTCCTTGTAGGTGTGCTATCTTTCTGCAGAATCAACCCTTTTAAATCAATTTTTACACCATGCTGCTGCATAGATGCAGGAAGGAGGAGGTGGTAGAAGCATAGAAAGGGCATTCCCTTGCATATATAGAGGCAAGCAATATCTATACTGTACCTATCATAACAAAGCCAAACAGCACAATTCCAGTCTGGCTCCATCAAAGCCACGTTGCTGTATGCATACAGCTCTTACCTGAGATCCAGTGCCTGCTGGGATGGGATGTCTGGCAGTCTCCAAATAAACTTTAACCTAAAGTAGAGGCCTGCAGTATGGACAAGCAGATGCTGCTGTTGGATGTATTGGAATAATTTTCAATGGGATTGATATATGAAAGACATATAACACTCGTGCCTTGAGTTAAGCACATATATACCTAAAGGTTTACAGGGTCAGGTTGAGCCTGAAAGTTGCACACAGGGAGTAAAGGTAAGTTTGAAGAAAAAAAATGCCCTCTCTCATTTATACGCCCTTTAACACCTCTAGTTGTCTACAAGGAAAATTTCCGTTTCAGTTAACTGCCCTGAGATGCTGCTCAGTTACGCTCTGCCTTTTATTGCTTACAGTAAAAGGAAGCTGCACAGACCCAGGTTTTCATCCTGTTGCTCCTTATTCAGGAGTGTAGTGTGAAGGCCATTGCAAAGGATTATTTTGAAAACAGGAGGTGGGTGCTTGAGAAAATGGATTTTTCACCTTCAAGAAAATTGCTTTTTTCAAAGCAGAATTTGCAAGATTTTCTTTTTAACAGAAACGTTAATTTTAACCCTAAATCTGTGTGGTAATATCCGCAGTAGGACATTACTCAGCAGGAATTCAGGACATTCGACAAACATGTACAGTAGGGCATATGCATACCAGAGAAATGTTAACGTTCATTTTCACTTTAAATGACTAGTGCAATATAAAATTATAGTCTTCCCACCTCAGCTGATGTCATCACGGGGAGATGGTTGCCAATGGGTAAAAGCCATGCAGCCGGCAATCATACGGTCTGGATTTATCTTTCTGTATCTGGCAGCAAAAAGAATATAGCAATGCAGATCTCGAGTTAGGTCTCGCTAGAAAGGCGGTGGTGGTTTCAGGAAAAGAGATAAGAAACCTGGTGCGGAATAGAACATGTATCTTATTTAATTAATATTTACTGATACAGGTGTGCAGATGCATAATACCAACAAACGGGAAGGACATTAAGAGAACTCCAGTGTGCTTCGCAAACTGAAATTAGTGATGGTGTTCCTTAATAGTCCTACACTTCATAAAAAGGACTGAGCCACGCCTTCTTTACTGACATGAAGTTATTTATTTTCTGTTGATTTTAGTGCCATCTCTAATGTCTTTCCTCCTAGGAAAAGTGCAGCCCCTCAGACCTGTTTTCCCCCCTGCTAAGGCTGTATGTTATAGAGAGGTGTCAGTAGCTGCAGCAGGAAGAAAGGCTGCAGCTTTGAAAAGCATCAGCCTTAAAAGAAATACAACGCTGTGCTCTGAATTACGAGGGGTGCTTTGAAGAATGGATCATTTTTCAAATCACCAGGACATACAGGGGAAAAAGAGGAGACTGCCAAGCTGAAAAGGCAGGGGGACAGACAGACAGACTAGGTGACACGTGGCAGCTGCTCTGAATATGGTTAGTTCCAATTAAAATGAGACAAACTCCCTCTCCCAGTTGTCAAAAACTGTTCCAACAGGCAAGGCACCAACAACCTGGTGACTCCAGTGCAATTACCTTCCAAAACCAGTGTCTTTCACTTTCCTCATTTGTCTCTCTCCCTTTACAGTCCTTCTGTTGGTGTGGTTTTTGTCTGCAGCCACCAACATTTTTCTACGTGGGATTTATCCCCCAAATGATTCACACACACACACACCCCCACCCCTCCAGTACATTCACCCTTTGATCACGTGTGTCTGGCTGCACTGCTGTGAACTGCTCATACCCACACGGGGACTGGGCAGGTCTGGTGGTGATAGTGACCAAACTTGTTCCTCCAAGGCACCAGAACGGAGGGATCCACACGGCAGCGGGAGGATCCCCCAGAACAGAGTCAGAAGGAAAATGCACATGGGAAAAGTTGCTTTGTTTTTCGGTCCTGGCTGCCTGAGCCTGTCGTATTCTGCTTCCCAGCCCTGCTGACAGGGTGAGTGATGCATCCTCTGCCACCACGACCCATCCCGGGTGCGCACACCGGTGTAACAGGACCTCTATGGGGTACTCGGGTCACTCTCAGAAATGAAACTGTTCTGAAAGAGCGGAGAGAATTGCAAGACTTTCAACACACTTCTTCGGAGCAACACCTTTCCTTTACTGTACAGTCATGAGAGTAGGGATGGGCCTTCCAGAACCACCAGGAGCAAAGAGCGGGGGAAAAAAGGGAGGTGGCCCCTTTCTAAATGCTCACAAACCTCAAGTTTTTCTGCTGTCTTTCTGTGCTTCTCCTTCTCAGTGCTTCTTGCTTAAGGTGTGGTTTCAGTGGTGCCCTAAGCATCTTCAAGCAGGAATTACCTGGTATATGAGACTAGTTCCCGTTTGGTGGTTGGAAACCAAGGAGTGAAAATCAAGCACATTTTATTACTTTTAAAAGAACTGTAGAGCTGGCTGGCTGCCCTCCAATTGCTGATGCTACTAAACCCTTTTGAACTGACTAAGTTGGGATTTCTAGCACCCTTTGCTTTTGGGTGCCCAGACCCACAGACATCATTCACAAATGACTGTCGGGGCAAAACTGAACCTACTGACTTTCTGTGTTGCCACAAAAACTTCTCGAAGTTCACAGGGTAAGCAATCAACCTCCCACCAAGGCTCTGTAGCATCCCCAGCTGATTCAGTGTGCTTGGCACAGGAAAGCTGAATTCAAAGAACAGAGCCAGAGGGGTAGATTAAGCAATATATCCCATAGATTTTTGGACCAGGCTGTGCTTGGTTTCTGCAGAAACCCAAACCCCCTGCTTCTGTGCATGTTTTCCAGATGATGGTCACGTTATACCCCATGTAGTACCCCTGGCTTCACAATCCATTACTAAAACCTCAGGACAGAAACGGAGCCTTCAGCCCCCAGTAATCCAGCTAAAAAGAACAGATGAGGTTCTGAGAGAGGAGCAGGTTGTACCATTTAATGGGATGGTGACTAATTCTTGCTCTTCTATTCTCATGGTATTTTACCTAAGCTGCTTGATAACTTGCAGATAAAATATCATACAACCGTCATGACAGCCTGCAGGTGAGTAGGTGCTTGCAAAAACCACGGTACTTAGTGACTATGCCCCATCTCCTGCAGACATCTTTCCCCTCCAGGTGAAAAAAGAGCAGCTGGGAGTGTGGCTCCAGGCTCAATAAATGACACTGTCCCCACAGCGGGCACCCCAGCCCCACATCACACCAGACAAATCAGCTGCAGCTGATGGAGAGAAGCATGGTCAGGATAGAGAGACCTCAGTGCATTATGATGAGGATGTCAGGCTGATTCCACCCCACTTCAAGAAAGGGTTTGAAGGCTGTCCCTCCTATGCATCAACACCCCCACGCTCCCCATCTTAATCCTCACCCCCAACTAAGGAGCTCCACCTCAGAAGGAATCCAACACCAATGCCACCCTCCTCCCTGCCACCCCTTTGCAGTTCTGGGTGCCGAGCTGCAGATGCTGATCACATCTGGCTGTGCTGCCACCTCCCGAGAGAAACCAGCATCCCAGCTTCTCCTCAGACGAGAGGACATGTTCTGCAGCCTGCACGGAGGTCCCCAGGGGAGCCAGGGCTCTCCATGCCGCTCATAGCCTGGAGAGACAAGAGATGGGCCCAGGAGTCACCGTACCTCGAGGTTAGCTGCAGCCTGGCTGCCTCTTTTGTTCACAAGGCTGAAGAAGAGGTGGGAGGGTGAGACTGCCTGCAGCAACCAAGACAGAAAATGCACACGCAGGAAAGAGCGAGGGCTTGAGAGAGAGAGTCCTGCATTAATTTGAGCTGGGATCCTGAAGAGATGTCTAAGACAGAGGCTGAGATTGTAATTCAGAGAGAGGGCACGTCTTTCAGAGGGTGACAGGAAAGCAGTAGCAGGGGAGTGATGGTTTTTAACCTGAACGTATCAGAAGAATAGCATGAGGTGGCAAGAGGCTACGGGATAGTCCAAGTGCGGGATGGGACAGCACCCATCCAAGACAGCACCACTAAGCATAGCAGAGACATGGTTTGAGTATCAGGTCACAGTCTGGATCTCCTTTGTTGCTTAGACAAGAGTTTTCAAAGTGCCTTTTATCCTTCTGAGTAGGATGGAAAATAAAAAAGAAAAAAAAAAGGAGAATGTTACGATAGCTCAATACAAGTAGTTATATTCATCTACTACGGCATGTAAGCAATGTTGGAAGATGCTGCCAGACTAATTTGCAGTAGCCAGGAAAAACCACGAGGGTAACCAAAGTAGTAACACAAGCTTGCCTGCATATAAATCAATGAACTCCTACTGATTTGGGAAATCCGTGAACCTTCAGTAACATGAGGAGAGGCAGTTCCAGACTGCTGTGTGGGAGACACTAAAACACTGTTTACAGATATTCTTGTCTACAACTTCTCCCTGACAGTCTTGAATGTGGGGAGAGTCGCAGAGAGGGAATAAGCACTAAAATCAGAAAAAAAACGTTATCAACAAAGGGAGGTCTGGAAGCTACCTCCAGTGAGTCAAAGGTTTTGAGAGTGTTTGAAAGGAGGTGAAAACCATCAAGCTGCAACTTTGCATTTGTCTTCCCCCATCAATTCTTTTTCCTTTTTCCAAAAAATACAGCATCCCAAAATTCCTCCAAAGATTTCTTCTGACAAAATCAAGTTCCTAGCTGCAGGCCCTGCTCAACAAGACACAGTTCGTTAGCCTTTGCCATCCTTCTTTGTCACAACAGGAGAGATGCTGCTATCAGTAAAAGCTGATTTTGCTGAAGCCCCTGGTAGTCATTGCAAGGCATCATTTGGCAGTTGAAAACTGTAAAAATCCAAATCTAAGCTTTTTTGAGGGGAGAGAAGGGGGAATGTGAAGGCGGAGTTCAGAAGTGACCTCAGGGCAAAAAAAATAACTACTTTTATACCACTTCTTCTTGGAAAGACACAAATGAATGGGAAAAACAAACTAGGTGGCCCACAGACACAGCAGTTACTGTTGCAAAAACTATATGGCTATTACAAAAGAAGCCAACAGCCAGGGAGCCAGCAGTCCCCTGCCTCCCATACCAGCATAAGCAGGAACAAAAAATTGTGGTACCTAACTCAGATAGTTCTCAAAAAGCAGGATTTCAAGTATTTCTGGCATTTAGCCACTTGGTCTCATTAACGCCTAAAGACAATATACTGAGTTTAGCCTTGTGTTGGACTCCACTGTAAAGTTCATTACAGCATCTAGGTCAGTGAATCCCACAAGAGATAGTTTGCCTGCCAGCTCAACACTGAACAGTAAAATAGATTAATAAACTGTCATATTTCTTTGCAGGTTCAGATACCTTGAATGTTATCTTGCTGTGTCAAACATCCTTTCCTTTAATTTCAAAGCTCAGCACAACTGGATCTCCAGAACACCAACAGAAAAAAAAGGGCCATTTGAAGCAGCGAGCATTCACTGATCAGAAAGCACAAGCTCCTCAATCCTGACAGCTTCAGAAATGCAGAAAATAGGAGCAAGCAGAGAAACAAGTGTAAGGTGTAGGGCCTAGTGCTTTGGTAATTTTTGCTTTTCATAATTTACCATTGCAAAGCGATGTAGTCCCTTCTTCTCCCCCCTCCACAGTCAATGTAGAGTTTGGGGTTTTTTTCTTTCTCTGTCAGCTTGCCACATTCATAAATCGTATTTCTCAACCCAATTTAAGGATTCACTGATTCCTGTCTATGACAGGAGGAAGGGGAAAGAGCCATATCGAGCACTAGGAATACTCTGCTACCCACCTGCAGTATCAACAAGACATTAAAAAAAGAGAACAGGACAAGATACAACAGCGTCACGGGGGTTTTAGAAGACACATAAGAAGTTCTATATTGGGTGAGAGTTTTCTGCAACCACCAAGGTGTTAGTTCCTTTACGTTGATATATAGAAATACTCATGAGTTTATCGTGGAAAATCCTTTTGTTCACATTCCCTTACCTCCCATAACCTTCTTTCGCTAGTCTGCAATCATGCAAGACAACTGGTTGTGCAGGTCTGAATGGGAATATTATAAGTAAATTTGAGGAACCAGGAAAGCTGAAAAAAGAAAGAGGCCAGAGATCTGGCAATAGCACACACATACAAGCCATCAGCAGTTACCAGACCCTTTTCATTCCCTGGAGGAAAAAAAAACAAAGCTCCATTCTCTTACCTTCCTTTGTTCATACAACAAGTGAACAAAGTACCTACCTTAGCATTTAGACACATTTCTCCTGCTGGCAAAGACAACTTCTGCAAATGCCCAACAAACATCAGCCTTTGGTTAGGAAGGGGCCTGAAGCTGAGGAAGAGCTTTTAAAACTCTTATTTCATACAGCAAAACTGTCAATTGATTAAAACACTTCAGAGAGAATAAGGAAAACTGTTCCCTTTCTCTTCCTTCAGTTCTAGGACAGGGGAAAATGGAACAGATGACAATTTATCTGGGTAAGAGTGGGGTGGGGGAGGTTGAGGTACCAATACCCCCCAGAAGCTCAGGAGTGCAACTTGCATTCCTATGTTACCTGATTAATAATTAAGGTAGTTGCTTATGCTAAACCAGTTTTCCCTTGATTTACTCTTTTACTACTTCCTTCTATTTGCTCCTTTCACCCCTGCTTTCTTTCACAGTGTATTTTATTGTATGATTCTCTGATTGCATGTTCACATTTCACTCTATTTTTAAAGTCAATCATTAAAACCCAGGATGCATGTTTGTTGGTGTGTAGAAACTATCAGGTAATCTTTCCCTTCCGCAAATATCTATTTCATTCCACCTTATTTGCATTATGAATCAATATGGAGCGTGGCAACTTCTTTGCTTCGAGAGCAAAAAATCTGAAAATACCTTGTAGACTTACAGGTTGCGAAGATAAAGGGGCTTCTCTGCAGTCCTGCAAAGGTCTTTGGTGAGGTTTTGTAAGGAAAATTTAGGTATTGTTTTTGCAGAGGAACTACTTGGTCAGTCTGCAGTGATGTGGCCAGGAGATGATTAAGAACAAATGGGTTTATCAGGAGACATGTGAGAACGCTCATCACTTAGACAAAAGGGAAACCAGTCTATAGGGATTAGCGGTTTGAAGGAAGGATGAATGGTTAACTGAGCCCAGCAACATGGAGCAATATTACCCAAAAAGGGAAGAAATAAACAAGTGAAGGAAGAGGTGTAGGTGGGGTGATGGAGAGAAGCAGAGGTGGGACAAACGGAAGCATTTTTGGGCGCCTGGGATAGACTGGGAACTCTGGAGCACCCAGTCACTGGGGGAAGCAGGGGAGGGACACTTCGGCCGGGAATAGGGAATAAAAAGGAGTCACTCCGGGACCCCAGGTGTGCCAACTTGTTGGGTCACCCGTTCTTGCAAGAACGTTTAGATAAAATGTGATTTGTATCAATCACTGCCTGAGCTGCTGTTACTGGACAAGGAGCTTTTCTCACAGTTTCAGGAGAGAGGAATAATCTGTTCTGTGAAAACACCAGAGCTCTTGTCAAGGCAAGCTAAAGTTTGGAAACCTTAGGTGTCCCAATACCTAGCAAAGGCGAACTAGAGGGAATTTTGGATCTTTTTAACCTGGGGGATATGGAGGAGGCCTCCTCCTCCCAGAGCCCGGCGAGTGGTGGTATTCCTGATGCCACCCGCCTTGTTCACTGCAGTTCCAGCTGCCAAGAGAGAAGAGTAAAAAACATCCGTTATTTGACAGTGAACAGGTTTACAAATGCAGCTTTCAGTGGAACCTTGGGTGTCTGGAAGCTTCTTACCATGGTTTATAGTCACCCCTCCTCTCCTGACGGGGATGAGGAGATTTCACTCCATTAACTGTATCTCCCTTGGGTCCTCTGTTCAAGTTAAAAAGAAAGTTCTCTAAGAACTTGGAGGGCACATTTGGGACTCGTGTACAACACAACAGTGGTTTGTTTGCAGCGGCTTAATTTAAATTGGATTTCACATCAATTCGCTGAACAGCTGAGGAACCCCGTGTGGACACACTTATTTGCCTTAAGAGTTGGCTTAAAATCAGTTCCTAATCGATTTAAGCTCCGCTGATCAGATTTAAATATATATTTAAAAGGTCAACACAACCTTTTGCATTGATTTAATGAAATGATATTGAAAGCAACGCTTGAGTAAACTGGTGCAGCTCTGTGTAAAAGCTGTCCGAATTAGTGTAATATGGATTGTCAAAAGATGGAGAAACATTTCTCCCCCTTGAAGCTTGCAAATTCAATCTCTTGATTGAATGCTAGCAAGATAGAGGCTGATGGATCTCTCCTCTGATGGAGCCACGTATTGATTTTATCATTAGATATACAAAACAAATGCCTAATTCAGTAATAGGCACATTTTATGCTTTCCGTTGGTGGTGTTGATCTTAGCCCTATATATATGGGTTTTAGCTCAAAATCACATATATTCCCTCTTTGATATGAAAGTTCAAAATTCAGGCCTGGGAATGTTTTTGAAATTATGATTTTTAAAAGACTGTATTCTGGAAATATAGGACCTTTTAAAAAATTTAGAAAAATAACAGCATGAAAGAATCACTATGTCAGGAGCCTTTTTCACTGTTTAACAGGTGCAGATATTCACCATAAATTAAATCTCATTTGTGCTAAGTGGTTGAATTGCTGAGGAATCCATTTATTGGTATGTGAAATATTTACTACATATAGCTGGACAGCTTCCCAGGAATTCTGATGAAACACATTAATGCACAAGAAAGAACATCCTTTCTTCATAAGACTTGTGAAAGCCTAAGCTTTGCTCCTCTCAGTATCTTACATGGAGTTTTTGAAAACTATCTGAATTGTCACAAATTTATCTAGAATACCTGTTAAAAAAGATCTTCTTAGGTAGAAAATTCTCTGTTGACGAATGCTGCTGATATAAACACAAATATCCAAACTAAAATACACTTTTATTTAAATTATATTTTTCTCGAGCCTTTTTAGAAATTGCCTTTTTCTTATAGATGGGTGAGAAACCACATGCTGCTTTAAACAATTTCAGATGCCCAAAAGAGAAGAGTGATATTGGGATCACTTCAAAAAGCACATGAACTTAGAAGCCAATAACTAACATTTGGCTGGGAATTATTTGCATGTGTCCTTTAAATAAGGAGCACTATTTGCTAAGAATGATTTATTTAGACAATTCAGCTATGGATTTCTATATCTGTGGAACAACCAAAGTATGGTACAAAGGTAGGAGAGACTTCCAGTTACTATCTGAAGGTCCTGGGTTCCCACCTGTAATATGAGATCTGGGTTTGCTGTGTAGAGTAATTGATCTGCGTGACAAATACAGGCAAGTTTAGCTCTTGGAGAGTGTTACAGTATGCAAGAAAAAAGGACACCAATAGCAGGTTTACACAGACAAGAAAAGTTTCAGACAAGTGGAGGCCACATTCCTTGCAGCTAAGGAGCCACATATAAAAAAACCCCAACCTAAATTAAACAGCAATAAAAGCCAGTATGAACTGTGCTATATTAAAAAGCTAATACCGAGAGCCATGAAAGCTCTAGAGTTTACATGAGCAGCCTATAAAATGCTAATATTACTAACACCAGAGAACTCTGTAGAAACTATCCCTCTGCAAATCCAAAACTATATTAAAAAAAACCAACAAAAAAAACCCCCAAACAAAACCAACAAAAACCCAAAAAACCAACCCCAAACTATTTCCAGGACCAAGAATAACAGCTGTATACAAATTTTCAAGGTTAAAATTTGTTCTCTGTTCCTGATTCACAGGCATATGTCCCCAAAGTATACATACAGTTTTCAAGAATACATTTCTCTGAGATGAAAGCAAGTCCTTCATCCCACCCGGCTTAAACTGCCTCTGAGTTTGAGTTCAGGGCACCTGAACATGAGTAGTACAATTGCTTTTTCCACCCTGTAAACATTATGGCTATGCAGTGGACTGCTTATGATGGTCTGAAGAACTCCTTTAGGCTAGCTGTGAACAGCAGTATTTATATTATTTTTTGCACAGATGCTTGTAACCGTATTTTGAATATTCATGCTTTATTCAAATTACAAGGGAAAGACTAGGTGCACAGGGCAACGAGTTTATCTCTGTGTTGGCTTTGACTAGAGCGAGGACATTTCATTCTCTGAACAGTCAGGGAAAGAGCATGAAAAAGAGGCAACGAGTTTTTATATATTCACTATGATGCACAGAAAAGTGCTGGAAAGCAGTCGAGGGTCAAATCGTTAGAGGTTTTTTCCTAAGAAGATACAAACTGCTCAAGTAAAGACTGGATGAAGTGTTTCTCCACGAACACTGCATACATTAGGCTAAAACCATTGTGCTAATTTATTTTGACTCTAAAAATGTGGAATAAGTGAAGAAAGCATCTTTTTATTATAAAATTGAGTATTTTAGTTAAAGGGGGAATTATGGCTCCTGCCCTTTGTGCTAGCACACTCACACAGACTTGGAAAAAAGAACTTATTTTCTCACAGAATGGAAGTTTCTTTCTGGCTCTATATGCAAAAGCTCATATAGAACTTGTAGTCTCCCTCCAACCAACACAGCAGCAGTCACACGGAGAACCTTCCTTTGTGTAAAGGAGTGGCCAGATCAGTTGGGAGACATTTCTCCATCATTTGAATGCATCGTTAATATTTAACGATTCAAATACTCATCAGAGTATGACAGAGAACATCATCAGAGTATGACAGAGAACATCAGTCACTTCCACCCAGACTGGAATTCATAGGAGCAAAAGTCCTACCCTAACAACTAAAACACAAAACGTAACTAAAGCTGGGATAACACTGGAAACACTTGTTCCCGTTTCCATGGGCTCAGCAGCCTTTATACGAGGATCAGCTGAGGGTATGACGTGCCATAGCAGACCATACATAAATCATACTTCCAGTCAGAGACTGGAACATCCCAGTTAACTTCAAGACCAGTCTAATCTCAACTACATCCTTACGGGTTTTTGTACCTGGGGGGGAAGTGAAAGGGATACTTTAAAACTTCTATATATTTAACAGTTATGACATTAATTAAGATTCATGTTGTTAACTTTTCTAAATCAAGCTCATCTCCTACTTAAAATTTCATTCTTTATATGAATGTGTTTCTTGAATAAAAAAGTGAGAAATCAGGAATTTTGCTCAGATCTTTATAATCCAAATTTTTTTTTAATCATCTAATTTATGTAACAATTTCAAAGCTGAGAGAAAAGGACATGACATCTACCACAAGTATAAATTTCAAGAATGCTTCTATTTGCCATGTGGCAGTTAAATAATATTCTTTTGAAGAAGTAATACACATAATAAAATTAATGTAAATTGTTGTTCCTTGACACTGGTGACCTCTAAAAACTTCCTGAAACAGATTAAATATTATCATCAGTTCAGCGAACTCCAGATAAAATGAAATACTGCTTTGTGGCACAAGCAGGGTATGAGAGACTGAATGGAAGAGCCTGAGCAGAACAAAACTCAAAATGGACCAAGGCACATTGAAAGCAAAATAGCGATATGACTGACTTGGAAAAAAAAAAAAAAAAAAAAGGAAATAATGAATTCAAGATAAGCCTGCCACAGGATATTTGCTACCTGTTAGATATAACATAGCTGGATCAATACAAGTTTACCGAGTGCAATGGAAAAAAATTGGAGGTACATGAAATTTGTACAGTGCCTGTTAGATTTCAAATGTGAAGCAAGAACAACAAACAGACATTGAGGATTTCAGGGGAAGACCTTCATTGTTGAGGAGGTTAGAGTGATCCAATATAACAGAAAACAGACAGTTTCAAGGACAGGCCTTTTCTGAAACACCAGATCCTGAGTCTAGAATGGAACCTAACAGGCAACATTGATCCACAGGATTTGTCAATTCTCTCCTTCGCACTTACTCTTCAGGATTTGGATTTTTTCTTTCACTTTGCATTGGCATGAGCAGTCTGAATTCTCCAGAGCTAGGTGATTCAGGGATATAAATGGGAGACTTAGATAACATCTGGACTATGCTCAAGTCCTGCACAATTGCTTATGTTACAGGAACAAACCTGATGGCAAGAAGAGGGGCAGGCCCCGTTGCAGTACAGATCCAGGCGCAGAGGAGTCACTTTGCAGCCCCTTTTGCAACTTTACATTTAAAATACACAAAGATTATATTAAGTACTAGGGAAAAAAGAATAAAAACAAGATGGCACTATTTACTGGAAGACCAGATTTTCTTTTGTGTGTGTTTGTACATGTCGAAGATCTTTTCTAGCAGTGCAGAGCCGTGCAACACATAGGTCTCTTCATGGCTTATTTTCTTTCTTTCCTCTTTGGTTTTGTGTCCTTCTAGGTTTGCTCTCCTTGCTAAATTGTGAGCAGCCCTGTTCTGCAGCTCTGGGGACTGAAGGGGACTGTGCAGCTCTGCCACTGAGGGAGGACATAGAGTTCAGCATTGCAGACATTTTTATAGAAGTAAAGTCATAGTTCCAGTGCCAAGGCTAAACTAAACCCAGAGCAGGTATCCAAACTCTTCATTAAGCATATAAAGTCGCTCCCTATCCTCCCTATAACACCTGTTGCAGGGGTAGGGCGCGGGCAGAAAAGGTGTGTAGATTTTTAATGATGGGGTAGCTAACAGCTGGAGCAAATGACTGCAAGAAACAATCCTCCATCTCTTCCTTCTCCCTCCCCTAGCACTCAGATCAAGGCTTGATGCCTCGCTGAGGGATCTGTTGCTGTCACACATGAACTACCTGGCTCAGCACTAAATTGAGGAGGTAAAACGCAATGGCTGTAATAGGAAGGTGCTCAAAGTACGTGATCCAAGGGTACCTCCTACCCTTTCATTCAGTGATGCTATTAACCAAAGATAGGCAATATTCTGGAAGATTTTCAACTTTGTCTTCTATTAGCTTGTGACTCACTAAAAATGGAGTTCTTAAGAAAACTAGCATTTGCTGCATTTCTTAAGTGAGCTCAGAGAAGCAGCTTATCAGTCTTCTAATTTATTATTAACATTCACTAAAATTTGAGAGACATTTGCATATTGGAGGAAAATAGCTCTTATGTCTAATTGCTGAGATCAGTTTGCAGTTATCAGTATATTAGGAATTTGGGTTTGCATTACAATCCTCCTTTTGATTAATTGCTATACTTGTTCTATTTTATTTCTCTAAGAAACTAAGTTAGAATGATACGTTTGGGCTCAAAACTCACTTAGTTTACAGTTTTGAATTTCAAAAGTAATAATCACATCTTTCAGATAGCACATTCTCACCTTTTTTGGAAAGGCATTCCTTAGGTGAGAATCAAAGAATGCTGCCTCCTCAAAAGCCTCATACTGCAGGAAAATTACATTAAAAACTGAAAAAAAAAAAACCTGAGGATGAGGCAATGTTAAGGCTACATGGCAATGATTTACAGTAAAATGTATTACAGAGATAATGCAATTATTCAAACCCCAAGAATTATAAACCCTGGAAATTCTAAGGTAAAATTAAATTTAGCAAGAAATAAAGCATACAGAAATGAAGTGCCAAATATCTAAACAATCTTACTTATGCTTGGAGAAAATCTCTTCTAAATGTCTAACTAGCTAGAAGTCACAACATTTGTTTGCATAATATGTGTGCGTTTGTGTATATATACTAATACACACATGCTTTCGAAGATGAATCATTTCCACTTTATACTGTATAACTGAAACTTCACTAGAAACCTCTATCTGTTCTGCAGAAAAGGGCAAAAAAATATAGCCTGCCTTTTAAAAAAACTGTTAATCTTATCCAAGTCCACAAACGTGGAACTATCTGAACATGAACTGTATGTTTTTGCCTGGTTACAGTCACCACAGTAACACCCATGTAGCTGTTAAAAAGCTCATCGCCTGAAAAAAAAAGAACAGGGTAAAGCATAAATTAGAAAGCTATATACATACCAGGTATCTGCAATGCATCACAGGAACCTCAGTGGTACCTTATGGAATCTGACAAGAAGTAAGAGGTCAGTGCACACACCAGAGGCTACGGCTCTTTCGGCTGCAGACTGGTACCTCTACAACTCTGGTACAGAACCGTTAGGAGGACAGTCAGAGATTTAAGGCCTCTGTGATGGGCAGCTGCATGGGGATGCAAGGATTGGATGTTCCTGAGCCATCAGTAGAGCTGTGTCTCTCTGCCCCTCTGAGAAGGAGAAGATATACACAACTGGGCTGAGGGAGTATATGCACAGCGTGCGAGGAGTCAGCCAGAGCAGCTCCACAGCGGTTTCAATCCCATGATAAGGAATTCTCCTAATCCCTGATGCCATATCAAACCTTGTCCATCCAGGGGGCAACGTTAAAAATGTTAAGCAGTTACTAGATCAAAACAGGATCCTGATGGCACATTAGGACAACGGCATAGAAATGCCAACACGAATGACAAACTTCACCCAGGCCACTAAACACAAACAATCAGCCTGCCAAAAGGAGGTAAGAAAAGGTGTTCGCAGGCATTGTCAGTTCCCTGGCTTTGTAGCCTAGTAAGGGACCTGCTGAAAAAGCTTAAACCCCAACCCATTCTGTTCCATTAACAGCTGTGCCTTCTCTGAGGGACTACAACGCTGGCCGACACGTCCACAACTGAGATGCAATATCATTAATTACAGAGGTATCACTTGTAGCTCCCATAGGCAAACCTGATGTTCTACGTTGCAGTCCATGTGCATGTTGGACTGGAAAAACAAACTATATTATCCCCAAACTTAAAGCATTACCTCTCTGAGTAAAAGATCATGATAAGAAATCACCATTGGGAAACTGAGGCAGTATGGGCTGGATGAGGGGACAGTGAGGTGGATTGAGAACTGGCTGTGTGACAGGACCCAAAGGGTAATTATTAATGGAGCAGGTTCAAGTTGGAAGCCTGTAACCAGTGGAGTCCCCCAGGGGTCAATACTTGGACCCGTGCTGTTTAATATATTCATCAGTGACCTGGACGAGGGGACAGAGTGTATCCTCAGCAAGTTTGCTGATGATACCAAACTGGGAGGAGTGGCTGACACCCCGGAGGGCTGTGCTGCCATCCAGCGAGACTTGGACAGGCTGGAGGGCTGGGCAAAGAAGAACCTCATGAGGTTCAACAGGGAAAAGTGTAGAGTCCTGCACCTGGGGAAGAAGAATGTCAGGCACCAATACAGGTTAGGGGTGGACCCGCTAGAGGCAACTACTGAAGAGAAAGATCTAGGGGTCCTGGTGGACAGTAAAATGGCAATGAGTAAACAGTGTGCTCTTGCGGCCAGGAAGGCCAATGGTATCTTGGGTTGTATAGGGAAGAGTGTAGCCAGCAGGTCAAGGGAAGTCATTCTCCCCCTCTACTCTGCACTGGTGAGGCCACAACTGGAGTACTGTGTCCAGTTCTGGGCTCCCCAGTTCAAGAGGGACAGGGAACTACTAGAAAGAGTCCAGCGTAGGGCTACAAAGATGATTCAGGGATTGGAGCATCTCCCTTATGAGGAGAGACTGAGAGAGCTGGGACTCTTTAGTCTGGAGAAGAGAAGGCTGAGGGGAGACCTTATCAACGCCTACAAGTATCTCAAGGGAGGGTTGAAGGAGGAGGGAGCCAGACTCTTTTCAGTGGTTCCCACCGAGAGGACGAGGGGCAACGGGCACAAGTTGGAACATAAGAGGTTCCACTCAAATATGAGGAGAAACTTCTTCACGGTGAGGGTGACGGAACCCTGGAACAGGCTGCCCAGGGAGGTTGTGGAGTCCCCTTCTTTGGAGATTTTCAAAACCCGCCTGGATGCAGTCCTGAGTAACATGCTCTAGCTCTAGGCAATCCTGCTTCAGCAGGGGAGTTGGACTAGATGATCTCTATGGTCCCTTCCAACTCTAGAAATTCAGTGAAATTCAGTGAAATTCAGAATCATGAAAAGACATGATAAGAAATCACCAGACATTTGCTAACTATTTCCTGGTACAAGAGTCAGACTGCTTAATCTTAATTTGGATCAGTGGCCAACCCCATTTTGCATTAATCTCTCAAAACTGGACATAGAGGCAGAAGCTTTGCTCTGCCTAGGAATTAAAAGAAGCTGAGCCTATATCCCCTTCACACAATATTGTTCATATTGGCCCAGTTTACTGACAAAACCCCACAGTGAGCCTATTTTCCTGGAAAGAACTACACTTTGACCAGTTTTTACTGGACAGCGAACTTCTAGTTGATGGTTGAGCCACAGGCTGAGTGTTTCCAACCTCTGCTACTCCTGCCTGAATCATGAAAAAAAAGAGATTCCTTTAAAAAGCCACAGGCTCTTCACAGTCTTGAGAAGAGAAAACCATCACAGAGCTTCAACTGCTGTCACTTCTGAACCATCACAACGTGTCTAAGACCAGCATTTGCAAGAAGCTCCCAAACCAAGATGGCACATTGGTCCTGAAGTGCTGCTTTTTTCCCCAACATCCAAGGGAAGGAACATTTTGAACACATTCTCACTTTGCCATTCTCACTTCTGGGTCTACAGCCAGCTCTCTCGTTTACTTTTTCATTGCTCAAAGACCTGGTCATAAGGCTTACCCAGACAGGAATTATTTTTTTTCTTTGCCATTGTTAATGGATAACTCTGTCATGGTAGTTAGAAAGGCATATGTGGTATGAGTCAGCAAGAGAAGGTAACACGTATGGAGAACCTGGAAATTCTTCCTTGTTCCTTTCTGCCTATCTTCTGAAGAGCCTGGTTTTGGTTTTGGTTAGCCAAGTATCAGGTGCTGCCTCAGAGAAACAACCAGTTGGGCTGAGGCATAATTTGTCCCATAAGACAGGGGTTCACTGCTCTGCTTGCTGCTCGTGGGGACAGCTCAGAGATGGCAGCCAGTGAAGGCAGCAAGACAACAACTCCAAGGTGAAAGGGGCTGAGGGGAGAAATTGAGCATCATTGAGCCCCCCCATACCTCACTGTCCATTTTGATTATAAATTCGGCTTTAAAATGTAACTTATCGTTAGACCCCTGAAATACAATGAATTTTGTCAGCTCCTACAGCCAGTGTTCTCAAAGTGTGCAAGTGATGATTTTTAATCGAGTAGAGGCTGAGCATGTATGTAGGGAGCACATGTAACAGAGATGCTGTAATGATCTCAGAAAATTATAAACTTAAATGCTGTTTAGATCTGCATACTAATGAAGAGATGCCTATATAGGCTTCTAGACAACTCAGTTTAAAAGAAATCAAAAAATGTCAATTTCTTGCAGTGCAGAGTTTCGTTATCCAATTACACAAAGTACTACGCATCTCATCATAATTAAAGCATTTTTGTCATTTATCTCATATAGATTTTTTTCTAACTTTAACCCCAACTCTTTTTGCTTTATGGTAATTCTCCTGGGAGTAATTACTAAATTTCACAGCAGTAATTTGGGTAGCATAAGAGCATGCAACCTCAGCCTCACTCCCTCCATCAAAATGAAGATTTTGCCTAGAAATGTACTTTTCCCCCTTCACATTACTTAAAATACGACACATGATCAATAACATGAAACTGCAGAAAACTTTCTCATATGATAATTCTATTGATTTTAAAAAGAAATAATTAAACTAACTGTTAAGACCAAGTTCATCAATACAATCTAACTCCTTTGTTCCCTCCCTCTGGAGTAGGACAAATCCATGGGGGTCTCCTGGTTGGCATACCCGGTTTCCTGGGGCTACTGCACCACTCTGACAACATACTGAATAGCCATTTTATACCCCGTTGTTCTCTCCTTTCACTCACATCCCCACAGCTCCAAATCACACCTTTGTCCTGAATCTTCTCTATTGCATTGTGCATTCCCCAAAACCTCCATCGCCATTCTCCTTTACGTGCTCCTTCAGTTTGCTTCTTCCTACACCATCAGGTCCCTTCGCAAAATAATGAATGCAATTTTAGGGAAGACATATTGTATTTTTCACAGATAACAGAGATAGAATGCCAAATTGCGTGAAACGCCAAATTTCTTCCCACTTTGATGACAGAAGCGTGTCTGCAAATTAGCACCTCTGCTCAGACTGTACTTTTAACAACAGGAATTTACTACTGACTAGTTCTCTGCAAGGCAAAGCAGGTCCCTGCTAGAATGTGAAATGGGAAAGGCAAGAAAAGCCTCCCGGGCTTCCTCTGAAAGCAAAGCAGCTTTCACACAGGGGTGGCTGCCTCTCATTTGAAAATTTTCTCTCCTACTCTGACGCCCCTTGAGACCCAGGCCATATTTGCAATAAAATCTCTCCCCAGGTGAACTTGCAGACACCTCGATTTCCCTTTCGCTTCCAGCGATGCCACCAACGCCCTCCCCAAGCTGCTGCCACCGAGATCTGCTCCTGCACCCAAGTGGTTGGAGAGAGGAATCTCTTCCGCAGCAGAGGTGGACCGTAAATCCAGCAGGACGGGACAGGCCATTCAGGAGGTACACCACAGGTACGGCCACCCAGAGAAGGGATTCTTTATAGAGTTTCTTGATGAAGGTTGTGTAAAATGTTCATGGATTTGGTTTTATTCAAGGGACGCTGCAGCATGTGTGTAGGTCCCAGGTGATACTCTGGTTATCCACCTTGGCAACAAGCGAGAAAAAGCCTTCAAAAATTTAGGTTGATAAGACTCAAATTTAATACGTTCTGCAAAACGCGCTCCTCTTACATGGAACAACAGGCTCAAACATTAGCAGCAGTTTATGCTGAAGAAACAGCTAAACACTGTGGAGGAATTACAGCATATGGAGCAACGCACAGCCTCAATCAGACACACTTAGCACGGTGGGGCACCACAGCCCCAGCAGATCCATTACTCCCCACTCAGCAGAGTCACAAACACTTCTTTACTGGCAGAAACATTAATCCACAACATTCCTGAGATCTACTGGTGTTCTCACGTTGCAGGATTTTCCTAAGAGGAGTAGGAATTAGTGTGTGTCTCCATTTGACAATGTTTTTTCAAGTCCAACATAGGGTTACAGATAATTTATAAATCTCCCTGAAAAATAATGTTCTTCTGGAGGTGCTTATATCTATTCAACAGCCATACAACTTGACGGCCTGAGAAATGACTTTCTACAAATAGTTTTATTTTAAAAATAACTTTTTAATATGTATTTCAAAGGCTTATTTACAGTAATTACAATTATTAACTCTGTTAGGTACACGGGCAAATGTGCAGATCAGCACACACATGTAGCTTTCAAGTTAATGGTATTTTAAGCTGTTTATATAGTTCCAAAATCCAAGATTTGCCCCAGTTGACATAGCTCTAACAGGTGTAATTGGAACAACAAACGCGTTACAGATCAGAACAACATCAAAGGTATTCATCAGTTCTGTGTCCACACTTAATAAGCCTTCCTTCTAACAATTCACACTGTATGTATCACTGTAACACATGAGCATCTAACAAGTGCTTCCGTCAAAGATTAGCACATTCTCTTAACTAGGTGAAAGTTAATACACTACACCCCGTAAAAACATCTACTTTTCATCATGTTTAAAAAATAAAACTACAGTATGTCTTGGCTGTCTTTCAACTACCAAATTCGAACTCCAGTACATGCACCCAGCTCCCATTAAAAGCAGTGAGAGATACAAGACACTGTCCATTTGGCCTTTGCTAAGTGAAAGGAAACACAGAAAAGAAAAAAAAAGAAGAAAAAAAAAAAAGGAGATTTTGCTAGAGGTTACACAGCAACAGAGCCAGAGGTTGAATTCAGGAACCCCTCTGACTATCTCCCCCACATAATTCCAACTACATGCATTGTGGGGAATTAGGGCAAACTGGGGGAGAGGCAGTGACATTGATTAGAAAGCAAAATAGATTAGGAAGTAGTATATAGACATTATAGTGGGTCAAAGATATATAATGTAGCAAGAGATAAGAAAAAGAAAAGAAAAATTGAGAATAACAGACAAAAAATACTGAAAGCTACCATCAGAAAGGAAGTAAGATGATGTGATACAACAGCAAACACAAATAACAGGAGATGCACCAATAAGACGCATTTTTCAGCCATGTTAACTGTCTGCTTGTCAAAATATTTTCAGTAAATACACATATGCCATGTTTGCCTCTCGTAGGTGTATTTCCTGCTGCATACAATGGCCTAGGTAGTAGGCTGATGTTGAGGGAAGCCAACTCTTCTCTTTACTCCTCATCCATTGTAGCCCCTAATCACATTTACAGCTGCCTCAAAAATATTATCACAGAGCATTAGTTACTGACTGCACTTGGCAAAACCCAAAAAGCAGCTGTGATCATGCCCCCAGTGTCTTGAAAAGGAGAATGACTTTAAATTCCATACAAAAGCTGTATAAGGACTTGAAACTCATCATAGGGTAGACTCTTCAAAAATGTGCTGTTGAAGCTGTTGGCATAAATCAGAAAAGTGCTGTGACTGTCCCAGAATTGGACACCTCACATGTGGGTGACAACCAGCAGCTCGCCAGTGGAGTCCAGCACAGCCAACATGGCCCTGCTTCCCAGCATAGAGGTGGGCTCAGAACAGGAGACTGGAATGGACATTTAGGACAACAAGAAGGAAATGTGGAATACAACAAAAACGAGTATGTCCAACCTTCTGAGCTCTGTCTGTCCTTTCTTACCAAACACTCCAATAAGCTGAAAAATCAGATGAGATGTTTTTCCCTGTGGTTGGCCCATTTTACATATGCCTAAAGACCAACTACATCCTTATCCTTAAAGCATTCTCCACAGGCTTCAGAAAAAAAAACTATCTCCTAGCCAAACCCATTTTCCTGACTACCAAACCCCCTTCCTCCAGGGATCTGTAAAAATCAAAGCTGTCTGACACACTTTATTCCTCCAAAACAGCATTTATCAAAGCTTCATTTTAAAATCTGACGGTTGTGAAACTACTGCTAAAGCGGAAAAAAACGGGGCCCTGGTCTCAGTAGTTGCACCTATGCATCTGGAGAGGGACCAGGCAGAAGTTCTGCTGGTGGCACTGACAAAATTCATCCCTCCGAGGGCACTAGAACAGATGGACTCACAAAGCAGATGGATGAATCCACCCCCATGTCCTACAACAGCTCAACATCAGCACTAATCGAATCAGAAGCAAAATGCACACAGAAGAAGTTGCTTTGCTTTTTCATCCCTCAGCACCCAAGCCTTTTGCATTCCACTTCCCAGCCCCAGTCTTGGAAACAATCATTAGCTCTCCATGCCCTCCACCACTTTACACCTACAGCTGGCTACAGGGACCTGCATCCCTGGAGGGCTGCGTCTCCCCAGGAGGATGCAAAAGGCAGAGAAGAGGCATCATGAGTTGCGGCCACAGATCTGCTCGATGTGGTAGACCTCCTTGGGACAGTCAGCAGACAAGATGAGAGGCGCATCCTCTGTTATCACAACGTCATCCTCAATGCGCACACCAATGCCACGAAACCTCTCCGGGGCACTCACATCATCCTCAGGGATATAAATGCCTGAAAGAAGGAAGGGAATTAAAACACACAACACTCTCCAGAACAACACCTTTCCCTTGCTGCATCACCATGACAGCAGGGTTGGATTTTCAGCAACAGAACATGAGTTTGATCCTGAAAATTTTTAATAAGGAAAGCTACTCTCTTTCCCCTCATTCATGGCAGTTGGCGGGCAAAGAAAGGAAAGTGTCCCCTAGTGCCTGCAGACACTAGCATGTTAATAAAAACTTCCACAATTATAGCTGGTATTTCTGCACTTCTTGCTCTCAATGCTATGTTCACAATGACGATTTTAACAATGCCTGAATAGAGAGAGAGAGGAGCCAAGCATTAAAAATCAGTTTCCAGCTGACAGCTCCAAATCCAGTGACAAGCAGATAGAAAGATTCATCGTGAAATGCCTAATTTGCAAAGCTAAGTTGTCAATGCCTGTAATTGCAGACTGCAATGCTTGAGACTTACACCACCAGTGACTGGTAGTAGTTTAGTTGCGGTAACACAGAACACAGTACAAGTGAATTTGGCCTCTCTGCACTGCAATTGACCTGTGCTGCTGTGGGTCAAACAGCAGGGGGGCTGAGGTCTATATTACTCCACTAAACAGCAGGGTCTGAGGTCTATACTATTCTGGCTTCTGTGGCACAGACACTTTCTGAGAGTTGACTCCCACAATTTGTTACCTTGACTCTGGGAGGGAAATAAGGTTTTCTAATACTGTAATCATTTTCAGTTTCACCAGAAAGGACCTGAATGCTTTGTTCTTAGTGATCAACTAATTACTCAAAGCAATACTGTTATCCTCAGTGTTGGCCTGTTTTTCTCCACCACTGACTGCATGGCTTTTTACCTGGTTCAATGGTTATCACCATGCCTGGCTGGAGTGGGAGCGATCGGGAAATATCTGGGGTATCATGAACATCCATGCCCAAGTAATGGCCCACATGATGTGGGCAGTACTTTCGAACAGCCTAGCAGAAGACAAAACAAGTGTCAGAGAGGCAGTTAAACACAGCCCAACCTATCATTCCAATACAAAAGATGAGGAGAAGAGACAGAATAGTTATGTAGTTTACTAGCAATCTTAACTGCCAAGTCACCAGGGGCTGTCTTCCATTTACCAGAACTGGATGGCCCTCAAAACCCACCCGTACCAGGTGTGTAATATGCGCATACTGCAGACTTTCTCCCTCGCTGAGAAGAACAGCCCAAGTCCACCACCACCTCAGCTTGTCAGGCAAGACTTCAGTTTTCGGCTCACTGAGCTTTGCTGCCCCAACCCTTTCCATCCCTTAAACGTCCAAGCCCTGCGTTGCTCCCATCAGCAGATCCTGACAACCAGCAGCAGCTGATACAGCCGTTACGTGATGTGGCAAAGAGGTCTCCTGTGCACGACAGAGCGAACGCTGTGCCAATTTCGCTCAGCAGCTACAGCAGGATTTTAATCCACCTCTGCAGGGCACTGACACCGCCTTCCCCCGCATCATCCTAATCCCCCTCCCTCCCGAGAGAAGCTCCTTGACAGCAGGAATCAAAGAGCTAATTCCTCCTCTGCCCCACGCTCCTGCCATGAGCTGCAGAGTGAGGCTGGTCTCATCTGGCTGTGCTGACACCTGCCGGCACGACAGCCTCCCTCCACAGGCAAGGACCCGGGCTGTTCCTCAACTGACACTGTAGGACAAGCAGAAATCTGTCCTGCTGCCCAAGGGGTACTTCTGTCACCTGGTTCCACCGTCTTTCTTGTATTAGCATCAGCAATCATGCAGGTTTTCAGTGAGTGGGACCGGATAATCTTCTCCAACTGCAAACCAATCCTATTTTACCTGCAGGTTCAGCTCTAAGGGAACCAGTTTCCCAGCCTTGTTCAACCAGGTAGCTCTGCAAATCCCAATACTGACACAAAATGGTGCAGAAGCGGCAGCAGGTGGAATGACTGAGAAGAATGGGCTGCACGTTTTGGTGACACTGCAGATTTATGCTATGTGAAACAGATCACAAAACTATGACTAATCGCCGGCAGCCAGCCCTGGACCCAAAATTTTGTGTTAGTGCCAACATCTCAATAGGTCCCTTCAAACTGACTGTACTCTAAAGGTGCAACTATGAGTAGTACAGACCAATGGGGAGGGATCTGCAGAAACAGCAAGTGCTAAGGAACAAATATTCACATTATGTGTATATAAGACTGGGGGGTTACCTCAAACCAAATTGTGTGCTGAATGGCTGAAACACATCTTCAAAGATGTTTAGCCTCGTGAGAGAAATCCAGTCCTGTGCTGAGACCAGCCCATGACATGAATTAAAGCATAGTGAGTGGGGACAACTAGAAGATTCATCTCAAAAGCACATTCCTGGGCCAAACTAAAGCCACTAACATAACCCAAGGAGAAAACAGTCAGGCCTAGTGGGGGGAAGCTGGAGTAAAAAAAAAATTTTAAGTACCTTGAAGAAGTGGCTGTCAGTGATGCTGCTCTTTAGTATCCCCAACTCTTTCAGTTTCTGTCCAATAAGGCTCAGCATGAGGCTGTAAATATTTTCTAGACTCATGCCTGGGGAGCAGAGGCTCAAGCAGGACTTCTGAATATCCAGGACAGCCTGGTATACTTCTGCTTGGGGTTTGGTGAACCTGAAAACCATTGACAAAAGGAATAAAGAACATTTATCACAATTAAACCTCTACGCAGAACCAGGGTTTGGGACAGATTCAGTTTAATGTTGGAGCAGGGAAAGTCAGAAAGGAAAGCAACTGGGTCCTTATATGAAATGCCAGACAAGCCATGACTGCAACACGCTCTTCAATACACTGGGTAGAAGCAGGGTTTCTCAGCTGCCAACTAAACCTAAAGCAAAGCAAAGCTACTGCAGGAAAAAGAATGCACTTGAGCCAAAACACACAGGAATCAAACACACAACCACAGGGACACCACACCAGCAAATTCGCAACTGACAGAGCCATGTACAGGTCAACTATGCTCCTGTCTTCTGTCAGCCACAGCTGAATGTACAAAAGCTCTCTCTGCACTTGAAGCATGCTATAATAGCTGAAAATAGCAGTAATCACACATATTCATGCAGTAATTAATGAGGCAGTGGGGAATACAGCTTCTCATGCTCAAAGATTAGTTTATATAATTTGATTACTCTGAAGAACCACAGAATGGGACACATTAAAAACCTACTCACAGAGATTAAACACACATACACTCAATTCATCAATTATTTAAGAGCTTCTCAAAGTTCTTCAAAACAGCCTTACAACAGCATACCTTCCATTGACAGGCCAGGTACGCGTGATGTCACTTACGTAGCAGGCAGACTCACATCCACCATCTAGCAAGACCAGTTCACCATCCTAGAGAATAACAGGAAAAAATGCCCTGTGGGTGAGTTGGGCTATTAACTGAATTGATTTTTCTGTCTGAGAGCAGGAAAGGAGATTATGTATTTATTTTTGCAAAGCAGCTACAGAGATGTGAATTCCTTTTGCAGAATAACACCCCAGGTGCTACTGTCTATAAATAGGCTATTCCAGTTGGATTGTTTCTCTGCAAAGTTGTCTCTTGACTGTTGTGCTTATTTAAAGCCTGAACTCTTAACATGCTGATTTTCAAACACTTTGGAGTAAAAAAAAAGACATTTTCCTTTAACTATGTTGTGCTCTGAGACTTCAGTCCCACTCCCACCAACCTGGATTGCTTACTCCAGCAAATTACACCAGTCACTCCTTTCACTAGAAGTTCTCTGCTAGTAACGGAGACAGAAGGGTTTTACAACAGAAACGTAGATTTCTGAGCCACCCCTAAGATGACTAACAGCGAAAGATTTAGCCTTGTCACAAGGTAGGAGGACCCAGCAAAATCACTTCTCTGAAAGTGCATCACTGTTACCAAAGGCAGGCCCCTGCTTTGTTTATAACCATATGCCAACTAAAATGCGTCAATTACCGAGCTTCTTACTGTGTGAGAAAATACTTGGTCTTTGAGCTGATAGTGATAAGGATGGGATAACAAGAAGTAGTTAATCACCTCAAGGTTCTCTCATATGTCAAAATATGTACTCCTATACTAGTTAAGACAGAGTTGTGGCTACTTCAAAGGACATCCTTATCATCCTCAAGTAGTTGGTAAATGTACAGTAAACTTCTACTGTCCTGAGATGACTCAATACCTTCAAAGTATAATGTGAGGAAGGGTATCCTTACCCAAACAACCACCGAGGAGCTCACTCCTGTGCAAAAGTGTTTTGTTGATGCTGCAAAATTTAATATGCATGTGGAAAAGGGCATTCGGTCATCCTAATAAATATGTAAGCTTAGGTGGAGTTATGGATTAGGTAAGCAGAATAATGAGAATCTTTTGTGTATAAATAATGGGTGAATGTCTCTAGTAAGGTGTGATAGACTTGTGGATTTCCACCTAGCACATGATGTTGAATAAAGCAATATCTCCTCTCTAAACTGCTTCTGGTTTTGAGAGCTTTTGTTTCAGGTAACACCACTCCTGTAAACACACTATTGAATAGCTTGTACCATCTTCCCTGTTCTTTTCTGGAACTTTCTTGACTGCTCTAAGATATACTTCTGAATCTACCTGGTGATTAAGAAAAAAACTTTTGGAGATGTGAACCTCCAACTCACTTCAGCAAAACTGTTCTATGTCAATTAAATCACTGTCTGCACATCTTCCAAAAAGCCATGCAAAAAAAAGACACAGGGTCAGCAACAAAATCACTGCCTTGTTTTTCCTCCTTAAAGGGACTAACAACAAATAGAGCAGCAAGATCTGTAGAATCATAGAATCATCCAGGTTGGAAAAGACCCCTGGGATCATCGAGTCCAACCATCTACCCTACTCTGCAAAGTTCTTCCCTACACCATATCCCCCAACACCACATCCAAATGACTCTTAAACTCATCACAGGATGTCGCACCACCCACCCCCCTGGGCAGCCTATTCCAGTGTCTGACCACTCTTTCTGTGAAGAATTTCTTCCTAATGTCCAGGCTAATCCTTCCCTGTTGCAGCTTGAAACCATTCCCTCTTGTTCTATCACTAATTGCTTGTGAGAAGAGACGAGCACCAACCTCTCTACAACGTCCTTTCAAGTAGTTGTAGAGAGTGATGAGGTCACCCCTCAGTCTCTTCTTCCTCAAACTAAACAGTCCCAGCTCCCTCAATCGTTCTTCGTACGATTTATTCTCCAGGCCCTTCACCAACTTCGTTGCCCTCCTCTGCACCTGCTCCAGCACCTCGATATCAAAAGTTTGCATTAAATTTGCTATGGATTTATACTACATGTAATCCAAAGCCTTTTACAGAGATTCACTCCACAGATCCCATGATTGTGCAAACAGCCATGATGCGGAATGACAAGGAATCATTCTAGCACGTTAAGGGCAAAAATAAGAAGCAGAATTTCACTGCTAGCACTAATTCCAGCAGCAACTATCATTGTGTACAGTTAAGTGGCACAAACACTTACATAGTAGATAAAGTAGCAGCGAGCAGATCCCACTCTCCCACTGAACAGACAGGCCATAAACTATCCATTTAAACTGTACTTTTAACTTTTTCAGAACAGCTGGTTCAAATCTTTAAGTAAAATATAAAATTACAGCACCTGCCCTCTTCTGAGCAATTAAACAAGCTAAGTAACAATTTATTGGCTAAGGGAATTCAGCCTGTGGTTTGATTGTCCAGCAAGTGCCTTATGTCATGCAGCTTGTCCTCTTTCTTAAAAGCTCAGTCCAACTAAGCGGTGGACTGAATGAAGTCCACAAGCAGCCTTCAGCTACTTTCCAAATTAGACACTTTGTTAGCCTATTTGGCAACAAGATTTGCAGGAAGTAGTGCACAAAGGAAAATAAAGAGTCAAGTTTACGGGTTTAACCTCCTACTTAACAGTTTTGAAAAAAACAAGTGACAGTCATTTAACTGAACAACTTCAACAGAAGCAACCGGAGTTACATGAGCACGCCTGACCTTGGATGACAGTACAACAAAGGAGGTTTCTTTCTGCCAAAAGCAGCCTGTCATATCTTTTGTATATCTGTCTCTGCAGATCACTTCAAGGTCTGCTAGCACGCTAGCTTCAAGAAAAGACAATGCTAGTGGGAAAGTTTCATCTTGCATTAAGACAGAGGAAAAATATGTTCCTCTGAGAGTGAATTCACAGCAGTGGGGGAATACTGCTCTTGAAAATACTTATCTGAATCTAAAGGTGTAGCATCAGGGAAGACAGAGAGGGTTCAATTCAATAGTTTGAATCTTCAGAATAAGACAAGACACGTTAGTTTACATACAGCCATCTAATCCACGTCTCAACATTTAACACTGATCCTTGTTCCCCTTTCCTGCTTTGCTGGCCCATGTGGAGTCTGAAATGCTTTTCAGCTTTGCCAGAGCAGGAATGCATTACTGCACCTTATGTTGCAAAGCAAGGCAAGTGACAGCAGAAGAGACCCACAGTGCCTTCACCCTGCCTGCTGGAGTGCTCCCTCTCTTTTGTGGGGTCAGCAATCCAGCCATCCCCGCACACTGCTGCACGCAGGGTGGGAGCAGACCTGCTCACTCAATGAAGTTATTTACAAGCTTCTTTGCAAGCCCTTCCAGTGTTCAGAAAATACTGCAGAAAGTGCAGAGTAGAGAAAGAGGCTACATGGAGCGAAATTAATCTTTCACTGAGAGTAAAACTAACCAGGGTAGGATTCCTTTCCCCTGCTCACTTGAAAATAAGTATTTAAGTATTTTGATCTGCTCACTCAAAACAAAGAGCAGCTAGGGGACACGTATGGGGACAGTGTGTCACAGCACTGCATTTTAAGTTCCTGGACAGCATATAATTTACCTTGATGAGCTGATTGTTCTTCACATAGTGCAAAGTATTGGATCTGTTGCCACCAGCAACAACAGGGGGGTAGGCCAAGATGTCAGCACCACGAGCCCGGCACTCGAATTCAAACTGGAACACAATTCACAGAGGAGGAGACTGTTAGTGCCAATTCAGGTGATTAACTGCCCTGGGGCTATTATGATTCATGTCCTACAACTGTTTTTTTAATTTGTACAACACAAAGTGAAACTGGAATGTGAGTTCCCTAAATGAAAGCAGCATTGAGGGTTTTCCAAGAACTGGAGGAGAAAAAATACAGAATTATCCACTTTTCCATAGAGTGTTTTAAGCCTGCATCTGGTCTCAAGGAAGTTTCTTCTAGTGCAAGCTGTTCAGCACTGTATCAAACATTCATTATGTTGTCATAAATCATAGAACGGTTTAGGTTGGAAGGGACCTTAAAGATCATGGAGTTCCAACCCCCCTGCCATGGGCAGGGACACCTCCCACCAGACCAGGTTGCTCAAAGCCCCATCCAGCCTGGCCTTGAACACCTCCAGGGATGGGGCATCCACAACTTCTCTGGGCAACCTGTTCCAGTGCCTCACCACCCTCAGAGTGAAAAATTTCTTCCCAATACCTAATCTAAATCTAACCTCTTTCAGTTTGAAGCCATTACGCCTCATCTTATTACTACATGCCCTTGCAAAAAGTCCCTCTCTTGTCTTTCTTGTAGGCCCCCTTTAGGTACTGGAAGGCTGCTATAAGATCTCCCTGGAGCCTTCTCCAGGCTGAACAACCCCAACTCCTCCAGCCTATCACAGGAGACGTGCCCCGGCCCTCTGACCATCTTTGTGGCCCTCCTCTGGACCTGCTCCAACAGGTCCACATCCTTCTTGTGCTGAGGACTTCAATCCATGTGAGGATTTGTTCTTATATAAAGTAATTCTCTTAGTTGCCATACAACTTTGTGAATTTTCAAAGATCCTAAATGTGAGCATGACAACAGTTGTGTTTTGCTGTTGTCTTTTACAATGACAAAGCACTGGCATATTTACAGCAGTATCTATTTTCATGACTCTCTTGAATTAAGAAGGTTTGAAAATATGCACTAACCCAAGGTCTGAGGGAAAAAAGAAAAACATCAAAAAAAAGGCACTGTAAGCTTTAAGATCTTTACTCTTCTTGAGTGATGAAGCTGATGAAAGCATAGAAATTAATAAACTTACACTTATAAAGACCCTCTATATCCTCAATATATTAAAACAGGTCTTTTCTGTAATTACCAAAACCATGTGGGACAGAACAGTCCAGGACACGCCCACAAGCAGGTTTTACAATCCTGATCTGGAGTGAAAAATTGATCTGTAAAATCATTTTCTTTACAAGTCAGTACTGCTACTCAGTGCCATGTCAGCACAGGCCCATCTATGTCGTAACAGCAGGTCAAATCCTGCTGATGTTTCTCAAGCAGGCGTCTCACTGCAATGCCTTACAAAATTCCACACCAAATGTGCAGGCCAATTAGTCCGCATTTTGTAACTAGAAGGCATCTACTACTTCAAGATAGCTGTGGTAATCGGATGCAGTAAGAGGCTTTAAAAATAGGTGTTATAACTACTTAAATTCTGTACAAGAGAAATGTATTATAGAGTAAGATAACATTATGTGGTTCCTAGGGACCACAAGAGTTGGGTGAAGAAGAAATGTGCTACAGTGGGAGGCATGTTATAGAGAGATTTTACATTTCTGGTTTCCTGGAAGGATAACCAACATCCAGCCCTTCTATCTCACCTCCAACCATGAAGTACTCACCTTTGCATACAGAAAGGCTTCATCCACTGGGGATTTGCTGGCAAACATTGTCTCTACGAAAGCCTATGAAAAAGAAAGGCCTTTCAGTTAGCAAAGGAGCCTGAACTTGAAAGAAGTTCTTTTTTTTTAACCTGCTCTCTTCTGAGGAAGGCCTAAAATCATCTGGCCTGGAACACGGGAAGCAGAGGCAGCTGAAAATGCACAGTGCTGTCAAGACTAGAACCAATTAAGCTCTGTTTCCCGTGAAATTGTATTTAGGGGCTGACTGACCCTAGTTTTTGAAAAAGGATTAGATGATTGAAGCTGATCCCATGGGTTGGCATTTTACAGGTTGCCTCACCTATGGATTCCCTCGCGTGTAACAGGAGTGCCCTATGCAGCTTTTCCCTCAGAGAACAACAAGCTGTGCCCTTCTATTCTATTTTAATATTTACAAAAACATAATTGCATTTGAGGTTATCTGTCAGATTTGTTTAAAACTGGCCACTGAGTTCAGAAGGTATTTGACGGATAAGGGGGAATTGGGAGTCATACACAGGCAATGTGCTCACAAAAATATTGTTTCCTCAAAACAACAGGATAAATGGGAAAGAAAATGGTGTAGGGAAGTTGGGAAGAGTAAAGAGGCTACCCCTGTTCCTGAATGGATATTGGTTTTAAACAAATCTAACTGCTGTTAGCTTTTCTTCACTGGAGTTACACTAATTGAGAGAAGCAGGTAGTCCAAGCTGTCTTCCTGTTTCTACTTGTCTCGTGGAGGCAGCTGAGCCCAGCTGCTGGTTGACAGACAGCAGTTCAGTAACGGATTACACCAAAGCTATATCCTTCCAGCCCATCTCACTCCACCAACAACCCCCTCCTCTTTCCTCTTTAAAGGAATGTACTGGTTAATTTGGAGAGCACACGACCCCATACCTCTGCTGTCACTCGTCCAGCTATCTTCATCCTTTCAATCTCTGCAGGAGATTTGATCAGCCGAAGGTTCTGCACTAGATGTCGGATGCCCTGGATGTGGTTTTTGTTCCGAGCTTTTATCTCAGCCAGGGGCTGCATGTAGTCAGAGTGCAGCTCTGTGTGCACTGGCTTTTTCAAGTCATACCAAACAATATTTGACTCACCTGGAATACAAAATAAAAGCTGACACAGACAATGATAAATGCAGAAACTTCCTCACCATACTGAAAAAACTCACTCCTCCTAAAGTAGACCTGTTGCTGTATTTGAAAAATTAATTTCCTCTACATCTATGGCATTTACAGACCATATACACACTTTCACTGTCACAGGATACTTGTGATCTCTTCAAAATCTGTACAATTACCAACGCATAGCATGTAGATTTGACAAATCCCCACTTCCATGCAAATATTAAGTTTTATGATCATCACTGAATGTACCTTGCACATATACATTCAGAGTTTGCATATCAAAGTTGCAATTGTATAAGCTAAGCAGCCATTGCACCTAGGCCCTCCTTCTTTGGTGAAAGTAGCCATTAGCAGGTGATTCCAAAAAGTCTCTAATAAACAGGGCATTTATGAAAGACTATTTCCCCTAGTACATCCTCCCTACTTCTGGTTTCTTCATTTCAAGACTGCATCTTCATAACGGTGATTAACTGCTTTTCACAGACATTTCCCCCACGGAAACTTCTGAATCCATTCATACTTTTGACATTCCAAACCTTCAAGAATGATCTACAACTCAAAACTTACGAGGTGTCAAAACCTGCCATCTGATCATTTTATTCAGTCTTTCTTTTATTTGTAAATTATGAAAAATAGCGACTAATCATTCCTACTTATCCTCTCTCCACTAGCCATAACCATACACATCTCTCAAACCCTACCCTCTGTTAACTTTTTCAGACTGACCTGGACATAGCTGGACAAACGTGCTATCTCATACACACGCCATACTTCTGATCATCCTCACTGCCCTTCCTGTGACTTTTCTATTTTCATATAACATTTTTTGGAAACAAAATAACTAGAATCTGAGATGGTATTTAAGACTCCAGCATTCACTCTATTTATTTATGTAATTCCCCCAAGCTGTTGTCCTTTTCATATCATCATAAGCCTTCAACTTCATTTTATAATGCACTTACGTTCATTCTGCATTATAAATAATGAGCCTAGAGAGTGATGTTAGATGCAAAAGAACACATCTAAAAGATGTGTTCTTCTAAAAGCCATGTTCATATTTCAAGAGCAAGTTAACACACCAGTAAAAAAGCTGAGTAGATTAACCACCTCCCTGCGTGGATCATTTTTCAAGTATATTACAAAAAAAATACCTTCAAGTTTCTTATGCTACATCTGGCTCTGGCTCTGTCAGCAAAAATATGACTAAAACAGTAACACAGTTTGCAATGCTCTCTTGTTTATCCTGTTCCTTACATTTCACAGATGTGCACACTGGCATTCACATGGGCACACAAGAAATTCAGAGGGGAGAAAAACGTATTATTTTCAAAACTACATTCCCATTAGTGACCCTCAAGAAGCTAACAAGAATTTCCAATTGTCTTTGTCATACTGTCATACCCCCTGCACCTCCTCCAGTTCTTGAATTCGTGTCACAGACCACCTTCCAAACCCATACCATTCAGACCTGCAAACCATGACTCATTCCCCCTCCATTATTTGTTACCTTTCAGCTTAGCCACCAAGTGCCTGAACTCCTCGATGGTGTAAGCTTCATCTACTCCTGTGAGAGCAATTGCCCCATCCGTGCCCGATCTGGGCCCGTCCCACAACTCTCGGCTTGGATCTCTCCGGGGAACAAAAAGTATGGATTTGTGGGAGGGCAGTGCTTTGCCAGGAATGCTCTGCAGCACCAGGATGCTGTCAGGTTCCTGGAACCCACAGAGATACAGGAAGTTAGTGTCCTGGTGGAAAACGTAGGGGATGTCATTGCTCATATAATATGTGGGGTTGGACAGCAGAATCACTGTGTGGTCCAATCCATCCCAGCCATGGGCTTCCTTCTGGATCAACGCCATCAGTTTGTGTCGGCGAAGAGCATATTCCACTTGTGACAGTCCCGGGGTTACCTCTCCTACAAACACAAAACAAATCAGGTCAAGAAATTCAAGGCACTCGTGATATTTTCCTAGTTGTGTGCCTGATTCCTGCCTACTCCCTTATGCCTTTCATGTGCATGGCTTCCCTGTGGTCCCTCATCAGCCTTTCCATTGCTCTCTCACGCACCTCTTCAGCTTCCACCCCAACAGCACATCCTCACTCAATCTGCTCCTCCATTATGCAAAACCAGAAATTTTTTAACAAATTAGATTTTCTATTACGTATTTCTGTGCAAAAGCAGAAATCACAAAACCTGGTAGATTTAGACAAATATCCAAAACAGATGGATGTTTTCAGAACAACATGTGAAAAAAGGGGAAGGGACAAGGCAAACTGGACTTTGACTGCTGAAAACTGATGGGTTTTACAGCACCTGGACATTGAACAGAGGATTACCTCCTGAGGTTGAGCATTAGTTTACTCAGATAAAGCTAGAATGTCTATTCAAATACACACTAAGTCAACTCATAAAGTAACTAGTTCTAAACCATAAAGTTTAGACAGTGGGAGATCATGTAGAAACACAGACGTTGCAGAGTCTAACCAGTCACAAGATTCCAGACAGAGAGAAACCACGAACTGCAGGCTGGCGGCAGACTCCAATTAAGAGAAGGAATCTTCTCCAAGGCAGATGTAGATTTTCTCAATAATTAACAATTAGGATTTTTCCAAAGTCAAATACCACATTCACAGTGACTCTAACTAAACAAATGATTTCTTAGATGAAAGCACATTTTAAACTGCTCCAGTCACAAGGGATATGAAGTCAGCAATCAAGATACTCACCAAGTTGAAAGAACAACCAACAACAGCTTAAGTATGTATTTTTAAAAAGGTGAGACTTCTTAACTATAATTAATATGGAAGCCTTAATCAGTACTTTGGTTAATACCCTATTTTAGCATAGATTGCATTTTCATACTGTTAACTTTCTACTTCCAGTGTCTCTTTTTCCTCTTTAATATATTAAGCAGTGATGATTCTAGAATAAAAACTGAAAACTGATTTGTACTGAAAGTGGATTCCTGCATGGGTGGGGAAGTTCTATCCAGAATGTTTTTCCTTGAAAGAAAATCACAGATGTTGTAATTGCATTAAATTTTACTCCTTTTCCACACCCTACATCCCCAGCACCTATTTGGTGTAAAAGTCCTTTTTTTTTTTGAAAGAAAAAACTAAAACCACTGAATTTGGTTTATTCATAGATCTAGAAATGACAGAGAACACAGAAATTGTTTTAATGCAATCTGACCCCACATTTCTACAATATTATACCGCTAATTTCCTACACTCCACTGCATTCCAGTCATCTATCACACGGAGTCCAGTGAAGTTTAGAAGCTGCAGTAGGGTGGGACATGGGAATCCCTCTTGTCTTCTGATGGAAGGCCTGGAAATTATCTTTGCCTTAAAAGTATTTGCTTTTAAAAACAGTAATTGCAATAAAATAATGTTGTATTATTGTAAGGAAAACATCGCTCCTTTATTAAATGGAAAATTACTATAGGCACCTACAATTAATCTCCAGTGTCTCAGCTGTGAGTACTTTTAAAATGACAGCCTCATTTACTGTGAGCTCTTAATCAGTGCCCTGAACAACCTAGTCTAATATTGAAGTTAGCCCAGCTTTGAGCAAAGGGTGGACCCGCTAACTTCATGAGGTTCCTTCTGACCTGAATTATTCTACAGTTGAATGGCTAAGTGCATGGCTCATCTGTTCTCTCTGTATACCTACCTGTGGAAAAAGAACACAGAATCAGAATGTTTTCCTGGACGTATTCCTGAATTTATTTTTATTTCCTTTTTATTTTATAGATTTAATCACAGTCATCTCGTACCTACATGCTCATTTTTCATTAATCTCATAGAACTGCACAACCTCAGCTTCTCTTTCATCACTACTGTCTAACTTTATAGCCACAAGGCTCTTTTTCTTCTTTTCCTCACAGCTTGAATACTCTTCAGGTGGCACGCTCTTTAGACAAGTGGTGTCCCTCTATCAATAAATCCCCCCAATCTCCTTTTCTGAATGACACCTTTATTTTGTGTCTCACAAGACACTGGATATGAAGCATTCTGGCAATTCAGGTTGCACAAAGGTCTCACCCTTAACATAAATCATATGTATTTGCAGGACAATAAACTCACAAAATGCCACTGTGGTTCTGAAGTCTGTGACACAGAGCATTCAACAAGAAAAAGGTAAAAAGCTAACACATGAAGCCTATTTTTGGAACCAGTATCACCTCAGGCAAGGAAATGAACTACTAAATATAATTACTGCCTAATGAAGGTAATCATAAACAGCTGAAATCAGAGACACCTGTATGATACAGCAAATCAATACTCTGTCCTAGGCATCTCAGCAAAATAGAGACAAGAATGAATACCAATGATTGGCTTATACAGGGCCTGAACCTAACCTGGTTTGAGAAGGTGTGGGTGTGTGAAGGGGCTGGGCTGGCCCAAATACCGGTTTGGAATCTTCTTCTGCTGGGCGGGCTGGATGGAAAATCTTCGGAGACCACATGACTTGCAAACTGGAGGAAAAAAAAAAAAAAAGCACCACATCAAGGTAAAAGACCTTTCCAGTCAGCAAATTGCAGAGTTATACTCCAGTCATCTGACTCTTGGTAACATTCATTCACCTTATACGATATAAATATCCCACTTTAACTTTTCAATTTGCTGTGTAGCATAATAGTTTTTGAAACAACGTGTACAGAACTTAACTAATGATCAAATATTCATAAAACAGATTGAAAGAAATTAACATATACTAAACCTGACAATCCAGCAAGAAAACCCAAAGAGCTATGTTGGTTTGCACATGCCCAATCCCTGCACTTGCTCTCCCTTCCTTGCTTTCCTCAGACACTGCAGGGCTCAACGTACAATGCCTGTATATCATCTTTTCTTGACTATGTCTTCAAAAATACCACTCGAATGGAACAATTATACAGTTTTCAAGGCCTTTCCAGTTCCACAAGTTTATACAGTGAGGTTATTTTTTTTCTGTATGAAAGATTATTAAGAGTTTCTGTTTATGTATTTAACTTACTTGACATTAGAATTAGCCAAATTGAAAACCGTTCCTCAGCGTACAGTTATGTATCCCTCTTCCAAATTCACACACAGCCAAAGCAGACAAGTTTTAAAGAGAATTACAAATGTGCATTTGGGATCTGGGGGTGTGCACGGTAAGATAAAAGCAAAATTTAAATACAACTGTCACAAACTTTACCAGTCTTGTAATTCTCAGTCACACTTTTTTGTCACAATGTGCCTAGGTACAAAATCAGAGGCACGGAAGGAGATGGTAATCAGTTTCCTAACATCTACCAGCTGATGTTTCCAAAACTGGTTCTCTTTTATGTCACTTACCACGTGCCTACTACAAAAGCAATTCATGCTGCCGTAGCATGGCACTGGATTCTTAGGACAAATGACACCCAACCCTTCACTAGCGTAAGCAAGCGTAACACAAGCAGTGCAGCTGCCTGCTTGCCAGAGGGCTGAGGCTCAGAAATTTACAGCAGAACACACAGACCGTGAATTTTCTGCGGGAGACAATACAATGAGCCACTAAATGAAGATCACTTGTGTGTGACAACCGATAGTCGTAACGTAAAGCATTCACTATGTTGATGACTGACTGGAGTAACTAAGTCTGGAGACTTAGGCAGTGAAACACAACAACCGCCTTTTGTGCAGTTTAAAAAGAGAAGATTTTCATTGATTCTCTCCACCTACAGAGAAAACAAACCGGATACCTTGCAACGAGACAAGGGAACACAACAGGCATTAAATAAAGCAGTTTTTTGAAGACAACAAGAAGCTTTCCACTTTGAGGAACCACTGCGGTTTTTTTTTTAACATAACAAGCCGTTCTTCCCCCGAGTGCAACCCTGCCGGCGGCCAGCCGCTTTCCCGCGCCCCTCGCACCCACAGCGAACGGGCCGCGGGGGGGAACCTGGTGCTGAGGGGAGAAGGGCGGGCTCTGAGCGGATGTAGCACCCAGCGTGCCCCGGGGACGTAGGCCCGGACAGGGCCCCAGCGGGGCTGACCCGCGGAGGAGCAGTACGGCATGTGTGTGTGCGGGTAGCAGTCTCTGACCTGAGAAGCCGCGCAGGCCCCTCACCGCCGCCACAAGCCCCTGGGCCGGAAGACGCGACATCTCCCAGGGAAGAGGCTGGCGTGGGGCCCGGCCCGCCGGGGCCTTCCCTCGCCACCGCGCAGCGCGATGACGCCATCAACGAGCGCCGGCGCCGCTAGCACAGGCGCCCGCGGCGGTCGCCTGTCTCGACGGTAGCAAGGAATGCGAGAAAGAAGCCGAATCACGGCGGAACCGGGGAGAGGCGGGCGGCAACACCAAGGAGTGAAGAAGGGAGGGGGCCGCAACGATGCCGCACATAGCAGGACCCCCCCCCTCGGCGGCCACCTCCGCTTCTAGAACGTTCCCGCCGCTGCGCGGCAGCGGGGCGGGGCCAAGCCGCTG
>NW_015094506.1:4986204-4986672 GCF_001431845.1 Calidris pugnax | reverse complement strand
GGGACGTAGGCCCGGACAGGGCCCCAGCGGGGCTGACCCGCGGAGGAGCAGTACGGCATGTGTGTGTGAGAGTATCAGTCTCTGACTTGAGAAGCCGCGTCGGCCCCTCACCGCCGCCACAAGCCCCTGGGCCGGAAGACGCGACATCTCCCAGGGAAGAGGCTGGCGTGGGGCCCGGCCCGCCGGGGCCTTCCCTCGCCACCGCGCAGCGCGATGACGCCATCAACGAGCGCCGGCGCCGCTAGCACAGGCGCCCGCGGCGGTCGCCTGTCTCGACGGTAGCAAGGAATGCGAGAAAGAAGCCGAATCACGGCGGAACCGGGGAGAGGCGGGCGGCAACACCAAGGAGTGAAGAAGGGAGGGGGCCGCAACGATGCCGCACATAGCAGGACCCCCCCCCTCGGCGGCCACCTCCGCTTCTAGAACGTTCCCGCCGCTGCGCGGCAGCGGGGCGGGGCCAAGCCGCTG
>NW_015094506.1:4962779-4986135 GCF_001431845.1 Calidris pugnax | reverse complement strand
GGCGCGCGGTCCCGCCGCGTGGCCGGGAAGAAGGAGGAGGAGGAGGGGGGGGCGGTTGGGGCCGGTCCGGTCCTGTTCTGTTCCACGGGTGTTCGGCGGGGAGCGGCTCCGGTGCGCGGCCGCTTTCCACACACACACCCCTTCCCTCCTCCTCCTCCCTCTCCCTGTTTTCCCGCCGCAGGGCGCGGTGCGGTTACGGCTGGAGCGTTAGAAGGGGTTTGTTATTGTTTTGTTGTGGTGGTTTTGTTTTGTGGTGTTTGTTTTCTTTAAAAACTCTCACCATTCCCGTTGCAAAAGCCTGTGTCCGGCCCCCTCCGGCCATCTCAGGGGCTCGGCTTTCCAGGCTGGAAAGCCTCAGAGCAATTAGTTACCCCCCAGCTAATTCTCGCATGATGCGGCAGAGTTGGCTAACCCGCCTGGAGACGGAGCCGAGTTTGTGGGGAGGTGAGTGGCGTGGGTTTCCATCCCGGTAGCCCCAAAGCGTAAAATAACCTGACGGTTCAATGCCCCGAAGGGTTCCTGACTAGAAAAAAAAAAAGTGTTTTATTTTGCCCCTTGGAAGTTTTAGGTATGGAGGAGCTGAAATGCTGCTCCCCTGTGAGGCACTTCAAGCATCTGCACGTCGCCTGTCACGGCAGGTGCTTCTCGGTATAAAAACATCTTTGGGTCCCACCCTGAGTGCCCAGAAACACCAGCTTGGAAAGGCTGAGGTCCTTTGCTGCTGGCAGAGAAGCCCCACGTTCACTGTGCTGCTGGGGTGCCTCTGCTTGGCTTGGCTTTCATAGCTACAGCCCACGCTCGAGGGCTCAGAAGTGAGAACTAAGTCCCTGCAGATGCACATTTTGTGAAAGGGGAAGGTAAAAATCTCCTATCTAGTGACAAACTGGGATTTATTTTAGAAAATTTGCTTTAAATTTTCATCTGAAACTATTTTAACAGTACTTTCTGCTGTATTAATTAGCAGATTACAACTAATTACAGCTAATTAGGTGCAAAACTAACTAATTAGTTGAAAAACTAGTGGGGTTTTGTGTGCACGTATATATAAGTAAATACTGGCACCTCACAGTATGCCATATAACAGAAATGGCTACAGTGAACTACTTTTTTTCTTTTTACAGTGACGTTTAAACTTCTTTGTGTCTGAATATCAGCGTGGTTGTAAAACCAATCCTATTTAACTAAGCTTGGTTTTGCAGTACTGACAGTAGCTGCGCACACACCTAGGAAGGAGATGCATATCTGTTTATCCTACTGCAGGTCTTCAGTTCCTTTTGCTGATGTGCAAAAGACTTCAGTGCCTCACCCTAGGTTACATCCATTATTCTGTTGCGTAATTCCGAAGGTGTAAACAGTATTTTGGGAGGGAGAGGAACAACTCTGACTTCTTTTGGCCAGAGAAAGCATTAGGGAATGGAAAGGTGATCACCTGACTTAGAACTTTTTCCATGTTAATAGGGTCTCTAACTTCCAGGTTAATGTTTAAGAGTTTACATTTGGTTAATAGAAGGGTGTTTGTATTATAAGTATAAAAATTAGGTTTTGGAGTTCTGGAATGGTTTTTTCCATCTAAGATCTTCACTGGATATCTTTATCTCAGAAGTTAGAAAAAGTATTTCAAAGGAGAATCTTCTGTAGCTCTTTTAAGTTCTCTGGTTTTATTTACATATTTGAGCTAAATATTTGAGTAAGTTATTGGATAGTTGGAGTAGTAGAGAAATTACTTTTCATGTCAAAATGGAAGCTTGGAGGGTTCCCCTCTTCTCTTCCTTAATAGTGCTGTTTGCAGTAGGACTATTTTGTGTGTTTATAGGGTCTACTCATTCTTTGGAAACTGCTTGAAACTTAGCATGGCCTGGCTTCAGGAGGAAATAATCTCATTGAGTCTATCTCAGTCAGGCTTACCTGTATTAGTGTTAAAGACAGGCTTAGTCCCCAGGGTGATGTTGTGAGTGGTTAGAGAATAATGACTAAGTGATACTGAAATCTATCAATAATTTTTTCAATGAAAATTCTGGTCATTGATCTGTTGTTTTCTTAAAGCTAATGATTCTAACTTAAATGATGCTACCTGCTCATCAAGCCAGAATGAGATGCTTTATTTCTGACTTGCTGTTAAAGTTGCATCAGAAGTGTTGAGTCTTTCCTGTTTTCATGTATTTTCTAACCTTTATTTAACCTGTATTTAATTTTTACATAGATGCTTTCTGTATAGAAATCATACACCAGTGTATGCTTATGTTTGGAAAGTATTTTGACATGGCTTTTTAGTCATACCTGCTTTTTCATAATTGCATAAAAATACAAATATTTTGACATGAATTGTTATGAAATGAGTCATTAAAAGGCAACATGTTTCAAAAACCTGCAATTGAGCAAAGAAACAATAGCAGCCCTTAAAAGTAAAGCACAGAAATCCAAATTGATGAACAGGGCTTTTTGCCTCTTCTGTTGTTTTGTTCAAATAGAATTTGACCCTTTTGAATTCTTGGTAATCCAATTTCTCTCTGAAGATAATTTTGCTGTCAGTGATGAAAGTGGATGCAGAAACAACACTTGTGGTTCTTCCAACAAGCAGCATTTCTCATCACTGTGATGAGTGATGCAGTCATTGCTGCAGTGGAGTCCTGACAGCTCCCAAGAGTTGTTACTGGAATTGCACAACTCTGTTTTAGCACAAAGGGTCCATTTAAAATCTTTTTTGTTGTTGTGTGTATGCTATTTATACAGCTCAGTTTCTGTCTTTGCCTTTAAGACTGTCTCATATATCTGTATACTGTTAGGTTAAATACGTTGCAAACTTTGCATATATCCTTGCTGTGCTTTTTATCATTGTAATCAAATACTGATTTAAGGGATTTTAGAGTAACTTGCTTTTGAATTGTTCTGGGACTGTAACTCTAGATTTGATAGAGGATAACTGGATAATAAAAACATTTTCAAGGTCTGGGAGTGAAACTGTTTAGCCTTGGCAGTCCATAAAGTAGCCTATTTTAAAGCCTGCATATGTATTAGTTAAACATATATCATAGACTGTTCTGAGCCTGGAAAGTTTTAGAGGGGGTGTGAAGAGGGCAGAGGTTGTTTCAGCCTTGAGATAATTCAAGGTGTCAGACTTGTCAGACTTAAAACTGTCTGATCTTGAGGCTGATAATTTGGAATTGCTCAAGAATTTGATTCCTGCCTGGTTTTTTTGTTCTGTTGTTTTGTTTTTTAGCTTGAGCTGTTCTTAAATATGTGATTGGAAGCTGGGAATGTTATTGACATTTTTGAGTTAGAGGGTTCTCAGTCTGCTTCCAGTAAGTCAGGCTTTGTAAGAGTCTTACTGTTTAAAAAAAGAAAAAGGAAAAAAAGAAAAAAGTGTTGCCAGCAAGCATTAGATGGATCTTAACTTGTGTGTATTGTGTTACCCTGGACATTAGCTACTAACACTACTAAAATGCTTCAGAATTTGTGGTTTCCTTTGTGCAGAAGACAAGAAGTTCCAAGGCTTCCCTAGGCAGTCCCTATAGTCCTACGGAAAACTCTGATTTCTTTTTAACAGACTAGTAAGGAATTATGTGCCCTATTGTCAGCCTACAAGGGTAAAAATTTAGGAGGAACAGTTACTACAAGTGCTGTATGTTTTGCCTAGCCCTGTAACAATTTATCGGACTGCAGTTGTTTAGTTCTTGCAGCATAATTTAGATTAAGTAATGTCAGCATTCCAGGCACGCATTTAGATTTTTGCAATGGCTTCGGAAGATGCCAATTTTTGGAACTTATGGTATTTTATCTTGACAGTTTATCCTTGTAGACTGGAGGTAGTGTCGTGCTGTTTGCTTGCCTTTTTCTGCAGGGCCTTGTGCCAGAATCTGTCACTCCTACCACCTCCTTCTCCCTCTTCCACCCTCTCTCCCCAGTTTATCCCTGTCCCCATCCCGTCCTGCCCCATCCAGGTTTGTTTTCAGCCTCTTTGGGGCCTGAGCCTGAGGTGGTGCTGGTGACAGGAGGGGGAAAAAAGAAAGGAGAACGGGACTGAAGCAGCCTGACTTAAGCTGTAGGATTTTATTCTTAGGATATAGTTTTATGTTGCACTAATTCCTGAAAGCAGATAGTCCTACACCTTTCCAGTTCCTCCTGCCTGTTCCTGTTGGCCCCGTTTCTTCTCCTCTTCCTTGCATCACGTCTTAACAGTTGTGTGGGGCCTCAGGGAGTTGGTCAAGCCTGCTGAGTTGATAGAAATGTTTTTATCCCTTCAGAGCGTGTATGGCCAGAGCAATTGAAAACTATTGGGAGATGGAAATGCCAGGCAGAGGATGGATGGGAATGGTAGTCCTTGTGGCAGCTTGCCATTAGGCGTGATTAGATGTTATATGAAACAGCTGGAGAATTCAGCCTATGCTTATTTCTGGCTGCTACCCAAAGTCGATATAATATAGAAGTTTATTCTATACTGAAAGAATGCTGTCTATACAGAGAAAGCTTCTTAACTTGTAGCTAAGGAAAGACATGAATATTGAAATACATAAGAGAAATGGAATTATTGTCTAGGCAGCAGTTTTTTAATTGCATAAGCATTTTAGGCCATTAGGGTTTTCCTAACTTGTTAGATTTCTGTTCCAAAAATAATTCTAATTTTAGTAGTATCTGTAATAATACAGCTTAGTTTTGACTAAAAACATAAGTTACGTTTTAAGGAGAAAATTTCAGCCAAGGAGGCAGCTTTTCCTTATGAGAAAGGGTGGGTGGATGATGTGCGTAAGTACAAATGACAGTGGGGTTCTAGGTGAAAGAGCCAACAGACACAGTGGGCATTGTGTTACACCGAGAAAAGCATGGTGCATGTGTGCTTTTTATTTGCTGGTTTTACCGTGAATTGGATCATCATGTTTTGTGTCACAGCAGAAAGCTGAGATTATCAGCAGGATTTGAATCAATAAAACACATGTCACTCTTTTGATAATCTTACTGTTTTGTTTTTTCTTCTCTATTTTCCTGAAAAGTATGGGAGGCACAATACCGCCTGCTCCAGCCAATACCTCCACAGAGGAGACAAGTAAGGTGAGATACGAAGAATTTATCATAAAAACTAACACTTGGACTCTGCAAAAAATACTGAGCAGGAGGAGGGAAAAAATTGCTGTCAATTTTCACTTAAATAGGGTGGGTCAGTATGCTAGGGTGAGTGAGTGGGAGAGTTCAGTCTGAAGCCCATTGCATGTTGTAGATGACTCGTTACAGATGGTTTCCTAATTTTTTTCAAGCGTTATCATGCTCCATTTCCCTAATCCTGAATGCCTCATGTTCCAGGCAATGCAAATGCCAAACAAAGTCTCGATTTCTTTTTTTTTTAATGTTCTCATTGTTTATACACCTCTTCTGTAGTCATTAGTGGATTAAATTATAATCTGTGCATGAGAAGAAATATTAGTGAGCATGGTAGGTAATGAAGTGAACAGTTGAACTAGCAACTTTTTAAGGCAGTATTGTTGAAGAGTTTTTCCTCATATTTTGTTCATTTGTTTTAAGGAACACAATAAACTTGGTTTATAGATATTTGTAGAGGGATTTTCCCACGCCTGAAATTCTTTTAGAAAAAGTAGATATTTTTCTTTTCATTTGTTCTATTTAACAAGATGGTGGATGCTGTAATTACTGGCTAGTTAGAACTGTATGGAGGGATTGTGTGTGTGGAAAGTATGGTCTGTGACACTGAGTATACAGACAAGCAGCTTAAGTCTGTGATAAAGCAGGACATGCTAAATTACAGGATTCAGAGGAAATTAGTACCGTTGTTGGAAGATGATAAGAAAACATTTGAAAAAACATTCTAAGTATGTGTAAGTGGCAAAGATCTTGGATCTTGGCAATTGCAAACAGTATTTTGATCATTGACACGAGCTTATCGGTTACTGCTAAGGGACCCTGGCTAAATAGCATTAAATTGAGAGAATTTTTGATCTGGAGAATGTGAGGGAAGGCAGGAAGATTGGAAGGATTGGTTAGTATTAATTGCAAAACTCTTTCTGAATTGGGTATTATCTGAATTATTTGGGTTTGATTATTGAATTACACAATGTGAAGGATGTGCTTTAGGAATAATAGAAGTTCATGTGTCAAAGTTTGGGCTCTGAATTATTTGCATGCCTGAGAGACTTAATCTGAGCAGAGGAAAAAGGAGATTTGTATCTTAAAAATAAAAGTTTAGCCGTAGGGCAGTCTTAGGTTTTGAAGATTAATTTTGGATTTTCTAATGCATTGTTATTTATTAGAGAGGGAATGGAATATCAGCCAGAAAGAGTGTGTTTTTACAAATACATTTCTGTTTCAGGGCAAACCAGAGGAACAGCCAAAGGAGCCAGTTAAATCACCTGAACCAGAAAGTGAAGAGAGCGACACAGGTGTGGAAAATAGATTACTTCTATTACATTTCACCAATTTGAACATGATTGTGAAAATCCTCTCTTTTGTTTGTAGATGGAGCTTAATCTTGCTTTTTGTTTTTCCCCCAGAAATTGACAATGAGGGAGTGATTGAACCAGACAATGATGACCCTCAGGAAATGGGAGATGAAAATGTGGAGGTAAGTGCAATATTTTTATTGTCTATGGCAGCAGGAAAGATAGGGAGAGGTTTCGAGTGTGGTCAAGGATAGCAGCTGAGGGGAGATGAGTACCATGTTAGCCAGGTAGCCAGGAGTTGTTTTGGCTCTTTTTCTCCTAAGAAGAAAACTTATGGGCTTAAAACTACAGTCTTTTCTTATCCAAGATTAGAGTCCATCAAAAAGTTCAGCGAGGAAAATCAGGTCAGAAAACACCAAAAAAATTTATCAAAACACCCATGAAAACTAGATATGTGGAAATATGCTATTATTCAACTTAGCTAGCAAATGCGCAAAGGGTAGAATAATGGTGGCTAATGTCTGAAAGCAAAGTTGCTTTTTTTTTTCTTTAAAACTGTGATTTCAATGCAAATTAAAAACAAGATTCTAGAACCAGAAAACTGGACCTTCCTTCTTCTGTGCTGTCTTAGCATGGTAATTCTGGCCTGGACTCAGCAGTCTTGGGGTTCTGTATGTGACTTTTATTTTCTTTATTTTCTTAGGTAACTGAAGAAATGATGGATCAAGCTAATGAGAAGAAGATTGAAGCAATAAATGCTCTAAGTGAAGGTCATAAATTGTTTTTTGGTAGATATTGAAGGACTTTAGGTTTGGTTCCCCTTTTAAAAAAGGGAAGTAAATATCTTGGACAATTTGAATGCTTTCAAGGAAGAAAAAACCCGCTTTCTGTTAGATATCCAAAACTATGTAGAAAACAAAAGTTTCTTTATGTGCTGTCTTTCCAGTGTAGCTGTAGTTTTGCACAGGGTGGGTGAAATGAGGTACTGCAGCATCTTAATTACAAATTGCTCATTATAGTACTTCCCTACATACTATGATTAGTGTCTCTAGTGGTTTGTCTTAATGCAGTGCAAAGCTGTGTAATAAAGATGTGACTTCCTATTTGATTGCATACAAAGTTAAATGTAGAAATTTAACGGGGAAAAATCTCTCCTCCCCTCCAGCATTGATTTTGGAATTTGTACTTCAGTAACACTGCAAGAGGGAGAAATTGATCTTCCTTTGTTGATAATGTTCCATTTAAGAAGTGCATGAAGACGTAACGTGCTGTTAGGCAGGTCTGGCAATTTGAATGTGATTTCATTGTGTAATGATTGAAACTTTACTGGTGTTCGTATTTAGGTGATCTTCAGAAGGCTGTCAACTTGTTCACAGATGCTATCAAGCTGAATCCTTGTTTGGCCATTTTGTATGCCAAGAGGGCAAGGTGAGTTGTCATAAATTAGTGATTTCTGTTTCTGTTCTGTTATTTTCATTAAGGAACCTAAATAGAATGGCAACATAAGGATCTAGGTAAATTTAAACTACATGAGGGAAAGAAAAAAGTACAGTTCATGCCTTTTCTCTGAAATGTGATTAATCAGATTTGCTGAAGCAGCTATATACAGGATATTGATAATAGAGTAAGTAAGAGAATGAATAACGCCTTTTGGTATTTTGAGTTAAAATAATGCCAGATAGCAAACACTTGTAAAACTGAAGGTTATTCTGGGATTAAGACAATGAAAATCATGCCCTGTTTGGATGCAAAGTTAATTGTGGATTATGTGAATTCTCTCCCTGTTGTACCTGCTAAATTAATTCATTCACTGTGAAGTACACTACAGTCTCAGATTCAACAGTCCTATGTTTGAACAGGCCACACCTATTCCTCAATCTTTCAATACCCACTTTACTACTAATTGCATCTACCAGACTGCAGATAATGCATTGGGGACATTGTCAGATTTGATGTGTGATTGCCCTAATTCATCCTCCTAATTCTTGAGGAAGGCTGGGCAAATACAGGTTGCAGAAGTTCCCACAGATACTATTTTTTTAACTTTTACACACACACACACAAAAAAAAAATCACTAACCATGGATGATTTGGTAGTTTAGTGAATCTTCTCCATAGCAAGGTATAATTCAAAGAGATGTTCAATTCTTTATTACTTCCATGTGATTAGTTAGTGTCCTTTAACTACTCCATTCCAGTATGTCTTAACTGGTATGTGCCTTACTGGTTTTTCCTCCTGGTATGCAAGTTTTTGCATGGAACACCACTTGTGTACCTTGATGCACTGTTGTCATTATAGTAACATTTTTCAAACCTCTTACAGTGCCGTATCTTGTCCTAACACTCTGGTTTTCATTGTTAATCCCAGTCCTGAGAAGTTTAAACCTCAATTTGGTCTCTTGTAGAAATAAGCAAATGGTGTGTGAGGATATTGTAAAACCTGCAGTGTAACAGCAGCGCTGATCGAGTGCTGTGAATAATCCACCTCTGGTGGACTTTGGTTTTAGTTCTGGGGACGTTGTGCATTTGGGAAAGTAGGAGTTTTGTGCATCCAGCCACATTGGAATGTCCCTCGTTGGTGAGGTGTAGCTTTGAGACAGTTGCCTGATGCATTGTCCCTCTGTTTGATTCTAGGAGAGAATGTGACTTTGTGTTTGCTTTATAACAAACCTTAATGATTGCTTGAAGCCAATTAAAGATAACTTAAAGTTACTTACAGGCGCTCCAATCGCTGATACATTGTTTTCATGTAGTTGTAAAAGGACAAAAGTTCTGACTTAGAGTATCTTGAATATCAAATACTTCTGTCAATTCAGGAATGTCTCATTATTTTTTTTTTTAGTGTTTTCTTCAGAGGTTTTTAATTTGAAGTGTCTATGCCTTCTAAAGTACTGCCCTACTAGTTAATCTGATATACTTGTGTATTGTAAAATGTGCAGTTATTTTACTTAACTGATGAGGTATTGGAGCTACTTTCTAGGTTTGTGTTTTGGTCTTTTAATGGACTCGTTTCCTATTTTCTTTTATAGTTCTTGATGATTCTAGCTGTTGATCCTGTATGATAACTCATGCTTTCTTTGTCTTACTGTTTTAAAGACTATGTAATATGGCATGCATATTATTATTGCTGTTTTGTTCAAATTGCTAGTTGCCATTGTCTATAGACTCCAAACACATGGAATTGAACTGTCCTTTGCATTTATGTATCCTTTCCTTTGCACAAAAGTTATTGCTGGCAAGGCTTGAGTCTGAACGATGAATTGCTTTCACTTTGTGCTTATGATTCACCTGCAATGATGGGGGAGTTGGGAACTAAATTTCAATGACTTCATTATCACTACGAAATCTTTTTAAACTCAGCTCTTCAAGTGTATTGTCTCACTAGATCGCCTGTTAGTCATCCAAAAATATTTCCAGCTTAAGTTAGTAACTTGGTATTTCAGTATGTACAATAAACCTTCTTGTTCCCACAGTGTTTTTGTGAAACTACAGAAGCCAAATGCTGCCATTAGAGACTGTGACAGAGCCATCAAGATTAATCCTGACTCGGCACAGACCTACAAATGGAGAGGGAAAGCGCACAGGTAATGAAATGCACCTGTAATTGATATTTTCATTATTTAGGTGTGGAGAACAGTTTTGTTTATGCATCCTCCTCTGTGTCTCTGAACTGTCTGTCTTGTACTTGAGAGCAGTAGCCATGAGCCAAGAAACCATTGTGCTGAGTGTGTGGCTCACAGGAAAGAAAGGGTGCTGGTGACTTTATTGATGGCAATTTATGAGTAGTCTTCCTGACGCTGTCGTCTTTTACCTTTTTTTTTTTTTTAAACTTATCTTCTAATACCTGACTGCTGTTCTGAATAGCACTTTCTAATCATTTGCTAAAGATCATGAATTATAAGACAGTAGGATTTATTTATTTGAGGATCTTTTGTTTTCACTTAGTTCACTTTTTATTTACTAACCTATATTTCTTAAACATTTCTCTGCTGGCCATATTTCTAGATCCTGGAGCTCTTTTACATAGTAAATTAAATTGTCTAGTTATTATTTGTCATGATTGGAGAGTGGTACTAAGCAAATGGTATAATTCTTTAAAACGGCATTAGGCCAGTGTGCATCCTCCCCCAACTATAGTTAAACCTTTTTTTTTTTTGAAAGTGACAATAAATCAGCCAAAAAAAAATACAGTGATGCTTCTTACAATCTGTTTAAAAATATAAATAAAAAATGGAAGGAGTATATGCTAATAGAACTGACCCAAGAAAAAAGCATTTTAAACAGTCTTAAAAAAGGATAGTTTGTTAAAACCTACAATTTTAATAAATGCCATGGAGCCTAAGAAAGAGAAGGCGGGAGCATAGTTTGGATTAATGCCTCTGTAAGCAGAAGTGCTTTGACCATTTAGGCATACCACCATTTACTTAAATTTTTGATTTTCAAGAGTTTGTGTAAATGAATAGTTAAGAATTACGCACAGTAGCTTGTAATGATCTCTTCAACTAAGACATGGTGCATCCAGTTACCTGGGATATTTGAGTGCTGGGTAAAAAAGGTCCACTTAAGCTTGAGGCAGCAGTGGTGTAGACTTGTACAGAACATTCAACGTGTAGTTTTACACTGACCATGTGCCCAGTGGTGCAGAGTATTTTTATTATTGTGCTTCATGTGTTTAGGTAAGGTAACTTCTCCCTGTTGTACCCTTCTTCTTCATAGCAAGCAATGACAATAGCTGACAGAGGGTTCTTTCCCTAATTGTTACTTAAAGCAAAAGTTACTGTGAGGGTATGAAGCAAGTATCATCAAATGGTATTGTAGTGTGCATGTTACAGAAAACACCATGATTATTAAACTTCTGTAAGTACATATAGCTGCAGGTAAAAATACTGAATGCTGCATGGTTGTAAATATTTTGAAGAACGGTTAAGAGTTCAGTTTGCTTTTTTTCTTTCTGAATGTTGATGTCTTCTGAATTTCAGACTTCTGGGTCACTGGGAGGAGGCTGCTCATGATCTTGCATTAGCTTGTAAACTGGATTATGATGAAGAAGCTAGCGCCATGCTGAAGGAGGTGCAACCAAGAGTAAGTGGGGAGGCATAACTGAGGTTCCTCCTATATTTGAGTGACATTGCTGGCTTCAAATTCTTCCAGTATGTATTGTTTTGGGGGAATATGTGTTCAGGTGTCATCTTACACTTCAGACTGAGTTTATAAATACTTCTGTCTTCAATCACAGCTGTTTATATCAATGTGTAGAGAAATCAAGTCTCTGGGGCTGGGCATATAACTGAACTATGGAATAATATTCCTTTTTTAAAATCTTCAGAAGAATCTGAACCAATGGAAGTTTGCCAGGCATTTTAGAATCTAGACTGAAGCATTCAGAAGAGCAAGAGAGTGCTGTGATAATGGAGTTTTTTCAAAATGTTTATGAATTGATCAAAACTTCATCCTAAACATGTTTACAAAGGAAGCACTTTGCTGTGATTTGTACTTTCATTAGTCTGCCCCATGAGGGCAGCATAATCTCTGTAAGACTAGTTTGCAGCTTTTCTCAAGTGGTTGACTCCAGCGCTCTTCTAAGGAAGAACTTTTTGTGCAAAAAAATGTAGGACTGTTGATAGCAGGCTTTCGTTTTCATCTGTTTTGCACATTCCTTTAAAGTGGTTGACAGACCACAGATTGCAGCTGTTGCATTGTATTGGGTTTAAGTGGCAAGGCTGGGAGGAGGTGGAGACTACAGGGCTGGCCTCTTGGAAGAAGAGACATGAGGCTGTCAGTATATCAGATGGAACCAACCTCAGCTGGCTCCAACCCAGACCTGCTGGCCAAAGCTGAGCCAGTCAGTGACACTGGTGGTTCTTCTGTTGATACCATATTCAAGAAAGGGTTAAAAACAGCAGTGCAACAGCTGTGAGAGAGGGGGATAAAATAAAAAAAAAGTGAGAGAAAAAACCCTGCAGATGCTAAGATCAGTGAAGAAAGAAGGGGAGGAAGTGTGCCAGGCACAGGAGCAGAGAGATTCCTCTGCAGGCCATAGCAAAGACCATAGTTAAGCAGGCAGTCCACAACTGAGGAGATAACCAACCTGCAGCCGGTGAAGGACCCCACACCAGGGTAAGTGGATATGCTCTGAAGGAAGCTGCAGCCTTTGGAGAGTCCACACTGGAGCAGGCTCATGGCAGAAACTGTGGCCCATAAAGAGAAGCCCACACAGAAGCTGGTTTTCTGTCAGGAGCCGTAGCCCATGCAGGACCCACGCTGGAACAGTCTGTTGATTAAGGATTGTACCCTGTAAGGAGAACCCATACTGGAGCAGTTCTTAAAGAACTGCAGCCTGTGGGAGGGACCTGTATTTGAGTAGTTTGTGAAGGACTGCATCCTGTGGGAGGGACCCCATGCTGGAGGAGGAAAAAGTGTGAGGATGAAGGACTGGCAGAGGTGCAGTGTTACTGACTGACCACAGCCCTCATCACTCTGCACCGTTTTGGTTTGGGAATGATATAGAAAAGTGAGGAACAAAGGGGTGAAGTTGAGCTTTGGAAAGAAAGGGAGTGGACAGAAGGTGGTTTTGGTTTTATGTCTCTTTCTTATTATCCTCCTCTGTTTTTAGTGGGCAATAACTTAAATTAATCTTCTCCATGTTGAGTCTGTTTTGCGCATGATGGTAGTGGATGAGTGAGATCCCTGTCCTTATCTCAAGCCAGGAGCTTTTCCATCTTCTTTTCTCTCCCTGTCCTGTTGAGGAGGTCAAATGAAAGAATGGCTTAGTGAGCATCTGGCAACCAGCCAAGGTTAACCCACCACAGGCATCAACATTCCTGTGTCTAATAACTTCAGCTTCCAGTTCTCCTACCGCACCTTTGTAAAAGACACTGTCTCCAGCAAAACAGCAATTTAAACCATCTTACAATCTATTAGTCCTCTGTGTTGGAGACTATTGATCTGTGGTTAATCTAACTAGGCCTTAGGTCTGAACCTTTTCTGTAAGACATGTACTTAATGCTTGGCTCAGAGGGAACCTTTTATTTTGCAGTTAAGCTGCCCATGCACAGAAACAGCAGAGTGTCTCTGTCATACATTGGTGTGTAGTTGCCAACTGTGGGGAGTTTGTTTATGTAGCTCAAGGAAAAAAAATAACTATAATGGGTGATTTTTTTAATCTTTAGTAAGTGGAGAAGATACATTCAGCTAATTTATTCACTTTCAGCTTTCCTATCACTTTTTAGTTTGTAGCACTTTCAGTCAAAAGTCTGAGTTAAATTATAAAAATGCTCAGTTTGTTTTGAGAAATGCTTAGTAATAATGAAAGTCAAAACTTCGGAAGCTGTTGCGTTTCATTAAAAAAACAAAACTTATCTCTCTTAATGAATTACTTAATGGCCATAACATAAGGTTCTGTCAACTCCTTCTGCATCCAGTACAGAGTCAGTCCTGGTGCCTGCGGTGTGCTTTGTCTCATAGACGTATTTCAAGAATGATGTGGCATGGAATGAATGTCTCCTAGCTAAAATAAGTTGTATTGACACTTCACTCCTTATAAAATCATTTCTCTATTTAAAGTGTCGTCTGAAACAATAGAAGAGGATCCATTTCAGTGTTCATTTCATCTGTTCTTGGACCTTGATTTTTGCTATATTTTGTAGTTAGAAAAGTGTTATGTGGTGAACATCATAGACGATTTGTAAAATCATGAATCATTCTTTGCAGTGCTGTATAAGGATACATTCTGGTTTCAGGAAGGCAGTGCTACAGTTAGTGTTTGTTGGTAAATGAGCCTTGAATGAGGAGCGTTGGGGAGTGTATTGCTAACTACTCTCCTCTCCTGGGGCTGTAGTCTGGAGAAAAAGCCAATAACAGGAAGGAAACTTTCTCCCCACCAGCCCTTGCTTGGTTTGGTTCAGGTATTCTTTGATCTGCTTAGGTCTAGCTGTATATGCTGCAAAGGCATTTGGAACAACAATAGCACTACCTAAAGCACATTTGTATGCAGCAGGAATTATACTTCACATTGCTGTGCCAGTAAAGATTTCCTGGGCAGTTGCTGGTTTTAGCCCTGGAGAAATTAATATTTCGGCAAAAAAGCTTTATAGCAAAAAAAAATATCCTAGAGTGCATGTTCTGGTGAATCCAGTTAGGGCTTAGTAGACGTGAATAACGGATTGCCATAGAGAGGAAGTAGCAAATGACTCCTAAAACAAAAGGGCTTTAAGGATGTGAAGTCATATCTTATTTTTATAAATGGGTAGAAGCAGAGGATTATGCTTACATGTATTGTGTATTGAAACATGTTGTGTGGTATGCTAGAAATGTATATGAATAATGTATACGTCTTCTATTGTAACAGGCTCAGAAAATTGCTGAACATCGCCGAAAATACGAGCGGAAGCGTGAAGAAAAGGAAATCAAGGAAAGAATAGAAAGAGTGAAGAAGGCACGGGAAGAGCATGAGAGAGCACAAAGGGTGAATACTTAGGCTTTAATAATTCTTAATAATTTAGAGAGCATCATAGTTATTTTGCTTAAAGATGAAGGTAATTCTTCACTGCAATTCATTTGAAGTCTTGGAATTAAATTTTAGAGAGTTGATTTGTCTTGGTTACTTGACCAATATCGAAATCTGGAGAAGGCAGGGTGGTAGCGCATCCACTTTTACTGCTTATGACAAGAACAGGGTCTGGAATCTCGACTAATTCTCTATTTCAAGACGTCACTTACAGTATGACTGTACAGTGCCAGAATAGTTTTCATTTCAAGTACTTACGTCTCCTGAAGTGGGAGGTTTTAATTTAAATAATACTTTGCTTCTCTCCCTCACTTTCTGACAGTTTGCTTGCTTTTTTCTTCATGCTTTACTCATATTTTAATAATGTTGGGGGTGGGAGTTAGTTCGAAAAATGTAAGTTGAGGAACTAAAAACGACCCAAAGAATTGTTTAGATTGGAGAAGACCTTTAAGATCATGAAGTCCAATCATATTGTATTGTACATGGACTGCTCTTGAGCCTTGTCACAGGCTTCCTGGTTTGCTTATTATGTTTGTAAACATTTGTATATACATATATATACAAATATGTGTATATTTGTACATATACGGATTCAGCTCTTTTGAGTATCAGGATGCACCAAACAGTACATGCTTTGGATGCAGAAGTAGTGAAAATGCAGAAAAGCAAATTGAGTACAGATAGTTCTAGAGAAATGCAACAAAAACTTGGTAAAGCAGAGAAAAGGGTATGAGAAGTATGTACAGAGGCTCTTGCATCCATTATAAAGATGCAGGTGTTGCAGCAGATAAAAACAATTTGACTGTGTGAGGTTATGAATTCAAAGCTGACCAGAGGTAAATTGTTGTATACCCTGAGTGCTTTTTTTTCTTCTTGTGCTTTCCCTTGCTCCATGTCAACTGTTTCAAAAGAATAGAGAGAGGGGCAACCACTGGAAGAGCACATAGTTAAAATAACCAAGCAGAGAAAAGGGTATGAGAAGTATGTACAGAGGCTCTTGCATCCATTATAAAGATGCAGGTGTTGCAGCAGATAAAAACAATTTGACTGTGTGAGGTTATGAATTCGAAGCTGACCAGAGGTAAATTGTTGTATACCCTGAGTGCTTTTTTTTCTTCTTGTGCTTTCCCTTGCTCCATGTCAACTGTTTCAAAAGAATAGAGAGAGGGGCAACCACTGGAAGAGCACATAGTTAAAATAACCATTACATTTCTGTATTTAATTTTTTTTTTTTAATATAGCTTGAAGCTTATTATTTGTGTTCATACTGGAAAACAAGAACACCCCTGAGCCCAAACTGTTGAATGTTTGAGTCCTATGAACCATTGTAGTTGTCATCATGTGCCTTACTGTAACCTGTAGTATTAGCGAGCCACTGCTGTCTTGCAGCACATCAAACAATTCATTAGCAAGATGTTGGAACATGCCATGTTTTAGACTTAGTGTCAGCTGTTAAAATATCACTTTTCCTATAGGAAACTGCCCTGCATTTTTTCCAAGGATACAAGTTCCCTGTTAGCAGGAATGTCAGATAACTTGTGTACTCTTAAGCATATTGCCTTAATTCACACAGCTCATACTGAGTAAGGACATGCTCTGCATAATTTATCTGTAAAAACATACTAAAGCAAGAGCAGACATTGCTGTTTCTTGTCTGTGGTTTTGTACGTAGTAGAATGCTTTGTTTGTTTATTGCAATAGCCTACCTGCCTGAAACAGTCCCACCTGTTTTTTTTACCTCCAAAAACCAGTTGAATGGTAGACAACATGCTGTAGTTCTATTGCTTTGTGTCGAATGATGTGCTTTCATCTGCAGGAGGAAGAAGCAAGACGACAGGCAGGAGGAGCTCAGTTTGGTGGCTTCCCAGGTGGCTTCCCAGGTATTTTATTTTAAAGCCAATACTTGAGGTAGAGGTGACTGTTGGAGGTTTATATGTTTCCGTGTGGAGTATTATAACCACAGTTTTTATAGTATTTGTTCTTAAAACAGCAAAAAAATATTTTATAAAGTGTAGAACTTGTCTACAAATAATTTTTCTAGTGGGAAGAGAAATGGGATTCTTTCTCTTTAAGAGAATTGATGCTGGGTAGCAGGTAGAGGGAAGACAGCAAACGATAATGATGGATAACAATGAAAAGATTTAGGTCTGAGCAGAAAACAATGGTACAGTACTTGCTTAATAACATGTGCTGGAAAACTAGTATAAAAATAATCATTTTATTAATAATTACCCAGGGTGCCTTGGACCTATTCTGCTTAAGAATAATCATTTTAAAGCTGAAAAATTGGATTCACTATTAGGGAGATCTGTGCTGGTTGTAGGCTATTGTTGGACAGAATAGTTTTTTTCAAAGGAGGTAGTGCATTTTACCTTATAGAAAAGCTGTTCTTTAACAGTTCCACAAAAATTTGGCTTTCCATGTTATTTTTGGGTACAATAAACTGAGGAGAAACAAGAGAGAGTAGTAATGCTCTTGAAGATTGAGATGTAGCTGAGGTAGGCTGTGTGCATGCTCCAGGCAGATCAGCTTGTCTGGGGAACCAGAGAGGCCATATCTACCCTGCTCAGCACAGCTGGAGTAGCTGCTGATTAAGGATTCAAAAACAGACCTCAAGCATTTTGCTTCAGGGAAATTTTTGATTTTAGTTTGGTGGTACAACTTTTTTCAAATCTAAGTTCTTACCAAATGTGGAATGTGCCTGGGAAATACTACTACTGATCTGCTTTTTTCTCTGAATCGTTCACCCCAGGCATTCAAACTCTTTGTTCCTGGGCTTGATAACTACTTGATTTAAGATAACCAAAAAATAACTGCATCTGTGTACAAGGTGGTAGAACCTGACGCTCATTACAAACCTATTACTAACCTATTCAATTGAATTAAAAATGTGGATGAAATAAGATGTAGGTCTTCTGGAAAGAGAAGGTGAAGATCCTGCTTTCTGTTCAGTGGAGCAGCTGTAGCCTTATGGAAGACATGGCTTTAGAGGTGTGGCAAAGGAATTACATCTTAGTCTCTCTGTGAGCCTCCTGTATAGATGAATTAGAAGTTTTTCATCATACATTCTTCTTGTCCTGGATTTGCAGGTGGATTTCCTGGGGCTATGCCTGGAGGTATGCCAGGAATGGCAGGTATGCCAGGTCTCAATGAGATTCTCAGTGATCCAGAAGTCCTTGCAGCCATGCAGGTGAGTATCTGTTAAAATCAAAGCTAAATGTTCTGAATGGGAAGAACAGCACCCATGAGCTAAGGGATGGAAGAATGATGGGACCTGGATGCTTGGTTATTTCTGTTGTGAAATTCTCTCCTTCTGTGTGTGGCACCAGACTGTCTGGAATCAGTGTTAGCTATTTTTCAAACTGATGGGAGCTTAATTAAAGCTGTCCCCCCTTCTCTCCTCCCCATACTTCCCACCCTTGGTAGGCAAAACTAAGTGTTACATAGGCTTCTTCATCTCTTCTGAGTCTCCTAAGTGGTCTTTTTCCACACAGTATAATTCACTTGCTCCTTTTTTGAATACACGCAGATTGTGGTAAGATAATTATGCACAAACAAAAAAAAAAGATTGTTAGTGTTGTTGCAACACAATATATTTCAATAATATTGAGGTGAGAATTGCTTTTCTCTTCAGGGGATTAAGTGTTTGGCTTTTACCAGAGGCAAAGTAGTATCAGAATAGTTCTATATCTGGCGGTTTCCAAATTAATGGTCAAAAAGCTTACTTCTCCAGTGGGATTTGATTAACTGCTCAATTAATTAATTGCTCAATGTCATGACTACTTTTACACAAGAAACGTATTCCATCAGATTAAATAGAACATATATCTGACAACATTAGTTTTAGGGGCAGGTGGGCTAGGAAAAAATCTTCATCCCATATAGTTATGTTTATGTACTAATATAATCTAGTGTCTTGTTACTGTTTCTGGATTGCTGTGGATCGTATGGTGTCGGTCTCAGCTCATTGAACAGCTATGAGCCCAATCTAAATAAAAGCATCACAAAGGACCCTTACTTGGTATGCCCAGAAATCACAAAAAGGTCATCACTTGCCATACAAAACTTTATGGGTTCCCTTAATGGTTTCTGGTGTTTACAAACTCCTTTACTTAGGCTGCCACAGTCAGCAATGTTGACTTCAATCCAAAGCATCCAAAAAAAGCCCTTATGATTTGTAGTTGAATTCATTACCTGTATAATTTATGCTGTAATACGGGAGTTTGAAATTAGAGTTGCTGAAAACAGAGCTTTGAGGTGCAGCTAAATATTAAGCGCTTGCTACATCCCTTTAAGAAGACTCCATCGCATGCTGTTTATATATGCCCCAACATATCGTAGGACTCTGTTGCAAGTATATGTTAACAGTGTTTTCTGATAATGCAGGCAGGCTTGAACATGTAGAACTTGTCAGCAAAGCCTTGAGTTTTTTTGCTGACCTTTTTGTACAAACTTTACATCTAGATATGATCTATTAAGCATTTCACCTATGTTTGTCCTGCTTTCTTTTCTTAACATGTCCAACTATGTTCTGGTCCTCTCTGAATTGCCAGTGTAAACTCCAGTCTTAAGAAGAGTTTCTACTCTTGTACTCAGACTAGAGTTTCTACTGCTTGGCTTCTGCTCAGTGCAGCTATGGAATATGTTGTTAGATTGTTGTAGCTGGCAGTTATTGCATAGGTTATCTGAGGTGTTGCAAAAAAGTCTGACTTAATTGTCTTCAGGATATTTCCTTCTTCCTTCTTTTTTTTTCTTTTTTTTTTTTTTCAATTGTGGCTGATACTAGTTTTTTATGCATAAAAAACTCAAAGGGGCAAAACTTCCGTTGCCTTTCTTTTCGTAGTTTCTTAACAGTAGTATTTGTGACCTTTTGCAATGACTTCCAATGCATGTTATTTTAGCTTATTTGCCCCAAAGCTTTTTCGTTTCCAGAACAATTGGCTGAAATTTGTGTGTGTTTCTCTTATTTTACTGTTCTGGCTGGTGGGTTCTGTAGTACTTCCAGTCTTGTGTGTGCAACTGCTTTCTGTGAACCAATGTGACATTTTTTTTCTGGAGAGCTATCATGGGTCAAATAGAAGTTCCTTTCAAAAGGAGTGATGACAAAAAAAAAAAAAAAAAAAGTGATACCTTTTTCCTTAGAAGTATTTTTCATTCTTTTTCATTCTTCTGCAACTAACTACTACAGTGTTAAAAACAGAATGTTTCACTAATGATGTTTACACAAAGGTTCCCATTTCACATTATGTGCTAAATATTTCTGTGTGGAAATGTTGGTATCTTCAGTCTTAAACTTTGTTCAGATAACATTGCTCATTGATGTGAAACCTTGGATGTGTTAAATATATTTAAAAAGGTAGTCTAACGTTTAGGGCTTCTGGGTGGTTGCACAAGTACAGAATATTTTACATGCTGTGAATTTGTAGGACCATAAAACATACAGCATAAAATGGGAAAATTAACATTCATTTAGGTGTGCTTTGACACAAACCAGTGACTAAGCTTACTCAGCTTTGTATTTTCTGTGTGTGAATCCAGAACAAAGATTTAACATGACACGATCTTTGAAGTCATGTGCCCTGTTTTGAAATCAGAGATTCAAGAAATTTGAGGTTGTGAAAGTCGTCTTTTTTAATTTGCATAGGAATCCTGTAAAGCGGAGAAAATATATCTAGTATCTGTTTTCTGAATGTCAGCATCCTGTTTTTCATGGACTTTGCAGATTCCCTTTTGCAAGGGGGACAAACCAGTTGTAAATTCTTCTGACTAAAGATAAGACTTGGCTCTTGGTTCCCAACATATATAAAATGTGACTGAACCATGTGGGTGATTTCAGTGGAGTCCACGCCTACCAAATGCAATTTTGGGTCAGACTTGTTAAACAGCCTTTCTCTGAGTCTGGTGGTAGAATAGATACAGGGTGGTGGTAGTGTAGCACAGACAGCTCTGAGGACATAAGTTAGGTTTTGATGGTTTCCAAAGAATACATCAGCAGTGGGCTAGAAATCTAGGGAAGACTATATGTTTCAGTGAAACTACTTAAAAGCGCTAGAAGGAACAGCAAATGAAATTACAGCTGATGCAGGTGATTTGTATTGGATATAGCTAAAGTGCAAGCAGTTTATTGGATTAAAGAAAACTTGAACCTTTGCAGAAGTTGCTTACAATGGAGACCTTTTCCAGACTGAGATGTAAAATTGGTCTATACAGATTTATTGAAGGGCACTGTTTAGAACATAACACATGTAAAATGAGTGGAACCAATTCTAGTTTAATGGAGGCCAAAGGCATACAAGAAATGCAGAAAAAGGAGTATTAACGCTTCACATACTAAATAGAGAAGATGAAGTTGGTATTCTTTTGACCACTAACTTTAATGTATATGTGAATGTATGTATTAACTGCAACAGTGTGATGCTGAGATAACAAGGTTCAGTGGGGAGTGACTGAGAATTAGACACATTTTTAAAAGCCAAACATTGTCACATCATTTGCTCACAGTCCAGCAGATTAAAGTTTCTGCTGCTTGAAGGAACAGGTGAAAGGGATGAGTAGCACCTATTGCTTGGAGGAGGGTTATCCTGTTGTGCATGCTATGCACATAGAGCTCCTGTATCCTTCAAAATGCATTTGAAGATGCCTGAATAGTAATAATCTAGTAGGCGTGGCTGTGTTTGGCTCCTGGTTTGGGGAAAAAGAAATCTTATCCCATTGCTCACACATTGCGCTATTACTGTAACAAGTTCAGTAATTACTCTGGTGTTTACTGCTGCAGTGCTAATAATATCCACTGTGTCACTGAGTTCTCTTTAGAGACCTCTTGCCCAAAACTCTAATCTACTCTTGTGAAAAGCTGAGCAAGACTAGATTCATGTTGGAACCACATAACCACTAACTTTTGTAGACCTAACACCCTAATTATTTTACTTTTTATTCTGCAGGATCCAGAAGTTATGGTTGCGTTCCAAGATGTTGCCCAGAACCCAGCAAATATGTCCAAGTACCAGAACAATCCCAAGGTCATGAATCTCATCAGTAAATTGTCTGCCAAATTTGGCAGTAAACCATAAAATCCCTGGTTCTTGAAAATCATATCTGAATGGGAAGGATTGGATTTGGCTAGCCAGTGTTGCAATAAAACAAACCATTGTACCTCTGATCTTCTTAAGAAGAGAAATGGGGTGCTCAAAGGAGAACTGCTCTCTAGCCCCAAGTGTTGACTTTATTCAGTGATCAGTTTATTACACCCAAATTATATTCAGATGACCTAGTTCAACCATCCCTCCTCGTCCAAGAGTTGCAACCTTTTATTATAAGTATTACAGACAGTTTCCTTTGATTGAACGCTCCTGTAAGAAATTGTGATATTCCAGGAGTGGAAGATAAAAACCTGCTGTTGTGTTATTTTGGATTTACTTTTTTTTTTTTTTTTTTTTTTTTCATTGAGCAAAGAGGAAGGAACTTTAACAGTTAAGTCTGTCTTAATCCCCTTAGGACAGAAAAGTTGGCCTAGTCACAAATAGCAAAGGTGGGACAGGTCTGAAGATTTAACTGGATAAGGGAATTGTCTGCAAATACAAGTCCTTACGTTTTATTTAAATGGGTTACTGACTTTTTACAGCTCTTAAAATTATCAGTATAGCTATGCTAGCTAGTTACACACTGGAACTTCTGGCAGTACTATAAGTAACGTAATACTTTGATCGCCACAACTGTGCAGCAAAGGTACAGTCCTATCCTTTGCACAACCTGGCATGAAGTACATATTGCAGAGGCCACAGGTTTTGTTACTTGCTCAATTTTTGTCCAGCACCTTTACGTAACATATTATTTATCAGTCTGGGTATGGGAGAGCAGCTTATTGTCTGTGCTTGTGCTCTTGTCCTTTCCCAGTTGGCAGGTCCTCTGCTGGTCGCACTCGCCCTTCCTTGGGGCCGCGCTGACCAGGTTTCATCTCTTTGGGAACTTTAGGGAAGGAATCTCGTTCCCATCACTACCTCTGTCCTACTGGATGCGAGCCATCCAGGACATGTAAATGTAGAGTTAGAAATCAGTGAAGGGGAGAGTACCCAACAAAATTGCAGCTCTGTGTTCTGAGTCTGAGTCCTTACATGATTACTGATTAAAATTTCTTGGCCAAAGTCCTGCTGTCTCTTTAGAGGTGATGACTCTTTCTTCACCGCATACTGTAGTCTTCCATCTTTTCTTGTATCATTTTCTTTAAAATACAAACAAAAAACTCAAACCCCCCAAAACAAAACAAAAGCTGTTGTCATGGTTTCATACTTCTGTGTGTTTGAGGCTTGGGATATGGAGCAAAAAGTGAAGGAGTTGGAGCAGACAGAATGTTCTTCTGACACTTGTGGATTAACAGCAGATTGAAGCAGCGTCTGTGCTGATGATGTTCAGTTTATTTCTCTGCCAATAAAGACAGTTGTTGCTTTTGTTTGTCTTAGCTAAAACATTA
>NW_015094506.1:4949299-4961050 GCF_001431845.1 Calidris pugnax | reverse complement strand
AAAAAAAAAAAAAAAAAAAAAAAGTGATACCTTTTTCCTTAGAAGTATTTTTCATTCTTTTTCATTCTTCTGCAACTAACTACTACAGTGTTAAAAACAGAATGTTTCACTAATGATGTTTACACAAAGGTTCCTATTTCACATTATGTGCTAAATATTTCTGTGTGGAAATGTTGGTATCTTCAGTCTTAAACTTTGTTCAGATAACATTGCTCATTGATGTGAAACCTTGGATGTGTTAAATATATTTAAAAAGGTAGTCTAACGTTTAGGGCTTCTGGGTGGTTGCACAAGTACAGAATATTTTACATGCTGTGAATTTGTAGGACCATAAAACATACAGCATAAAATGGGAAAATTAACATTCATTTAGGTGTGCTTTGACACAAACCAGTGACTAAGCTTACTCAGCTTTGTATTTTCTGTGTGTGAATCCAGAACAAAGATTTAACATGACACGATCTTTGAAGTCATGTGCCCTGTTTTGAAATCAGAGATTCAAGAAATTTGAGGTTGTGAAAGTCGTCTTTTTTAATTTGCATAGGAATCCTGTAAAGCGGAGAAAATATATCTAGTATCTGTTTTCTGAATGTCAGCATCCTGTTTTTCATGGACTTTGCAGATTCCCTTTTGCAAGGGGGACAAACCAGTTGTAAATTCTTCTGACTAAAGATAAGACTTGGCTCTTGGTTCCCAACATATATAAAATGTGACTGAACCATGTGGGTGATTTCAGTGGAGTCCACGCCTACCAAATGCAATTTTGGGTCAGACTTGTTAAACAGCCTTTCTCTGAGTCTGGTGGTAGAATAGATACAGGGTGGTGGTAGTGTAGCACAGACAGCTCTGAGGACATAAGTTAGGTTTTGATGGTTTCCAAAGAATACATCAGCAGTGGGCTAGAAATCTAGGGAAGACTATATGTTTCAGTGAAACTACTTAAAAGCGCTAGAAGGAACAGCAAATGAAATTACAGCTGATGCAGGTGATTTGTATTGGATATAGCTAAAGTGCAAGCAGTTTATTGGATTAAAGAAAACTTGAACCTTTGCAGAAGTTGCTTACAATGGAGACCTTTTCCAGACTGAGATGTAAAATTGGTCTATACAGATTTATTGAAGGGCACTGTTTAGAACATAACACATGTAAAATGAGTGGAACCAATTCTAGTTTAATGGAGGCCAAAGGCATACAAGAAATGCAGAAAAAGGAGTATTAACGCTTCACATACTAAATAGAGAAGATGAAGTTGGTATTCTTTTGACCACTAACTTTAATGTATATGTGAATGTATGTATTAACTGCAACAGTGTGATGCTGAGATAACAAGGTTCAGTGGGGAGTGACTGAGAATTAGACACATTTTTAAAAGCCAAACATTGTCACATCATTTGCTCACAGTCCAGCAGATTAAAGTTTCTGCTGCTTGAAGGAACAGGTGAAAGGGATGAGTAGCACCTATTGCTTGGAGGAGGGTTATCCTGTTGTGCATGCTATGCACATAGAGCTCCTGTATCCTTCAAAATGCATTTGAAGATGCCTGAATAGTAATAATCTAGTAGGCGTGGCTGTGTTTGGCTCCTGGTTTGGGGAAAAAGAAATCTTATCCCATTGCTCACACATTGCGCTATTACTGTAACAAGTTCAGTAATTACTCTGGTGTTTACTGCTGCAGTGCTAATAATATCCACTGTGTCACTGAGTTCTCTTTAGAGACCTCTTGCCCAAAACTCTAATCTACTCTTGTGAAAAGCTGAGCAAGACTAGATTCATGTTGGAACCACATAACCACTAACTTTTGTAGACCTAACACCCTAATTATTTTACTTTTTATTCTGCAGGATCCAGAAGTTATGGTTGCGTTCCAAGATGTTGCCCAGAACCGAGCAAATATGTCCAAGTACCAGAACAACCCCAAGGTCATGAATCTCATCAGTAAATTGTCTGACAAATTTGGCAGTAAACCATAAAATCCCTGGTTCTTGAAAATCCTATCTGAATGGGAAGGATTGGATTTGGCTAGCCAGTGTTGCGATAAAACAAACCATTGTACCTCTGATCTTCTTGAGAAGAGAAACGGGGCGCTCAAAGGAGAACTGCTCTCTAGCCCCAAGTGTTGACTTTATTCAGTGATCAGTTTATTACACCCAAATTATATTCAGATGACCTAGTTCAACCATCCCTCCTCGTCCAAGAGTTGCAACCTTTTATTATAAGTATTACAGACAGTTTCCTTTGATTGAACGCTCCTGTAAGAAATTGTGATATTCCAGGAGTGGAAGATAAAAACCTGCTGTTGTGTTATTTTGGATTTACTTTTTTTTTTTTTTTTTTAAATCTCAGTGAGCAAAGAGGAAGGAACTTCAACAGTTAAGTCTGTCTTAATCCCCTTAGGACAGAAAAGTTGGCCTAGTCACAAATAGCGAAGGTGGGACAAGTCTGAAGAATTAACTGGATAAGGGAATTGTCTGCAAATACAAGTCCTTACATTTTATTTAAATGTGTTACTGACTTTTTACAGCTCTTAAAATTATCAGTATAGCTATGCTAGCTAGTTACACACTGGAACTTCTGGCAGTACTATAAGTAACGTAATACTTTGATCGCCACAACTGTGCAGCAAAGGTACAGTCCTATCCTTTGCACAACCTGGCATGAAGTACATATTGCAGAGGCCACAGGTTTTGTTACTTGCTCAGTTTTTGTCCAGCACCTTTAGGTAACATTTTATTTATCAGTCTGGGTATGGGAGAGCAGCTTCTTGTCTGTGCTTGTGCTCTTGTCCTTTCCCAGTTGGCAGGTCCTCCGCTGGTTGCACTCGCCCTTCCTTGGGGCCATGCTTACCAGGTTTCATCTATTTGGAAACTTTAGGGAAGGAATCTTGTTCCCATCACTACCTCTGTCCTACTGAATGCAAGCCATCCAGAACATGTAAATGCAGAGTTAGAAATCAGTGAAGGGGAGAGTACCCAACAAAATTGCAGCTCTGTGTTCTGAGTCTAAGTCCTTACATGCTTACTGATTAAAATTTCTTGGCCAAAGTCCTGCTGTCTCTTTAGAGGTGATGACTCTTTCTTCACCGCATACTGTAGTCTTCCATCTTTTCTTGTATCATTTTCTTTAAAATACAAACAAAAAACTCAAACCCCCCAAAACAAAACAAAAGCTGTTGTCATGGTTTCATACTTCTGTGTGTTTGAGGCTTGGGATATGGAGCAAAAAGTGAAGGAGTTGGAGCAGACAGAATGTTCTTCTGACACTTGTGGATTAACAGCATGGGTATCCTTGAAGCAGTGTCTGTGCTGATGATGTTCAGTTTATTTGTCTACCAATAAAGACAGTTGTTGCTTTTGTTTGTCTTAGCTAAAACATTATCTTTCTGTGGAAAAATGACCATAGTTGCCTGTTCATCACTTGTCTCAACATTTGTGTTACTCTTTTGTAATTCTGTATCTTAAGCCATAACTGATGTTACCATTGTTTAATAGGTCTGGATTGGTGTAGGAACTCAACAACAGTTGCAAAAAATAAATCCCAAAATGCTTTTTATCATGCTAATGACCCTGCAGAACAAAATGTGAATCTTTTTTGCTGAAGAAATATAGTTCTGAATACTTCTCTTAGCCTTTAAAAATAAAGTATGGTTTTGAAAAATGAAGCTTTTTGGGTTTGTGTAACTTTCTGATAAAACCTATTTTGCTTAAATTGAATGTGGAAGTGTTTCAGTTAAACTGTATATATAACTTGTGATTTAAATTTGAACTAAATGCTTAAGGGCTTGTCTTCACGACCAGATGATCTCAAGTTATGATTGAGTGTTGTAGTGTGGCTGGCTTTTGGTCATACTCTTCATCTCCTCTTCCTAAGAAGGAGATACTGGAAGTAGCTCACCCCTCAGTAAAGGCTGAAACTCAACTTCTTCATTCAAGCTGGTGCATGACTTAAAATATCTTCAATTTATTCCCGATGGTTTCCTGTTACTCCCTGTTAGCTGTTTGTGTCTGTCTATCCATGACTAGTCAAAAGTAGGAAATTACTGCTAGCTAGTAGAAATGGTCATATCTGCGTCCTGCTTGCTTACGCATCAGCTGCCCTTATTCAGAGCTGAATGACTTTAGCAATCTAGCTGAATTCTTGTGATCCTTTGGGAATGCACATCCCATTACTCCCTTGGTGTGCGGGTTTTCTTGTTTTTAATGTTATCTGTAATTGGGAAGATGCCTGGACCTCATCTTAGTTCCCCAGGTTGGCATGTGGACGTCTAAGCTGCTGAACTGGTTTGAATGCAAGTGCAGAAAACTAACTGCCCAGGAGATGAGCAAAGATATTAAGTTCCAAATGTGGGATGTAAGCTGGTATCTGAGGAAGTTCTTAGTTTCAGTGCTTGCTCCAGCATTTACTGGCAGTTCCTTCAGGTTAGTTGCTCTTCTTGCAGCAAGAGGAGGGGTACAGTGTCAGTAACCCACTTGGCTGACAATTTGACTCTTAAAAGCTGCTGGTGTGTATGAATGGTTGAGCCAGGGCGGTGCGGCATCTGAGGTGCTGGCCCAGCTTCAGGTATGCATTTCTGCCTTGTGAAGCAGGTCGTGTACTGCACTATTTGGCCAATCCACTGCCAGCGATTAGAAGACCTGGTCTGCCAGAGAGCATGGTGATACACCTGCAGCTGGCTGGTAGTAGAGGGTCACAGCTTTGTTACTGTGTGCCTGAGTCTGAGTGATTTATCTGTCCTCTGTGGTTCAGTTGCTGCCCCAAGGGAAAATAAATGTCATGTCAGATGGTGCTTCCAGACTGTACTACTTCACAGTGAGCCCTATTGCAGAGAATGCAAGGCTTGGTGCCTTTAGCAGAATTTTTTTGAAAATTTCTCTCACTTCAGTATTTGCCATGTATAAAAGCCGTTTGTCAAAGTGGCTTGGTTTGTCTTTGTTGGAAGGCAGTGATCAGATGGGCAGGAGCCCGACCGTTTCCAAGTTGGATGAAGGCAGGTGGGACAAGACTGGGCAGAGCAGTGATGGGCCAGAGGCAGAAGGGGTCACTGAATAAGTATTAAAAAGTCCTGTAAAGGTAAAAGCGTGTTCTAGAAACGGCTTGTTGCAAGTGCCCAGCAGTAGTGTATGTAGTTTAAAATACCTGTCTTTAAATGCCACTTTGTTCTTCGTGTTTGTTACCTTCAGGACCTTTGCACAAATCTCGTACAAGCCGCGCTCTCGTATATGTTTGTACATCACTCTTCTGTGAGATGTAAGAGCAAACAATATTGTTACGGGAGCTTGTAGCAACTGCTGTCTGAGCAGAATCCTTCACCCAAAGGCACGGGAAGCTGTGGACGTAGCCAGGGTGAGCTGGAGCCAGGTCAGCTTTGGCATGCACCTTCCTGTGGATGGTGGCATACTCCTGCCGGGAAGCGTTTGGAGCCCTACTGAAATCCCATGGGGCATCTAGGCTGAGGGATGCTGCAGTGCTTGCAGGGTTGTAGGGCAAGCAAGTTGTTGACTATAGGTAGAGGCTAGAGGGTTGTTTCCTTTTTTTGGCTGCAGGGTAGTCTAATAGTGGCTAGCATCAGAACAGAAGTAGATTAGCATCCTCGAGCAGGATCAGAGCTTTGTAGAGGTGGGTCTCAACCTTACTTCATACGTGATGGAGTGAGGGCAGCATTGCAGAAAAGGAATTCTGGATTACCGAAGAGCTGAAATGGAGTACAAATGGCAACTTCCAACTGGATGCAGACACTGCTACATTGAGTGCTACAGGACAAGTCACGGGAGGTCAGTAGTTACACAAGCAAATGCAAATACAGGGGAAGCAGGAACAGTTTTAATGTGACAGAGATGAAGCAGGTCAGGTGGTGGTTGCTGGATCTATGCCATGGAGCAACAAAAAGATTCAGGTGACTTTGGGCTACAAATAGTTGATCACCTTGTGAATCGGAGCTTAGGTAAGTCACATCCTCCTGGTGTGGTCCTCACAAAGAGGAACTTTGTGTAAGACAAACCTTCCTTCACCCCCACTGACTGGAGGTCCTATTGAATGTAAATACTGAGGACTTTCTTGTAAATTTGAATCTTGATGACTAACCAAATCAAGATGTTAACTTGTAATTTTGCTAACGAAGTGTTATTATTGTACCTGTCTTTGGTGTACAAATATGCTTTTGAAATGTATATTCTAGATGGATGGTCTCAGACAAGCTTGAGATCTTATCAATAAATAAATGTATTTCCAGAATGTGATATGACTCTTTTTGTAAAGTAAGTGGGTAAAAAACAGGCACTTCTGTTGTTGCGCACATTTACTAAACCCATGATTTTTTTAATGTACAAACATTTCAGTGGCTACAAGGAATACAAGTTGCTACTAGGTGTAAATAAATTAAATGTGAAAGATAAGAGGATTGGGGGTAGCAGTTTATCTTGGACTTTCTTCCTGAAGTACAACAGCTAAAGCAGTCAGATGGTAAGAATAGTGTGTATAGAACAAAGGTATTCCAAAAGAAAAGGTACTTATTTGTGAACTGTAAAATAAATAACAAGGAGGTGAGGTCTAAATCTGTTAATAGAAAAGGAAATTCCATTACTGAAACTTTTAGTTTCCTAAAACTAATGTTGTGACTTTGGAGGGTAAGAGTTTTTAAAAATTAGTTATTTTGGATTTTGCATTTCAGAAAGAAATGTATCATAGCAGAAAGTGACAGCAGTCACCTAACAACCAGTGCAGTATTTAATACAATTACCTTCTAAAATGGGCTGAAGGTATAAGTTATTAAGAAGTCATCAGAATTAGATGGAAAAATATCAAGGTATTATATTAAGAACAAAGTGGCTGATCTGCTGCTTCTCATTGGAAAAAATTTACGCTTGAGGCTCAGGCAGTCGTGTCTAGATCTCATACGGAAAAAGAAAGCACCAACTGCCACCTGAGCTTTCTTATTTCAGATGTAAAAAAAAAAAAAAAAAAATCTAAAAAAATGGTTTATCACGAACAGTTTATAGGGAAAAATGAACACAACTGTTCTAAAAGAAGATTTGTTCTAGCTTTTTTGTATATTACCCCACAATAAAGAAAAATGCTTGAGAAAAATTGATTTTCAGAAGCCGTTTTGTAATCTGTGATACTTCTTTAGTTTCTTGTGTGAAAACGTTTCAAAGCAAACGAAACACAAATCAAAACTGGAATGAGTTAATAGCCTTTTCAGAAAAAAAAATCTGGAAGACCACAAAAATGTGCAACTAGAACTGATGTTAAACATTTATGAAGTGCCTGCAAAACCAAAACCAAATCAAACACCAAGGCACCAGAACTTGTGTTTGATAATTACTTAGTCTAAGAAAAACTAAAGGTGGCTAAGGAACATTTGGTCTGAAGTAGTAAGGCTGTTGAACAAATAGCACGATAAGAGATTAAGCTTAGTAACGACAAATGCAGGTAATTTAAACTGAAAAGCATTTCAACTTCTCTGGTGTCCCTGAGCCCAGGTGAAGCGCATAGGGAAAACTCAGCAGCATTCCAAAGGCTCAGTCAAAATCTGTTGTGATTGTCATAATCCGTTTGTGATTGCAATGCTTACTTCTGGAATAGGCAGGTCTTTCCATAATCTTAAATCTGACCGATCTTGCCAGGTTTATGTGACCAAATATTATCCCATTTAATTAATTCAAATTGTCAGCACATGCCGTCTCATTTGTTAATCTCTAGTTGCTTTAATCAATGGTGTGTGGGGAGTATGATCCAGTTTATCAGCCTTTTCTGAAATATAAGTTTTGCAATAGATTCAGAAAGTCCTTTTGAAAGTAGTAATTAAATCTGTCTTAACATGTTTTCACTCTCTAATGAATTGAATTTCTAAGCAAAAAAAGGAGACGTGCATTTCTAATTTTTTTTTTTAAATAATGTTAGAACAAGGAGAATAGTAGAGTAAAATTGGTTTAAGTTTAAAGTTCATCCTTTATTTGCTGAGGTAAGACACAGTGCAGAGGCAGAAAATTTGACCTCTAGAGTCATTAGGTGTCCTCATTCTTTGTCATGAATCAGAAACAAAGCTGTGTGCTGGCCAAAGAAAATCTGGCAAGGTTAAAGTTTCTCAAAATCTCCTACCTCCTTGTACAGGAATCTACAGAATTAAAATTATGCAAATAAGAAATTACTAAGTTGCAGTTAATGTACAGAGAATGTGTTAATAGTTGTAGTTGCTTAACTTGGTTCACTTCTTCTAGGCTTTCTAGAAGAATTGACAAATTTGAGGAACAGGAGTTAACTTGAGCCTTCTGACCTTCAATAAGCTCTGCTTGCACATGCTATGTGTTTGCCTGGAGACCTGTTGGATTTGTGGCATTTCTGTGAAGACCTAAGGCAATGTCTTCATGAAACTTCTTGTACATAGGTTCCCTTTGTTGTTTTTTTTTTTGTGCAGAACGCGCTGATAATGTCTTGTTTAACTTACCTGTAGCATTTCCATTGTTTCTCTTCACTGGATCTGTATGTTCCAACAATGAGGTAAGTTGGTTTTGGAATATAGCAATTGTTGTATTACCCGTTAATATTCTGTTTTGCAATATATATAGGGTATAGTGTTGTATCCAAAATGTTGCTAAATAGAATAGTAATAGTATAGAATGATTTGGCTCTTAGCAAAAGCTTCCCTCTGCACAAGAGGGGCAGAACCATGACGAACAGCAGTGAGTTTGTGTCCTGCTTGGAGGCTTTTCTTCCAGAAGCACGTGTACCTGATTGTGCAAAGTCACTTGGCATCATTGTTCCCTGGTTTTGTAAGACCAAAGCTGTTCCTGGCTGCTTTTGTGACAGGACATAGCCAATGAAGTGTGTACACCTAAATTAAGGTTTGGGTCTTTTGCATGTAGGGGGGTGTCCCAGGTGAATTATTAAAAGAAGTCATCATTGTGGGATTTTATGAATGATTAAATGATGATCAAATTATAATTAATCAATTGAAAATTAAATTGTAATTGAATTGTAATTGAATGGTCATTAAGCCATAATTCAGTGATAAACAGCAATTTGACAATTATTTAAATTATGTTTTAAACAATAGTTTAGACGGTGGTCAAACACTCTACTACTTACTACACTTCTAATAATTAAGCTATAGCTGGATATATTAAAAAAATGCTGCTAGTGTACAATATACTTTTAGGCCTAACATAAAATGTCGCTTACCTCATTGTAGATACCAGATGCTGGGTGAGGAGTCTCTCAACCTCAAGGGGTATCCTTGAGAGACATCCCCGCTCAAGGGGCAGATCACTGCCATAAAGGAGAGTTCAAGGGGCGCCTGGGGGCTACAGATATTTATAGCGTAAAGTGATTGACTGTCAAGCCCCCTTTTGGTGTACGTGCAGTTGTAGCAGCTTTAGTTTTGCCTAGTCCCAGCAAGGCTGGTGCTGTTAGCACCTGATAAGATGTGACTTGAACTCCCTTGTTCCTAAGATACGACCTAGCACAGTTCTCAAGGTTTGCAAGAGCAGGGCTGATTTCAGTCAGGCCAACTTGTCAGTGATGTCTGAACCAACGTGCTGTTCACTCGGTCATGGGGGGTGTATCTGTCACAGGGGATCTTCCAAAAAAAAAAAAGAAAATTATTTGGGCTACCAGTGGTATCGGCCTTGCGTGAAGGAATTGACAGTTGTGGCCTCTTAGGTTGCTGGTGTCGGCATCTAATGCTGGAGCAATGCTCTGGAAGAATGTTTTTCTCAAACTGAAACACTTGCCTTAGGCAGAGCAGTCTGTGCGTTCTTTACAGGCCCCCTCCCTTGCGGAAGAACATGGGATTTTCCTCACAGAAGGGTAAATAAAGACAAGAGGTCTGTAACAGGACCACCTGATGAAGGGGTGTCTTCCCTAAAGGAAATGGCTTATTCAGCTGTGTGGTAATGAAACTTTTGGGAATTGTGTAATGTGCTAACTGCCCTGTCCTTGTTTAGATAACGGATGGGATGGGATGGTGATTCCTGCCACAGGTGTAAGCGCTAGGATCTCTTCCAGCTCAAGCAAGAGGCAGCTGGAGAGCTGCGGTCAAAGAACTGAGAACTGCAAACATAAAGAACAAGTTATGAAGTTATTTTTTTCTGTTCAGAAAGGGAGAACAGAAGATGGAGTAACAATAGGGGGGGGGGCGGAAAAAGCCCAAAAGTAACATGATACAAAACAAAGGCAAATTTTCATTCTTATCTTTAATTATATATTTTTTTAAGTATAGGTGAAGCTAAGAAGAGGGGAAGGATAGTTAATAAAGCTATCTGGAAACCAGTAAATGACATGAGAATGGGAAAAAAAAAACAAAACAGGACAGGAACAGAAACAGGTACCATCCCAAGTGATTTTACAAACTGCGGTATGTCCAACCTTACTCCATTTCCTCAGCTCCTTCTGACCCTGCAGAACCTCTTCTACATAAAAAATGAAGAGGAGGCTATAGGATCCTTTGTATTTTCCAAACTGTGTATGTAATAGTCGTGACACTGTGTGCCTTAACAGCTGAGAACCGTGGCTACCCCATCCTTTGGCTGGTTACATGCATCTAGCCCTGTCTTTGTAGCATTTCTCATTCCATCCCCAGGCAGCAAAGGCAGCAACAGGTCTGGAGATGCTCTGTGGGTATCAGCCGGTGACCGCTGGGCAGAGGAGGAGTAAGAAAGGGCTTTTGGCCAAGAAAAAGAGCAAAATGACATAGTTGGGAAAAGCAACCAGCTTGATCGGTCCACAGGGAGCAAGAACTAAGGAACAGTCAGCTTGAAAAAGCGTTATTTCAAAGATACTGGACTTTAGGTAGAAGGTAAGGGGCTTGAGTTAGAAAAAAAGCAGAAATAGAAGTTAAATACTGCCTCATCTTCATAATTAAGTGTTTATTTTAAATGCTTGGGAAAGGGAAGCTGGTGGTGGAGAGAAAAGGTATTGCTGTCATTTCACAGGACGGCACTACGAGTGTTGCCATTATCTTCCCCAATTCTGCATTTTTCCTAAAGCCACAGCAATTATTCTAAGCTGCCACGAGGCAAGGCCAACTTGGCGTAGAGAAAAAAAAGCTCGCGGTACAAAATGAGGTATATAAAAACCACTTCCAGGTCTGCTCATCCCACCCAACTGCTTTGCAGCCCCCAGGGATTCCACTAACACGTCTCCCCCCACACCCCCCCCTTTGCTACGTGCTAAAATTCCCCGCGCAACGCTTTCCTGAGTTGCCCCTCCAGCCTTTCTCGGGGAGGGCTTTCGCGACCACCCCATTCCCCCTCACGGACACCCATAAACTCCGGCCCCCCCTGGCCCCACAGCTCCTGAGGCGCCGCCACCCCCCCCTCCCTCAGCCCCGCCGGTTGAGGCGCAGCAGCCGCGCATGCGCCGGTCCCGCGAGGCGTGGCCAGGCCCCACGTGACGGGAGGGCGGGCGCCATGGCGCGAGCGGGGCCGACGGTGGGTAGCCCGGATCCTGCAGTGCAGCCGGTGATGGCGGAGCGGCAGCAGCCTTCCTCCGCGATGTCTTCCATCGCCTCCTACGAGAGCCTGGTGCATGCCGTGTCCGGGGCTGTGGTGAGCCGGCGGGGCGTCGCGCTGAGCCGCGGAGCCGTTGCGAGTGAGGGGGGAGGGGGCGTCTCCTCAGTGTCGGCCGCTGGCAGTGATGGGGCTGAGGGGGCCTGGCGGGTGGCCGGGCCGGTGGGGAGGAGGCAGCCTGGCGGGGGCTGCTGAGGGGGTCCTGGGCTTCCTTAAGCCTTTGTTTGACTGAGGGGCCGCTGGAGGGGGG
>NW_015094506.1:4893362-4949289 GCF_001431845.1 Calidris pugnax | reverse complement strand
GAGGGGGAGGCTCGGTGGGGTGCGGGCCGGGGTAAGCTGTGTTGGGGTGCTGAGGTGTGCCCAAGGCCTTCACCGTGACAAGAGGAGGGTTTGGGACTCCCTGATAGCGAGTCGCAGGGAGCCACCCGTCCCCTGCGAGCACGCTGTGCAAAGCCCTCGTTGTTCCTGTCACTTGTTTTGGATGTGAGATTTGATAAACCTTGAGGCTTGCTGTTGTCTTGGGCAGCTGGAGCTTCCTTCTGGGTGGTTGGAGCTGCAGGTGTGCTGCCTGAGAAAGTGAGTGTGTAGCTATCTGAAGGTTGGGCATGAAATTGACAATGACAATTTAAGCCTCCCAGAAGTTATAGGGACAACATTTTAGCTATGTAATGTAAGAGTTGTACTAAGCATCCACATTCAGACTGGTAGAGAATAGGTTTAGTTTAGATATCAAGAAGAAATTCTTTACTGTGAGGGTGGTGCGGCACTGGAACAGGTTCCCAGAGAAGCTGTGGCTGACCCATCCCTGGAAGTGTTCAAGGCCAGGCTCTATGGGGCTTTGTGCAACCTGGTCTGGTGGCAGATGTCCCTGTCCATGGCAGGGGGTTGGAACTCGATGATATTCCCCTTCCAACCCAAACCATTCTATGATTCTGCAATTGTCTCATACGTACTTAGAAGTTGTGAAAGGTGAGGTGACACAGTACAGCTAGAGGAGGTTTGTATAGGTTATTTAATTAAATTTTTCATATGACACTTGCAAATTAAAAAGTAGTTTTAGTTTCCGTAGACTTCATGCTATGTCCAGCCCTTGAATGAATGAATGCTAATTCTGTAAATAGTAAATCAATCCCATACTTTCAACAGATTTAAAAACTAGTGCAAAGTAGCACGTTGGACTGGGTGTACTGACGGATTTCACCCAAGCTGATGCAAATCTACTCTTGGGTTATTCCAGACTGGCGAGAACACCGAAATGTGTATTTTAGCAATTGCTGATCCACTGTTCTGGCAAAGCTTCCTGTCCTTAGAAGAACTCACAATGCCTTCTATAGGATGAAAGTCATTAAATGTTATTGAGCAATAATGGCTGATTCTAAAAGGAAAAAAAATACTCCAAAGGGTGTTTTGTTTTTATCATAAATAAACATTGGCATTATTGTCTGCTCTTTAAACTGTTTTAAGTTTGCTTATTTAAGCATCAAAGGCAATGGGGATTTTGTTTCCAGTTTCAAGAAATGGAGCTCTCTCAAACGATCTCATTATTGAAATAGTGCTCATTCTCCTTTTACTGGCTTGTACAGAAGTAGCTAATACTTTCTAGCCCTCACTGTCAGCTTCTCACTCTCATATACAGATTATAATTGAACTGTGCTCCTGAAAAAAGTTTGTGGTATAAACTGAATTTATAAATCCAGCCATAAACTTAAAACATGTAATGAAATGGTATCTCAAACCCCGTGGTGGTGTTAATTAAGTTAATAGAAATTCCTTGTTGTGTTTGAAGGTACTGCTCCTATCACAGCAGTGATTTTGCTATGAAGGAAGACAGAACTTTTTGGAGCTGTTGTGACTTCCACTTGCTGTCCCTTAATATTCATATACAGTTTAAAGCTCTGGAGCAAGAACTTTTTCCTAAAATGAGGTGGTGGGGTTTTTTTCTTTCTGCCTAATGCTGGAAACCTTGATATTTTTTTGTTACGGTAAAGATGTAGTCATCGAATTAAAGATTTCTGTTTGCTGCTGTAATACAAATTTTGGCAAGATCTTTGACATGGGTACTAACTGTTCTGATGCTGCCTCACCGTTTGTTTAAATTATTATAAAGAATGCTGATGTATGGCTGTGATGCAAGAATTTTTTTATTTTTTTTTTTTAAAAAAGCGCAGCCCGCAGAACTGTGCTGAGGTAATGAGTCAGAAGAACATGTTGGATCATAACATGATAATATTTGTTTCTGTTCTAGTTTGGTAAAAGTTCATATATCTTCTGGGCTACCTAGTCAAATTCAAGAAAAATGAATAGTTTTGTGAGTCAAAAAAGTCAGTGCTTGATGTCCTGTGAACGGTGAATTACATAAGTATTCTTTAACTCTGCATATGGCTATAAAGTAACCTTCCTGTTACAAAAGCTGTAGGAATGAGGACTTTATAGCAGTGTTGATGGCAGTAGTCAGGCTGCTTTGTTTGACTCTGAATGTTGGCTGACAACATAATTTATTTTTTTTATTTTTTAAATTTGTAATTATTATTTTTTAGAAATCCAAACTTTAGGCTGTGGTCCTGCATGCCTCTTGTTGGCAGCAGTCACCTCAGGCCATTTGTTCTGTCTGCTTGCTGCCACCCCTAAGCTACTTCACAGTTGTTAATGTGGTGCTGTGGCTGATCAGGGGACTGATCTTGATTGAAGAAGTAGCCTGATGGAAGAAGTTATTTTTCAGCCAGATTAGTTTCCTTGTCTGCATTGCTGTGTGGGTGCCCAAAAAGTTAAGCTGCCAGAACGGAGGAGGCAGGGATGCAAATACAGTTGACCAAGAGCTGGGATTACTTAGGCCAGTTTGTACCTGTCTTAGTGATCGTTCAGCGATAGCATGACTTGACTTGGCAAACTGCTGGGATTCAGCACTGGCAGGGAGGTGGTGGGAAGGTGGACAGCGAGGCCTCACCCTTTCAACAGTACAAGGTCATATGCTTTATTGTATGTACCTGCAATCAATACTATGAGTTACCTTCCCTGCTGGTCTCAAGTGTGATTCAGTAAGGAATCTGAGCCCATTTCAAGGGTTTTTGTTGCTGGGGAAAGGGCTGGTCCTGCTCATCCTCCTTTCGCTTACTTCTAGCCATGAGATCCTATCTCCTCCACGCAATGCTTCTGGCAATCTTCTTGACATGTAGTTGAGTTGCTCCATTTCTGAACTGAGGAGAAAAGTGACTCTGTTTTTCTGAGTTTATTACCCTCAATTTAGCAAAAGGAGGGGAGAGGGTACAAATTACCTCTTATTGGCAGTAATCGGTTGGATCATCTGAGTTATCTCATGACATTCTGTCTAGCTCTAGCTTCACGTGTGTTTTAACCCAGTTTTAAGAAACCTGTAAGACTCATCGTGTGGGAATGGTTTGAAGCTGCAGCAGGAAAGGTTCAGAATTCACATTTGAAGACATTTCTTTACTGAGAGGGTGGTCAAACACTGGAAGAGGCTTCCTAGGGAGGTGGTCAATGTTCCATCCCTGTCAGTGTTTAGGAGCCATTTGGACAATGCTCTTAATATGCTTTAACTTGTGTTAGGCTAGATGATGGTTGTAGGTCCCTTCCAACTGAAATACTCTGTTCTGTACCTTGTGTCCTGTGTGCCCTACTATTTCCCCGTTTCCATTTTCTGCAAGTGTTTTGAGTGCAAGTGTTTGTGTTGCTGTATATTGAATTGCATTGAGATTAGGGTTCAGGATAAAACTCTCACTTCAGGATGATGGAAGCAGGATAAATCGAGGGGAAGGCTGGAACTTGTAGTGACTGTTCAGTCTGGTAGCTGTTTTGTGCATAGATGTGTGTAACTGTGTTTTGAGGTTGGCCTCAGAGTCGCTGTAGTGCAGCTGTCATTGGGAGGTATATTTTGGCTCTTTCTGGCACTTCTTTTTCTGCTGGTACTAGCCTTCTAACTGAAATTTATTTTTTGTAATTTTTTAGTCAGATGGGTTCATTAATCCTACTTGCTGTCCATCTGTGTTCACAGTAGGTACCGAGAATGAGCAGACACCAGACAAGTAGGTGGGAGAGCAGAACCAACCCTTTTGGCTAGAGCCCAAACTAAATGGGTTAAAATAACCGGGTAATTATGGCCAAATGTTTCCTTTCATCTGCTACCTGGTGTTATGAAAACTGGAGAAACTTAAGTCTTGTGAAGACTTCAACCAACTATTGTCATAATGAGGAAAAATAATCCTGTTGCTGGTTGTAGAGAGGTTCAAACTGATTGTACAGAGAGGTCCAAGCTGTCTGCTCAGGAGCTGGGGTGTTCCCAGGGGCAAAGCTCACTTAAATAGTTCTAGAAAAGTTCAAGCAAGACTGTGCTATATGCTTTAAGCACAATGCTTGTGTGCCTTGCTGAATCCCAGACCTTCCCACCGTTTAAACAGTTTGCATGGCTACTAACAGAAGAGTGCCACAGCTTCAGCAGCCACTTAATGCATTTAATATTACCAGAAAGTGTTAACAGGTTTACACCAAGCCAGGCTCTTTTGGAGTTAGGTGTCATTTTTCAAAAAGCTGTACAATATTAATGCTGAAATACTAAAGAATGATGAAGCTGAATGATGCTGGAGAGAGAGGGAACAGCCTGTATGGAAGATGAGGGCATTTGCAAATACAGTATTTAACCCTGTTGTAAAGGAGAGTGGCCGGTGGCTTTTCCATTTAGAAGCTTTAATGGTTGGATTGCACAGGAAGTGAAGAGAGAGCTTTGGGTTCACAGAATATCTAGGTCATAATTTAATTCATCATGTGTAACTCGTGCCGTAGGGGGTGTCTTGGTAGGCAGGTCTTTATTACCTAAGTTGGAATTTAGTACAGTGCTAGATTTAAGACCTGAAAAACATGTACTATCAGTTTTTAATGAACAAAAATTCTTCTGTTGTTTTATTCTTAGGTTGAAACCAAGTTATTGTAACACAACAGTTGCTTGTGTCACAGTCTTTTTTTTTCTTTTTTTTCTTTTTAAACTAGAAATTGGGTACTGAGGTTAATGGGAGGTAGAGAAGGTGCAGTATGTTTGTATCCTGACTCACACTTTATCAGCTCATGGACTTTGGAAACTTTCTCTGTGGGCAAAAAGTTTCTAATAGTTTTAATTTTAGCTTGATACAATACAAGAGAAAAAAATCTCATTTGCAAGCATGGGACTGAAAAACACTTCAAATAGACATTGTTATGTATGGGGTTTATCCCCTTTTTAAATTTACTCACTACACTGGTTTCTGGGTGAGAAATGAAGGGGTACAAAGAGTCTGGCAGGCATCTATACAAGCAACTGATACTATATAGCCAGTTTATTTTGTTTTTCAGGGCAGTATGACTGCAATGACTGTATTTTTTCCTTTGGATACAGCTAGGCTTAGACTGCAGGGTAAGTGTCAAACTCTAGTTTCTTTGTATGATGGTGTTTCTGTTCATCTTGGCTTGGGCACTTGTAAGGGTGGTTGTAGGGGAACCTGTCTTGCATGAACAGGAATCTTACCTGTGTAACATTAACACCATTTAATCACTAACACCATTTTTCCAGCTGAAGATAATTCTCCCTTCTGAAAGTATTGGGCAACGTTTTAATTAACTGAAAAGGCTGTGTGATGTGTCACCAGACATGGCTTTTAAATGGTTGTTTAAGACAAAAAGAAATAAAGATGTGAGATTACACAGGGTTACGTTTGTGTGCTGTTGCTTTTGGCTGCTGAGAACACTTCAAAACACAGGGGCAGTATCATGAACAACTAATCTAGAATCATTCCTAGCAATGGTTTAAAGGGAAAAGTCAGGATTAGAACTGGGAGTAGGAACATCCAATATTTACAAAAATGCATCTGAGTATAAACTTTATCTTCTAATCAAAAGTCACAGAATCACCAAGCATTTTAGCACTTTGACTAAAGTGCTATTAAGAGCTAGAGAGAGAGCATCAGCCAGGTCATCAGAAATATGTGGTTGAGAAATGAGCACCATATCATATATGCTGCTCATATATTGAGCAGCTTTCAGTGCAGGAAGGGACAGTATTTTGCTAAGGCTTAGGTGTTTGCAGATTACCTGTAAGAGATTGCTCTGCTAAGGATGCTAGTCTGGAGTCTAAGGAATGATTTTGAGAGCAGTTAGGCAGGCCCAATTCTAGTCTATTCCCTAAGGAGAACCTACCTTCAGTTCATGTCACAACTGTCAGGTTAGGAATCAGTAACTACAGATATTCTGGTGCACAACAGAACCTGCTAGTCTGGGGGAAGAATTAAAAAAAAAAGGAAGCAGCCTTACCCAGCTAATGAAAATAAGGAGATGCTTTCTGGATTTGCTACAGAAATAGGGAACGTCTGTCCTTTATGAGGAAGAAGAAACATGCTCTTCTGGAGAATGTTCAGAATAGGAAGGATAAGGACTTCAAAAGGAGCGTTAAATTGGAATAATCTAAAAATTTGATTCCTTTGTTTTCCAGTTGATGAGAAGCGGAAGTCTAAGACAACACCAGCAGTCTTATTGGAAATAATCAAAGAAGAAGGACTGTGAGTAAATACTGATTTCCTGCTTGTCTTTATGTAGACAAGCTTTAAAACTAATTTGATTTTGTGTGGAATAGCCTGTATCTATGTGGGCAGATTTTTACTCTGATTTAAAATGTCTCCCTTTAAGTGTGATATAACTTGCATTATCTTATGTGTTTGGCTTCAGCTAATTTGGATTAAGTTTCTCGAGCACCTTATGCAATGGATCCGTTCAGTGATGTAACTGTGCCTCCATTAGGGAGGTAGCTGTACCTCCTCAGAAATGCAGGTTTGTAGGCAAATGTGCCTTCATGTACCTGATAAACCAGCTTCGTCTGCCTGGATTCTTGGGTGTGTCCATGTCTCATAACCCAGATGAAACTCTTGGGCAGCTGAGCCACTTTCAACAGGATAATTGAGACATGTTTCCCAGCTGGAAGTTTTTTCTCCTCCTCAGTGTGTGGAAGTAAACAAGTGACTTTATGCTGGTGAGATTCAAGATCTATCTATAAGCAGTTAACTTTCAGCAATGCTGTGCATTAGTATTTGCCACGTAGCCTGAGCTGAGCTAGCTGGGAAGAACAGTTGTATGCGTGTCCTTGTCAGAAGCATTTTCCTAAGTGAATCTACCTACTCTTAGGTAGACCAAAGCTTCCAGGACATTAAAGTTGTCAAAAGTTTATCTTGGCCAATAATGTTTTGCCACCTTTGAACTTAAGCAGTTGGCAGCTGTATGCATGAGTACTTCTTGGTCAGTTGGTGATTTCTTTTGTTCACGTTCTTACATAACTTCTTAATTTTTCTTTTTTCTCTTTTTTTTTTTCTCTTTAAATTGAAGTTTACTTGTCACCCTCATGACAAAAGTTAACTGGAGAGACTGCAAAAGTGGTCATCCTACTTTTCCTGTGAAACAGAAAAAATCAGTAATTCTGGCAAGAGGGGAACATTGTGTCTTCCAAAGTTATTGGGAAGGCCTGACTAAGCAATGATACTGGTTCTAGAGATGTGTGTGGAATAACAGAAAGCCCCAAAAACCAACACATTTAGTTTGTTGAGTCTTGTCTCATGTTACAGCTTTGTGAAACTTCTTTTCGCATCTAGATAAAGGAAATAAAGTTACCTTAGGTTTTATTTGTGTGTAGAAGTATTTGTTCGTGAATTAGGGATACTAGCATTGAAAACTTAAGTAATTAAAATAAACTCATGTTTTTTGTCTTAGTTTCATGTGTTGTACTGCAAGATATTTAGTTTGAAAATCATCAGAAGTTGTTCTTAATAAATTCAAACAAAACCAAACTAACACTGTCAGAGGACATAGTGCCCAGAGGGTGTTTCTCCCTTCCTTTTCTTGCGTAGAAGAGAGAGGTGATGCAAAGATTGTTTTAATTCTACTCATGACTAACTGTATGGTCAGTTAATTTGTAACTGTACCTGTACGGTTAGCTAAGCCTGTGACTTCAGAATCAGTCCTAATGTGGTGCATTCTCAGCTATATGGGAGGGAGAAGCACCTGATACATCCAAGATGGAAAAACTAGCATTTACATCATAAGAACAGTCAGGTGCTGCATTTACCAGCCTTGCATCTTTTATGGTATCTTTCTTGGGGGTCCTTATATTCTGTGTATTCCCAATATTTTAATGAATACTGAAGAGCCTCCATGATTACTGCTAGTCATTGAGGAGATTTTTTTTATGCTCTCAACATGATATCTGTTCTGTGCAGCTTAAGTTAAGGTGCATATCATTATCTCTTTTTGGATGTATTGTAGAACATGCTGCAGATGTAGGGCAACTGTTGAGATATTTCTGTTTTACAGGCTCAACAGGCCTGTTGGAGAAGGGAGTTTTGTTAGTCAGCTGTTACGAAATCGTTCTTAAATCAAGCTAGATTTAGATGATACACAACGACAGTCATTCACAACACCTGAAAAATAGCTGTGAATCATAAGGGGATATTCAGTTTTTCACCTGTGATTAATCTAGTTAAATTTAAATGGGTAATGTCTTTTTCTCACTTGCATGACTGATTTGCTGTAGACTTTACTGCAAGGCGTTTATTAGAAATTCCTCCCACCTGCATATCTCCCAGGTTGCATGCTTTGGAAAACTCTCCTTGGTGGAGTATATTAATTTCAGTAACTAGTCTTCCATCTATAAATATTATGTAAGAATCGAGAGGCGGTTTTTTTTTTCTTCCATACTATAGTTTTGTATATTTTGAAGGAGTAGTTATTTTATTTTTTTTTTTCTGGTTACATTAAGAATTGCTTTGTTTCCTTGGAGATGTGAGCATCTCTTTACTGAATTATCTTTTGTATTAGGTTTGCAACTCTGTTTCTCAACAGAGGTGAGAATTCTCCTCATGCCTTGGTACATTTTAGTATATGGTTTAAATTGACTGTATCAGTCTGTATGTTAACATAGAGATTTCAAACATATATTCATCCCCTGGATGTTTGTAGTTCATTGCTGACTGTTGGTAGAGAGCGAATACACTGGTAATACTTCTGGAGTGAGTGAGCCCCAAGCTTTTCACTGTAAATATATTGTACTTCTGCAGCTCCTTTTCAATGGCATTATTCCTGATTATTGTAATTTATAAATATAAGTGCAGTCAGGAGTTCAGTATGGTTTGTTACCATTAATGATAACGACATACCTAGTTAGTGTTGTGTGTAGTATACAATATTGTGTCTCTGGAACCCTCCATCAACATGTAAAATCAAACAGGTCACATAAATCCTTTGCTGATCCTCACCATGACTTTTTCCTCTCCATTAGGTTGGCACCATATCGAGGATGGTTTCCTGTTATCTCCAGCCTTTGCTGCTCCAATTTTGTTTATTTTTATACATTTAATAGTCTTAAAGCTCTCTGGGTCAAAGGTCAGCATTCAACCACTGGAAAAGACTTGGTTCTTGGGGTTGTTGCAGGTAGGACTTCGAATATACTAACATTTTTTTATGAAATTGAGATTTTTTTTATCTAATGTTTTTCTTTATGAAGTCCACTGGGGGTCACACTGAGTGCTTATGCCTCCCACTGTATGCAGACCTGCTTTGTTGTACAACTGTGGTTGTTCTTCTGTGTCTTCCCCACCTCATAATGTGCATAAGCTGTTTGTATTCTGAATTCTGGCACACAACACAGTGCTGTTGCAGTCTAGTGGTTTTTTTGTGCCTGGTGTGTTGTTTACTGTGGTATTTGAGCATCATCTTTTAGATTGTGAGCATAAGTGGCAGGGAGAGATGATAGATTTTATCAGAGGGAAACATATATGCCAATTCTGAAATATTTTTTTATTAGGATAATAAGAGCTTTTAATGTAAGGATTTGGGTGCCAATTTTCAGACTTCTTTTGGGGTCATAATCTAAAAGTGACAGTAAGTCCCTAGATATATGCAAGTACAGTGGGAACTTTATGTTCTTTTTCATCCCTTCCTCTTGTGTGGATGCTACAGTGGCTTCTCTGAAGGGATGATGACACTAGTAGCTTTTTTAGCAAATCCAATGTGAAAAATTACTGCTGTGTGCCTGTGTTTGCCTGTACTATTCTGCAGGAATAATTGCTCATGCAACCACACTGAAACAAGCTGCTGTTAAAAAACCTGTCAAAAAAAGGCCCGTGATTATATGGGGGTGATGGTGGTATTTGTTTACTTTTTGCCAGTGTCTTGTATTTTCAGTGTGTAAGCATAATGAATGGCTGAATAGTTGGGGGAAAGTATGGAAAGAAATTCTTAAGTTGGCTTTATCACTGGGGGAAACTTTCTTATATTTTAGAACAAAGGCTACAGGAGTTAGGGTAATAGTTTGTCAACTAAATGACAACTTCTGTGACTATAGTTTATGTTCTTATAATGGAGTAAATCTGACGTAAATTGAAAAATTCCACTTGAGATATTTACTAATTTTCCCTGCTCATCTCTCATTCCTCCTACTGGTAGCAAATACAGATTGGAAAAATATATTAAAAAATTACCTTTCCAATCCAGAAAATGAAGTTTTATGACTTCTGTAACTGAGTCTGGGCGAAAAATCACAAGTATAGTGTGTTCCAATGTTTTGCTCCATTATGTAATCGCATTGGCTTTGGTTAAGAGAGGTTAATGTGGCTTGCCTTTCCTGGTGCTTGTTTCATCTCAGAACTTTTTTTGAGCTGTTTGTAGGCCTTATGAAGTATACTGAAATATGTTTATATTCTGCTTTTTTGAATCCTCCTGAAGGAAAAGAAAAAGAACAAACAGTAGGTACTAAAGTTTCACCTTTTTCAGGTTTACTGTTCTTGATATTGAGATGGACACAGTATAGCACTATAACAGAATAATTCAGTCTGTCACTCAGACTCTCACCACAGCAACCTATGTAGAAAAAATTGCTAAATTCTGTGATGCAGAAATACTAATAAGAAAGATGAGAAGCTTGTTTTTAAATAGTTTCTTTAAAGTAACTTCTTCAGTCACTACTGAATGGGTATCTGTTTTGATCTCTCCTCACAAAATAATCCTTCTAGCCTTAGCATTCTGTGTTTCTTTCTGAAAGTAGGCAGGCAGCAAGTCACCATGGAGTGAAGCAGGGCATAAAAGAGTATGTTGTGCTTCAGAGTGGTGTAGTATGCAGCAAAGTAACGAGTTCACTTCAGACTCCTTCAATGTGTCTGTATTTGATGTGTTTTGTAGTTTGTTTTTTTTATTTTAGTTTTGGAAAGGAGTAGCAGAAATGCCTTCTTACTGCATGTAATCTGCTGACAGCTACTTCATGGTGGAGCTGTAGGGAGGATACCTGAAGTAGCTTATTACAAATTGCCAGTTTATTTTTGCTGTTACGCTGTCTTAATTTTCGCCTCTCTTCCTACCAGTAGTTTCAGTAGTGTGTGAACTGGGATAAAAGTAGATAGAAAACATTGAAATCTTCTGATTTGGGCTGATTTTCTTTGTGCTGTGTTTTGCTTTAGGTGTAGTGAATGTCCTGTTGACCACTCCTCTTTGGGTAGTGAACACACGTCTGAAGCTGCAGGGAGCAAAATTTAGAAATGAAGACATTGTACCAACCAATTATAAAGGCATAATAGGTAAGCACCTGTTGTTGTCTTCAAACAAAGAGAAGTTCATTAAATGAACTTAAAGGACTCTGGAGTTCAAAGACTTCTATTTATGTGGTGGATTTCACCCTGGAATCTCTATGCTTCTCTATTGCTTTGCAGTCATTGAGTTTTACAGGTAGCTGGACTTGGCCATTTCTGATGGTAAGAGTTGGCAGTATGCACATCTGGAACTAAAATATCTTTTGCAAAAGCAAGTTTCTTATCATACAAATCCTGGAGTATTAGTGAGCCCAGTGAGGTGGTAGCTGGAAGTCTGAGTTTGGGAAGACAATCTGTAAATTCAGTTTCACTAACCTTAATCTCTTAATCACCCACAAGTTCAGTTGGTCTTCCTTTTAAAAATAAGTAAATACTGTTGTCATTTTGAACAAGGTTTAGAAGACCTTGGTGTTGAAGCTGAGCTTGCACTATAAAGAGCAGGGTGTCTGTGGAGAGAGCGGTGATGTGAACCGAAGGACCTCTTTTGTCACTATTTTTCTGTTAACTTCCAGATTAGAGTGGAAGGCTAAAAGAAGTAACATAAAAGATTACAACAGATTTTAATACACTTTGAATATTGGCCTTTAAGTGTAACTTCTCATCTTCTACAGTCAGAATTTTGTACTCAAAATTTTAATGACTTTTTTTCACCTTTCTTCTCAGATGCCTTTCATCAGATAATACGAGATGAAGGAGTCTTAGCTTTATGGAATGGTACTTTCCCTTCTTTGCTGCTGGTCTTCAATCCTGCCATACAGTTCATGTTTTATGAAGGCTCTAAACGGAAGCTCTTGAAAAAGCAGCTGCAAGTGAGTATGTTCTGAGGCCAGGTGATGGACGTTTTCTTTGATGTGTTACTTGAGCAAATCCAGAACTCTAGGTTTGGTTCTGAATCTTGTATTTTTGAGGGTTTTTTTGAGTTAGTATACCTTATAAAAAAGATCCATGATTGTGAAGTGAAATTTGAATCTCTCGTGTCCCTAGGGAAGATATTCCTGTGATGAATTCTTCTTTCTGTTTAAAAAAACCAACACAAAACAAAAACCAAAGCAACAACAAAACAAAACATAAACTGCACCTCTAGTCCACATTTATTTAGATTTGTTCACAGGTTGAACAAATCTTAGAGATTTCAATTGTAATGTATCTGTTTTATAATTGTGTATGTACAGACTGTTTTGAAGTCACCTTTCTCCAAGAAATCAAGCATATTGAGCCTTTGGAGTATCACAGATTTGTTTTGGACCCTATCATTTTAATAACACTTTTTTTCCTGAAGCCCTAGCAGTGGTCTTTTCATAGATACTTTTATTTTGGATAAAATTTTTCTTCTTATTTCATCTTTTCTTGATGGTCTTAAGTATATTGGATTTGCTTTTTAAAGATATGCATATATGTGCATATTTCTGATTGGAATAAACATACTTTGCAAATTTGGAACATACTTTGATATGGGCACCTGCTTATTTTCAGTGATTAATTCACAGTGTTAGACTGAGATGCGCTGTATAATAACCACGTATTTGGTGCATTGTGGAACACTGTGGGTTTTGGAGGTGAGGATGAGCTTCCAGCAGGTATTCTAAACTGATAGAGGATGAGATTTTTAGCTTGTATCATCAAGACTAAGATTCTGCCTGATAGCGTAGTCATTGTGTTGTAGGATTATAGAGTGGTATTGTTCAAGAATTCTTCCACTGTCACCTTTTCACAAGTGCCTTGTGACTTACTAGCTTGAATGTTGCAAAAGCTGAAGTGCTTCTGACTGATGATATGTTTAAATACTACTTCTCTTATCTTTTGTCTACTCTTGGTATTTTAAATTGGTCTAGTTTGGCTTTATCTCTGATACTTTTTTAGTAACCTAGTTTAGTGAGTAAGTTAGAAATGCAAAAGCTTGTGAGCAGGTGAAAGCTACAAATAAACTTGTGGGAAAGTAAGTTGGTTGACTTATAGCTAACTCTTTAAAATGAGAAGACCCAGAGGCTTTGTGAGATCTTTATGCTAAAGATACTAGTACCTGCTAGGAGATTATCTAAGTATGGAGTCCCCAAATGCGTAAGGCTAACTGGCTGTTTTGGTACAATGTCAAATATGTTCTTTATCTGTTGAACAGCTCACATCCTTGGATGCTTTTGTCATTGGTGCAATAGCCAAAGCAGTAGCCACCACCCTCACTTATCCTCTGCAGACAGTACAGTCGATTCTGCGGGTGAGTAATGATTTCATTTCAGGCTGACTGCCCCTGACTTGTTCTGTAAAATGCAAGCCCTGTCCATATGGCTTGTTTTCCTTTGCATTAATGAACCTGTCATTTTGGGAGCTCCTTTGCACAGTGCAGGTCATTGACAAGGCTGCCTCTTTTCTTTGATCCTGCACTGACAGATTCTGATAGAACTTGGTATTCCTGGTGCATGTTTCAACATGATGCATCAGTACAGTGTCTCACAGAAGCTGATGCACCATAATGCTTTTAGGCACTGCAAAATTTACTTATTTGACTATAAATAGAAAATGTGTCAAGTGGGAAATTAAAATTAAATGCTCTAAGCCCAGTTTGTTTCCAGATGACCTAGGGTAATCAAAAAAAAAAAAAAAAGAGTTCTATTCGCTCTATTCATAGGTTTTGTTTTATTTGAATGATGGTCTGACCTTGTCAGTACCCAGAATGTGATTCATCAGGGGAAGCTGAGCTCCCTCATAAATAATATCTTAGACCACTTGCCTGGCCTTGTGCGCTAATTGTAGTGGTAATGGAAATACTTGCATTTATTCTCACTTCCAATTTGTATGTACACTGTATAAGGCTGCTACCTTCAATACGTACCAATATTGCAACAAGACAAACATTGAGGTGAGGAACACCTGCCCGTACATAAGCAAGCATATTATAATTTAATTTTTGTGCTTTTTCATCCATTTTTGTAAGTTGTTTCTTGATTATTTTTGTAACAGTTAAATATTACTATTAATAAATGTTTCCACATGCAGTGTAATGCTATTTTTTCCAAGTAAGGAGGAGCCCTAAGTATGGTAAAGCCATCATACATGTTTTAAAACTTGTATAAATTTGGAGAATTAGTTAAGTATTATTGAACATGATGAGCTTTCTATGCAAGGAGTATCACTTTTCAGACTTGTCCAATATGGTTTTTTAATTATCTGGAAAAAGCTATTTTCATGCAAATTTTGTAATTATTTTAGTTTTTCTTCTCTCAAATTAGGGTGGGTAAAATGTATTTTGATTTTTGGTAGCCTTTAAAAAGATAGTTTTGATGCTATATTTCAAACTAACAGAACTTGAATATATTTACTGTGTGGTTGCTGGCACCCTGAAAAGATGCTGGTAGAACTTTTGTGTCTGCATGGCTTTCTGCTTCGCCACCCTTATGGTGGACAAAATGGAATCCACACGGGTGTGTCAACCACACTGTACTTGTGTCAGCAGTCATTTTTTCTGAAGTGTTTCTAACTGATTTGACGATCAGCTGAGCTAGTGCCTTCATGGGATGGTTTGTTTTGTATTAACAGCCTGGACACATCTCAGGAGTTAAAATGCTAACACAGGCTTATTACTAAAGTGACAGATACAGGAAAAGCATTTAAGCAAATTTAGCTTTGTTTGGATAAGTTGCAACATCAGTCTGTTTTTAATTTGTGATGTGTTTTCTAATGGTGTGAAGGAGAACTGGAAGGAAAGTTGGACTGCTCTATTTTAGCTTTAGCATTGCACAGCAGCACAGGTTTTTTACATGAATATAACTGCTTCAACCCTCCCTACTTTGCCTGGTTGCTGCAGAAATGGTTACAATCTTGTGACTATTACTTCATGTTTTGTCTGTTTCCTTTTGGCTTTTTGAACAAAATTCTTCTGTCTCTTGATGACAGTGTCATTCTTTAAAAAAAGGGCGGATCTGGTAAGTTGTGCTGCCAGCTTGATGTACTAACCAGCTGCTGCTGCTTACTGCTCACCTCAGCTGAAGCCAGCTAGTTCACTGCTGGCTTGCCTGAGTGGTGATGAGTTGCCTTTCTGCTAGAGCACAGCTAGCCATCATGTCCTGGTGGTGACCCACTGTGAAATAATGACCATTGTGCTACTTTTCAATGCGACTCCATCCTCTCCCTGGTGATGATGGGGAACGCAAGGACCTTTATCTCGTCCTGCAGTTACTAGGGGTAATTTCTTTCCCTTTGCTGTATGAAAGTAACAGCCAGAAACCCTGAATGCTTCTGGTGAGAACAGAACAAACATGCATTTGTGACTTCAGGTACATCTGTGATAGCTGTCCTGTCCAGTTCAAACTTGCATGACTTTGCAAACTGTCTTCTAATCTAAAGCTGGCATTGTTATATTAAAGTTTTTATCACTCCTACTGAGTGCTGTTCAAAGAAAAAAGTTATGAGTAAAGGTTTTAGTGTTTTCAGAAATAGCATTCTGCCTGAAGCCTACTTTGTATAGTTGTAGGGTTTTTTGAAACAATGTTAGCAGATTTACACACAAGCTAATACAAGCTCAATATAATTCATAAAAACTTACACATCATAATTAAGTGCTGTTATCAGATTAGAAGTACGCAACTCTTTTCAACCTTAAACTTTTAGAAACTTACTATTGTTTGAAAGTTATTAGGGTTCTTTGTAATGAAGTCTCTACACCTCTACACTTTCAACTTTCTGGCAAAGCGCTGCTCTTGCTCTTGCTTTACATATAATGAAGAGTTATCCTGTGTCATTGATAGTGGTAAGCAGCTTCCAGCCTTGCCATTTGGTATATCTATCTGCTTTTCAGTCATTAAACATACATGGCACTGCTGTTACTCATTATGCAGTGAAACTGTTCTTTAGCCCATATGTCATTAAACAGTGGATAACTTAAATTTGCCTCTGGAGAGATAGCAAGACTGTTAATGTTCTAGTGATCCTGGGTGAAAAACTTCTTTTTAAAACTCAAGCCTCTTTTCTCTATTGTAGAGAATGCTACTCCCTTTGGGAAATCTCCAGTAATCAGTGAAGTATTGATGTCCTAGGGAGACGTGAACTTTTCACCCTCTTGATGAACCTTTATTTGCAGTACAAAAATAGTCTGATGGTGGAGAAGAGAGAAGGAAGCACCTAATCCTGGTTTAGTTTGGAAGTTTATGAATAATCTTGGCAGTGTCTGGCACTCTAGCTTGGAACCTAGTTAGGAATATTTTTGGGATGTGTCTGAGACTTTGACAATAATCCTTAATGCTGATTTATCAGTACCAAATGATTTAATTTCTGATGAGATGATCGTGGATTGTGAGCACGTAGTTGCCTCATAAAGAGAGATTTCAAATAGATGGAAACAGCAGCAACAGAATGCTGAGTTCTTAAAACATATAGCAAAAAGATCTGTGTCATTCTGCCATTTTCTTATAATGTCTGAACTGCCTAAATCTACTTGAATATTCTGTCTACTGTCAATCATAATTTCTTGCACTGAAGAAGTAGCAGTTGTCTGAGGAAAGTTCTGGGAGAAACTCATCCACTGGCAGTTGCGCAAGTTCACCTTTCTTAGCACAGAAGCATAACACAGGCTTCAAAAGCTGTTTGATTATTTTATAAAAACAAGTGTGGCAACGTTTGCGTAGCAATAATTCATAGTTAAAGCTTGCTGACAGTAGTATCAACCTGTATCATATGAGAGTATCAATAAATGCTAGAAAAGGAGTAGCTGAAATCGCTAGTTTAACTCTGAGACATAAAATTACAGCAGCGGCTGTCATGCCCACTGAAAAACAGTTTGGGGATAAGCAAACACAGTGAGTAAAAGAGAAGTACTATTTAGGCCAGGTAGGTGGATTGAACAACTCTAGATTCTTTTACAACAGCTCACATGTAAATGTTTTGCTCAAAGACCATTGCTGGGCAGATAAATTTTGGGTTCAGCTATGCGATCTCACCATAACAATGGTCTGCAGGGGTATGAGGCTTTGCATCATTGTTAAATGAAAGCTGAGCCAGCCAGGAAGAACTTGCTTTGAATGTCATCTCCCTACTAAGACTTTGCAAGTTACGCTTTTGAGATCTTGAAAACTGTTTCCTCCAGAGCAACTGAAAGAGAGCAAGTATGACCTTGTGTAATGCTTTCTTAGAATCCATCTTAAAACAAAATCGCATTATTGTAGCACATAATGTTTAAATGTTTGCTCTGTAAAGCTCATTAGTGTGCACTTTGGTCTCCGTTCTTCCCTGATGGCTAATATAACCTGGAAGTTGTTAAGAGAGGTTTAAAAAAGGCTCTCCACATTTTATGCATGTGTTGGGATTCCCTGCCTGGCACCATGGGGAAATAGTACAACAGAATGCTCTTCCTTTTTTTTCAGTTTGGACGCCACAGGTTGAACCCAGAGAACCGAACACTAGGCAGTCTTAGAAATGTTCTTTACCTTCTTCAACAGAGAGTGAGGTGAGCTTTCTATTTTCTTTTCCTAACATGATACCGAAGACTTGAGTATTACTGGTATGTTGAAAATGTTGCTGAATCTAACTTCTGTTTCTTTTTGCCCCTTTTAAACTTGCCATTTGAGTCAACCTGGTTTTTGTAATACATTGCAGAATAAGAACACAAACCTAAGTATCTGTACAGGGAGTGTTATCAAGGATATCCATGGATACCAACTCGTTCACCTCATCTTGAAAAGAAGCAAGTTGCCTGCACAAAAGACTTCACTTTCTGCAGAATTTTCTCTCTAATATATTGCTAATATAGCTGGCATTCAAAAGATCAGGAATGAATTTAAGATTCTTACAGTTTCATTAACTTGTGATATTAATTCTTCTTTATGAATTGCCAATTTACTTGCAGAAGGCTATTCACAGTTGTCGTCGTCTTGTGTGTTTTGTTTTTCTTAGGCGTTTTGGAATAATGGGACTCTACAAAGGCCTTGAAGCAAAGCTCCTGCAGACGGTCCTTACTGCTGCTCTTATGTTTCTAGTGTATGAGAAACTGACTGCTGCAACCTTCACAGTCATGGGGCTAAAGCATTCACGTAAACATTGAACAAGAAACCTATGCCAAAGATGATGGGGTCTAGAAAACATTTTCCACTTCTGAGACTAGGCTGGGTAACAAAGGGTCCTCACTTTCTCTATTACTTTTTCTTTTTAGCCACCTCTGTCTCCATTATTTGGAGGAATTTGGAATGTAGGATCTGTTGCCATGAATTCAGGGATAGCCCATTCCCTATTCCTCTGTGGACCCACTGTGTTAAGAAACAAAGCAGAGACCTTATTTAAGCACTCGACATGAAATTTTAACTACTCTATGATCTGTTTGACGTTCTGGGAAAGAATGAGTATCTCTCACTATGCTTTCTTGTTTTCCCTTAAATTATCTTCAACCATTCTATCTTTACGTTCTGTCAGCAGCCGGTGGGGCTGGTTTCATGTTATTTTCCTTGACCTGTGTTTATGTCACTTCATATTTGGTTCATTAAAATAATTCATAAAGAACAAGATTTTTTTGACACAGTTTTCTTTTAACTTCAAGTATGAGTATGGTACAGAATTATAGGATATTGCCCCAAATATCTGGTGGTGAGATTTCTGAACTGCTAGAACATACATTGCCAGTGAGCAGGCATGCTGCCCTCTTGAATCCACCTATTTTGAATCTTGAAAGCTTGAAATGCAGATACCAGCTACATAGGAGGAACATAACCTCTTGCTTTTCCAAGCTGAGTACCTTAAGCTGCTTCAAAAAAAAATGGACTTGCTACACAGAAATATGTGAAATTCTCTAACCCCATTACTTCTGAGAACATGTGAATTCACGCCATGTTCTCATGCAGACAGGGAGCAAAACCCTGTGCTTCAGAAGCAGCGTGCCCTGTCAGAAATGTGCTTTAATTATTTTTCCACTGATTTTCGCAGACGCTTTCCTGACCATAAAGCATTAAGGTCATAACTCTTGTCTCAGTCAATGTATATATGTTCTTTTTGCATAGTTTTGTTTAATAGTCCTAGGCCATAAAATCCAAATAAATCCTGCTGTGTCCATCATTCAATTTTCAGTAGGATTGTTCTGGAGAGTATTTTTCTATTTGAAGTATTGAGAAATTCCCTGGTAGTTTAACACCAAGAATGTCTGGGAGAAGAATGAAGTGCTGCAGGAAATATGTTACTGAATTGCTAAATGGCACCCTTTTTAAGTCTCAATTGAGTCAATTCTAAGTATGAAATTGGAATGCAATTCTGCAGATAATGCTGTCTTTTGAATGAGACTAAAAACCTTTACACTGACTGCTGCTTCTAAGAGTATTGGGAGTATCTGTATACAAGAAAAATGCTCTTCATTCAATACTGGATGCTTTTCAGTCCAAATGGTATTTGCATATGACAAGTAAGAATGAAAAAGCATGATGAGCTGTAATTATACTTTGATAGATCACATGAAATGTAATGAAAAGCTGTAGGCCTCACCACTGGAAAAGAAACAATGACAATTCTAAGGATTTCAGTGAAAATATTCTGCTGACTGAAATGAGTTATTCTGTGAGTGTCTGCTGGTTTTTTGGTCTATTTACTAGGAAATCTGGAATCAGCAGTACAGCTTTTGATGAGCTAACTCACTTTGAAATTCCTGCCGTTGGAATCACTCTGGGAAGCTGAGGTTGTTGGCTTTATGCAAATGCAAAGCATTTCTGATGCCACTTTGGCTGAAATCTCCGTGGCTGCTAGAAGCTTTTGTTCAGTGTCTCTCAGATTTTTCTGGTCTGTGGCATGAAGGAGCAATTCCTGCAAATACAGGAAGATTTGCTATACCTTTAAAAAGAAAGTAAACACTTGTTTGCTATCTAGCCAAAAAATACTTGCCTACCAGCCAGTGTGGTTTCAAAGGGATAAAGACGTATCTAATTTTTGCAAAAAAGTTGAGTACAGAACAGCTGTGTAGAGAAGTGTCGGCCTTGGTGCCCCTCACCATTAAACCTGAAACAGACATTTTGCATTAAACTCTCTGCTCTGCTGACCAGTTGTTATAATGAAATAGTTTCAGAAAGGGATGAAAACAAAAACTATTGAAGCTTCAGCCCTTTAGTTTCCTTCTGGTGATTAGATCGATGGTATTTCAAACTTTTTGCTCCTGCATTCTGCAGTGATGATTTAGACATTAGACTGAATTCACTGAAAGGCTACTTAATTTCACGTGGTGGAGCCAAACTCAAGATGGTTGAGGAATTGTTCAGTTGTTTGTTCGATCAACAGGCAAATGTTACAGGTGGTACCTCTGCCTAAGTTTTCTTAGGCATAATTTGAACAGATGATGACATTTCTGTTAGTATTGCTAAGTTATTTCAGGCTTTGAAGGCATATGTGAGTATCGTTGAGATTTAAAAAAGCACAATTTATCAAAGCAAACTATGAAAGACAATGTTTCTAATCTTGGTACTAAAGTTGTTAGTCACCCATGATAGATAAATGCTGTCCAGAAGGAAATTATTATTATTATTATACAATTACTTTACTGTATTTTAAAATGTATTTTCAGGTGTCCTCCTCAAAAGCAAATGTATAGCTTCAGGTTTTGTTATAAAGATAGGATTCAGCTATTCTGGCTCTGTAGTTAAGTCATTTCACTGGAAAAATAGTTGTAGGAGAACTAGTTATGTATTTCTGTGACAAACAGCACAAAGCATACAAGTGTTCTTTTAGACAAAAGTGCCTCCTAATGGACATGGTTTGGGCATTTGGAGCTGGAGGTGGGCACGGAGACAGAGTCTGAAGTGTGTGGGGCACAAGAACCTCTGTGCACAAGTATTTGCAATGAAAGCCTCACGGTTCTCTGTGTGCTGCATTTCCATTGTGTGGCCAGTACGTAACTGCATGTTCCAGCCAAAAAATTGTGTCAATTAATTTCTAGAGAACCTGGAAGAAAATATTTTCATCTTGAATTAAAAAAACAACCTCTTCCATATCTTTCTTTTTTTTTTTAATACTATTTTAGAGGGAAGATGATTACAAAGGACAGCAGCAGAGAGGATTGTCTATCTTAGCCAGGTTTCATAGTGGATAATTCTGTCCTTGGCTCAATTTAGGAGATTTAAATTTAATCCCATCCTGTTCTCTCTCTGGCCTGCTCCATACTTTGTCTGGAGCTAGGAGACGCCTAAGGCACCTTAGAAATTACAAAGCAAGTGGCTTCTTGGGTATCTGTGATATTTGGAATGAATTCTGCTCCCATTTGTATTCTGGATGCCTCTTATCTTTACACAGATTATGTGCCTTTATAAATAATATTAGGGAGGCATTTAACACATTTTAGCTTCTTTTAATGTTACTCTCTAAGCCCCAGGTTAGAGCTTGAGAGCTGACAGGGGTATAACATACACTCTTTGTCTTAACATTGTTGAATTGCTGAACGCTGCTAAATAGCAGTCTCTTTTGCAGAGCTGGTTGTGCTTCGTGGAAGAGGCTCGCTCCATGGTACAGTTTGCCTTTGGCTGCACCAAAGAAAGTTCTTAAAACCTGAAAGCTGGCACATACCCTGTGTGGGAGGAAGAATGAGATTTATCTCCAGTCGGTCCAAGAGGAATAAAGAGCACTGCAAAGCTTCTAGTGCAGATTAATCCTTGCATTACGCATCTTATTGCTTATCTGCTGAGGAGGGAAAAGGGGAGCACTCACCCTGCTCCTCGCTGGCCTTTGAGAGCAGCCCTGGTGAAAGGGGTCTGTGGGTGCTGGTCAGCAGGAGGCTCAGTGGGAGTCAGCAGTGTGCCCTGGTGGCCAAGAGGGCAAACCTCATCCTGGGGTGCATCAAGCACAGCATCACCAGCTGGGCAGGAGAGGCGATTATCCCACTGTATTCAGCATTAGTGTGGTTTCATCTTCAGTATTGTGTGCAGTTCTGGGACCCACCATTTAAAAGGCATGTAAAGGTCCTTGAATGCATCTAGAGGGTACCAAAGCTGGTGAAAGGGTTGGAAGGCATGTCCTCTTGAGGAGCATCTGAGGACATGGAGTTTGTGTAGTTTGGAGAAAAGCAAACTGAGGGGCGACCTCATTGCTCTCTACAGCTTCCCGAGGAGGGGAAGTGGAGAGGGAAGTGCTGATCTCCCTGGTACCCAGTGCCAGGACACATGGGAACAGCTCAAAGCTGCATCCATCAAGGGAGGTTCAGACTTGATGTGAGGAAGCATTTCTTTACCAAGAGGGTGGTCAAACCCTGGAACAGGCTTCCTGGAGTGGTGGTCGATGCCCAAAAGCCTGTTGGTGTTTAAGATGTCATTTGGACAATGCCTTTAATAGCATGCTTTAACTTTTGGTCAGCCTTGAATTGGTCAGGGAGTTGGACTAAATGATCATTATAGGTCCTTTCCAACTGAACTCTCCTTTCCAAAAGATTAAAGTCACAAACAAGCTGTGGAAGTTTTACCCTGTGGCTGAAGTGCATTTTGTATCCCATACGAACGTGGCCGGTCGGTATGTATAACAAGGGGCTGTGCAGCTTGGTTTCAACTGGGAGAAGGGGATGTGATGGTGACAGCAGCAATAGGCTATTTTTTGCTGTTTGGAAGAGCTGTCGGTTGCTTGGCTGTGCTTTGGGCACAGATCCAAATGTTCTAGGTCTGAAAATGACCAGCCTTTCCACCACACCAGTGTAACCTCCACTCACTGTTTTTTTCAGTCTGTGTTATTTTCCATGGTGGTCTCTTGGCACCTTCCATCCCAGCCTACGGCTCTGGTTGCTTTGGCTTTCCTCCAGATTGCCTCAGGGCTAGTACCCCAAAGGCCTTCCCCCAAAGGGGCTGTGCGTGGGGAGCCCCATCACCCCATGTCACAATGCCACTGCCTGGCAACGCAGCAGTCACAACATCCCAGGGCAGGATAAAAGGGGGCATCCTCCCGTGTACCGCTGCCAGAGCTGGCTTAGGAGCAGCCTGAAGGCATCTGAGAGGAAGTTCTTGAGGCTCTGGTGGAATTATTTGGAGGGGATGATAGAAGATGATCAGTGGCTGATGAGACTGCTGGAGGTTCTCTGCTGCAAGGCTAGCTCCTGGTGGGGCCACCTTCAAAGCCCATCTGATGAATGGAAATTCTGCCTTAGCCTTTGGAAAGATGCTCAGGAGATGAGAACTACCAGCACTTCAAGGTAACTGAGGCTATCAGGCCTTTTCAGCTGGATAGTAGTGCTAAGACTATGGAAATACCTTGGCTATCAGGCCTTTTCAGCTGGATAGTAGTCCTAAGAGTAAGACTTGAGGAGCACTGCAGAGCTCACCATTTTCATCCTCTGCAGAGCCAGTGGCAGCAGCCATAAGAAATGGGATGCAGAGATGTTGCAAGGAGTTCTAGTGCTTTGGAGCACCCACTCATGTCCCACTAGGTTGGGTCAGGCCCAGAGGCATGTGGCCACTCTCAGAAGCCCCTAAGATGGCTCCAGGTTGAGGGAGAGTAGTGCTTGGGCACATTCCTGGGGTCATGACCAGGCTGTGGGACAAGGAGGCAGGTCTTGCTCATGCTCAGGGAATAGCCTATAGCTAGTGCTGGGGGTCAGGAAGGAATTTTCCCCCCGGGCCAGATTGGCATTGGTCCCCTGGGGGTCAGGAAGGAATTTTCCCCCCGGGCCAGACTGGCATTTTGGTCCTCAGGGCTTTTTTGCCTTCCTCTGCAGCATTGAGGATGACCGCTTGTCAAGACTCGTCTGGTCTGCTTTGGCTAGGTTACTGCCTGCTGCTCATGGACCACGGAGATGGCCTCTCGTGCCCTGCAGCTGTGGGGAGGAAGGCTTTTTTACCCCCAAGGTGGGCCAGCAGGTGTCTCTGGGGGTTTTTTGCCTTCCTCTGCAGCACTGAGTACAGCCCCTTGTCCCAGGGCTCCTTTAGGCCATTTTGGCCTTCTGCTCGTGCTCCACGAAGGTGTCTCATGCCCAGGAGGCAGGAAGCTTTCTAGAGTGTGAAGGTGAGCCTCCAGGAGTTGTTTCTTGTCCTCTGTAGTACTGAGCACAGCCCCTTGTCAGGGCTCCTCTGGGCCCTTTCATCTCTCTTGCCTGCTGCTTTTGCACCTCCCAGGCACCACTTGCACCCTGGCTGTCTCTGGCTCTTGCCCATTGCATGTTTGGAGCGGGAGCAACCTCTGCTCTTCCCTTGACTCCATTTCCCCAAGGATTTCTTGCTTGTGCAAAACAGCCCGTGCTTGGAAGGGCTTCAGGTTTGCTGCACCATCAGGAGCTGCCGCTTTTCAGCTCTCCCAGTGTGCGATACAAGCGCAGGGCAGACATGAGAGCACTTTTCATGCATCACTGGCCAAGAAGCGCAGCAGAGCAAGTTTGGGAAAGTGAAAAGTATGCTTGTCATTACTATGTGGCATACTTTTGAAAATACCCCATGGTACCATGCACCACTAGTACTACTACTTCTCCTTCATCATCATCATTGTTGCTGCCACCGTCGTCTTTTGTTGTTGCTGTCACCTTCATTGTCTTCTTTGCCATCGTCATCTTTCTCATCATCTTTTTCATTATAATCACTGTCATCTTTTTTTTTTTGTTTCTTCCTATTATTCTTTGTTTCATTGTCATTGTTGTCTTCATGTTTTTTTTCTTTTTCTCTTCTTTGTCATCGTCATCATCGTTTTCATCATTGTTGTCTCCTTCGTCATTGTCAACTTCTTCGTTGTCATGGTACCATGCACCACTAGTACTACTACTTCTCCTTCATCATCATCATTGTTGCTGCCACCGTCGTCTTTTGTTGTTGCTGTCACCTTCATTGTCTTCTTTGCCATCGTCATCTTTCTCATCATCTTTTTCATTATAATCACTGTCATCTTTTTTTTTTTGTTTCTTCCTATTATTCTTTGTTTCATTGTCATTGTTGTCTTCATGTTTTTTTTCTTTTTCTCTTCTTTGTCATCGTCATCATCGTTTTCATCATTGTCGTCTCCTTCGTCATCGTCAACTTCTTCTTCGTTGTTGTCTTTGACAACAGGGCTTGATCTTGCAGCCTCGCTAGTGTCAGAGTTGTGGGGTTTTGCCACCCTGTGGAAACCCAGCTAAGCTGGATGAACACAGAAGGCTTTCAAAAACGGCTCTTCACACATGCTTTTTGCAAATTTGTTCAGATGGTCAAATTATCTCGACATGATCCACAGCTCTCACCCCCATCAGACAGAAGGTACGTGCCTCCTTCCCACAAAATGATTGAGCCAATGCCTTGGTTGGGACGTGGTTACCTGCTCAATCCCGTCTGCTAGTGCAGAGCTGAGAAGAAATGTCATCACAGATTTCCTCAGCATGTACTGCTAGGGAAAGGAGGAGGTACCAAGAGGAATAGCATAGAATAGTTCAGCTGGAATGGACCAATTGGACTCATCTAGTCCAATTGCCCAACAACTTCAGGGCTGACCAGAAGTTAAAGAATGGTATTAAAGGCATTGTGCAAATACCTCTGAAATGCTGACAGGCATGGGGCATTCCTGTGTAGCTTCTGTGGAAAATATATGACTGGCCTGGATGGGATTACATCTGCCAAGATCTAGTGCTATTTGGTGTGTGGTGAGTCTTGATGTGGTTTGATGACTGCTGTCAGTGCTGCTCTAATGAGACACATGGGAAATGGATGACAGTCAGAAATGGGTGATTTTGCACTGTACAGTTGTGGATGCTCTGTATGCATCCATCTGCTCCTGACCTTTGGATCATATGATTTGGGATTCAGGTCTGCAGCTTGGGTGGGAAGGCAGGAGAGAAGGCAAGGGAAAGTCAAACAAAGAATTTAGGATCTTGTGTTTCTCATGAGTATCCCAACATGTAGGAGAGAGGATTCCTCAAAACTGACCGAGTACAAAGTAAGGACTGTACCTTCAGGGAAACCCCATCCCCAAATCACAATCTGTGTTTGCATACCCGATACAAGCTCCATGCAAACTTCTTAGTAAGTGGAATGCTATGCCATCTAAGGGTCCTTTTAGTACTATCAGAATTTCTCATGATGTGATTATTTTAAGGAGGCTATAGGCAGGCCAAAGTCATATAAAGCAAGAAATGGACACACCTGAGGTTCCTGAGCTTTGGGAGGGGGAATAAAATGCTGCTTCCCTTAGAGAACTTCCCCACAGCTTAATTTCAGAGAAGGAAGGGGGTACCAAGAGGGTGAGAGAGGAAAGAAGAGTTCAGTCCTTGGGCTAGGGAGAGAGCGGATTGTCTGGAATGATACATTAAACTATGTTTAATGGTAGGACTGGGAACTCTAGATCTGCAGATGTTCAGGAAAGAAGTGGAAGTCATCAGCTACCCTCCTGAGTGAGCTGAGGTACTGGAAGTGCTAAGGAGAGTCCTTCCTGGGACGTAACACCATAATAATCCAAACAATGTTGTTTGGCCATCTTTGTAACTTTGTTTTATTTTGGGGAATCTATATTAAGCTCCTGAGTAAATCTTGTCTAGTGATGAAGCTGGCCGAGTGCCCTGGTTTACACCAAAGTGCTGCACTCCAGTCACAGTCTTTAAAACTGGGGTCTTAGACTACCTTCTCTCCCTGCCCAGATGCCTGCAGCAGGTTCAGGGCACCCAGAAAGCATCTGGTACCTTTCCATCAAACTGCATGAGTCTTTGTACATGGGAGTGACACAGGAATCTGTGTGGGAGATGTGTTTTTGGTGACTGTCAGGTGCATGCAGGAAAGTGGTGGGTAATCCCAACCTCTCCAAGTCCTCATGATGAGCAGCATTTGCACTTACGGTCCTAAGAGCAGAGGCTGCTAAAGGGTGGCCTGAGGGCTGTGTTGAATTTCTGGGAGACTCTGTCTTTCGGTTTTTATAGGGTGAAGTAAAAAAAATCAAATTTTTGCCCTTTCTTTTTAAAAATGAAATGGAGATAAAAATGAATTTACAGTCTGAGGACTGCTGAGCAGTGACCAAAATGACTCTTAATATTTTCATTTAAAATCTCCATGGAAAAACCTGCACTGATGGAATTATTTTTCCATCACTTCTGAAAAACGTTTCTCAACTGATGCATGTGGGGTGGAAGAGTAGGGAGCCATGGGAGAGGTGGATGGAGCTCTTTACGAGGCCAGCAGCGCTTAACACCTGTGGTTTGGTTTTATGTCTTTTAAATTGATTCAATCTGTGTCTGTGAAGACTGTTTCACACGGAGGGGAGAAGATGCTCTTTGCATAATCTCTCTGCTTCTTGCAGTTGCTGCAGCAGAAACCTCTCTCTTTCAGGGCATGGTTTGACTGTAGCTACAGAGGCCTCATCAAAGCAAGTTTTATGGTATCGAGAGGGATCAGGTCCATTTCTTGCACAAATAAAGCTACACATGACCTCATGGTCTTGATGGGGCTGCTCATGCAGACCCACTGTGTAACTTCACCATCGTGTAACATCAGGGTGTAATTCTTACTTAACTCATGCAGACCCACTGTGTAACTTCACCATTGTGTAACATCAGGGTGTAATTCACTTAATAATGTTTATAGCTTACAGGTTTTGATAGCAGTAGGTAAAGTAGTAAGGTTAGTTTTAGGATTCAATAAACAATAGCAAAAGAGCTCGTTTTGAACTGGTGTTGCACCGCACAAGAAGTTGCCCGGTACAGAATTAGTTTCATGTCTCTGTCCTTGCTTTGGCTTGTGAAGCAGACTCCAGAACTTTCTGGGAAGCAGTAATTTAAAAGAGATAGCCAGACCTTTCTGTTTGGCTAACAACAGTTTTCTCTGCTGGTCGAAGCAATGTAGTGAATCTGTCAAAACAGCTGGGAGGACACAGCAGCTGCTTTAAGGTAAGGGGCAGAAGTTTGCACCAAGACAGGTGGATTTCTGCATACTCTGCGGTTACGGCAGCCGAGGAGAGGGAAGAGCTGTGATTTGGTGGTGGCTCAGGTCAGAAAGCTCAGCGAGACAAGAGTCTGCCCCCATGGCTGGCAGCGATGGAGATGTACGTGTGACAGCAAGGACATAAAACTGTCTGTGAGAGGTTCCTAGATGGCCACCTCCAGCACGTTAACAGATCCTAATGTAGCACTTGCGCAGTGGGGCCTGGCTCATGGGGGTGCTATCGCAGCAGTAATGAACAATGCAGCTCACATCATCCCCTCGGCGATACCGGCGGAGAGAGCCTTCATTTTTAAAATCACTGGCTGAAAAATATTCTTTTGGAGCTGGAATGGTGTCAATAGATGTGGTTTCTTCCTTGCAGCTTTTAGTTTGCAGTGTTGTTTGCTGTGATTTTTCAAAACAGCTGAAGGAAGTGATAGATGTGTCCAATATCACCAGGATTTTTGCCTGGATTTTGACTGCCCAAATTGCATTATGGTGTTTAGGAGGTCCCCCAACCACACCAATATGCTAGGTTGTAACCAAGTTGGAAACAATTTAAAAGGCACACAGGTACTGGTCACATTGGGAACAGCTCCTCCGAGGAGCAGATTTTTAACAACAGGAAAACCCTCCTCCCAATATTGTATTTGTAGCTTTACCTCTAACGCCGAACACCAGCTGGACACACGTGTGCTGGGCTCGGGGGGCATCTGTGCAGAAGGGGCCTGGGATCAAACTCTGACAGTCTTGGCACAGCGGGATCAGCCCCGGTTTTTCCGTCGGAAAACACATTTTTCTGACTTCACCCAGTGCTCAGCTCACACTGAAAGAATTGTGATCATTAGCGCTTGTTATCCAACTGTCGTCACAGCACGCATTGGTCTTATTCTTAGTAACGGCTAATCTCTTCTGTACACTTACAGCCAGATATGGAGGACGCATTTAGGTTTGTAGGGTTTTTTTTTCCCCAATAGGATTTATTTGGAATTAGAGACAAATGCCTACCAGGCTTTGGCAGGCATCACTGTGGCTTCCTTACTGAAAATTGTTGCTTTACAATTCTTGGCTTGGCTTTTGTGATCTTAATCTGTGATGGACAGACGATTTCGGCATCTCTGGGTGGATTAGAGATGTGATAGGGCTCCGCTAAATGTCCTGTTAGCTGAGGGACGGCACGTCAAGAGGGCCCAGAGTTACTGTTTTGAACAAAAAAACCTCCCCTTGTCCTGTTGTTCTTAGGAAGTTTGTTGTTCTCCTAATGTCCTTGAGGAGCTGTGGTGACTTGCTGATGGGAAGGTTTTATGAAGTGCTGTCTTTTGTGAATGCTGATGTGAGAAAACTAATTTGATGGATTTTTCTCATCATCTTTCCTTGTGCACATGTCCATGCAGTCCTAAGCCTTGGAGTCACCCGTTGCATACAAAATAAATGTCTTCCTTTCTTCTGAATTATTTCTCCTAGGCTTGCCTTGTGGCTGTGAATCACAAAATACTTTGACACCCCAGTTTTATAGTTTTGAGATTCCCCAGATTACAGTGGGCAATGTATGAGGTTTTTATAATTTTTTCACAAGAGAAGACAGCCTTTTATTTCCCTGCTGTATTTTTACTCTTTCCATAACATCTTGAAAGATATAAATTGGAGACTTCGTATGCTGCTTTCAAAAGTCTTAAAGTATTTATCAAGAATAAAACAGGATGTTCCAAGAAAACTGAAATATTGTATTTAGTGTTAGAGGATAAAGTGGGGAAATTTTCTCTTTTAGCAGGGAAGAGGACAAAGAAATGGTGAAAGAAGTAATGATTCTTATGTCCTCATTGCTTTTCTCTGGAGCACGTACATATAAGCTTTATCTAATGCTGAAAGAGAAACATTCATGGGAGTCTCTTTGTGACGGAGTGGCGCGCTGGCCTCGCCTTGGAGAAGGTGACTGTTTGACTGACCTTTTAAAGATGAGGACTGACTCTGGAGACCTGGTGGCTCCTGTCTGTAAGACATTAAGCGCTCCTGTAGTGCACCTTCAGCTTTCATCGCTGAGTCTAAAACTGTATTCATTTGTGAAGCTCAGCATCCTGAAGCTCAGCAACCTGATCACGCACCGCTTCTCCTTGAGGGAGTCTCTTTTGTTCTTCTTTGAGTTAGAGGGGGCTCGATCTGGGGAGCTGGAGGGCAGTGGTTGTATTATTTGTATTTGGGGTATTGTCTGGGGTTTTTTTCCAGTATTTTCGGTGGTTTTTGGTGCGTGCCGGGCGGAGGAAGGCGGCCGGACCCCGGCAGGTGGCAGCCGAGCCCCGTTCCCCACCCCGGCTCCGCTCTCGCTGCCGGGGAACGGGCTGGGCAGGAGCCCCAGCAGAGGGACTTTTAAGAGATCCGAAAGAAATCAAATTACAGTCTGAAAGTTTTGAACCTTAGCTCCTTCCAGGAGCTGGAAATGAGGATAGGGTCAATGCCATTCCCTGTAGAAAAGCTGCATTGCCTTGCTTGGGAGGGGGGGGGATGCTCAGTTTTGGGCACACGCTGCTCATCCAAATTGGTGGGCTTAAATTTTTGTCCTCCGTGTCATTACAACATTATAGTGAATTAAAATCCTAGATGAACTTGGGGCCTTTGTTTTAATACGGGCAAAATTTTTGCTTTGTGCCGTGCCAGAACAGTAATGAATTGAATGTGCTGCCTGTTGCATCGAATGCTGCTGGGGAAAAGATGCTCTAGTTGGGTAAAAACATGTTGAATCAAGTGAGGGACAGTTTGGTGGGAAGAAGAAGTAGCCAAGTGGTGTGTTTCTGTGCAAGACATTTCAGAGGTCAGAGTGAAAATCATGGAGTGACATAAAATGGAAGAACGAAGTTGCAAGAAGAAAGCATTTGTAAAGTGTGGCAACAGGTTATGTCTGAATTCAGGACACCCCAGAGATGTGGTGGGATGCTATTTTCATATTGCTGTCACCACCACCAAGACCTGCTAGGTCATTTCACTGTAATCTTTATTTCATGATTTTGCGAGGCAGAGCAAATTATTTGGGCTGGGGAAAGTAGATGTTGCTGCTACGATGTGATTGTTTGCATTTTGGGCAGGTTTCCTACCAGCATTTGGCTTAAAGATACCACTGGATAATGTCAACAGTCATGATTTCAGTCTCTGCTTTCTGGTTTATACAATTGAGTCCCTTCTGTTGAATTGAACTTGAGCTCAGTCTGATCTGAGGATCTGATCAAGGATCTGAGCCTGAGATCCTTTCTCTGCCCATCTGCAACTTCACCACAGCTCTCATCTTGCCTAAATATACTCTCTTTTTCCTGAGGTGTTTGATTTCTAGTTGCGTTAGGAAGTCAGAGGTGAATGAAAGAATTTGGCCTGTGATAGCTGTGGAAACATGCTTCTTCAGTTGCGGTTTGTAGGGTGATTGAAGTCGTGGACTTCCTTCGTTTGAGGCAACAATGAAGACTTCAGAGCATTGTGTTAAGAAAACCAACCATTTGCAACAAGAACTGTCCCGGGGAGACACGTCTTCAGTTGCTTTCCAAAGGCTAGAGGGATTTAGGTTAGTTGCCACAGGGCAGTTAATTAATATTGTATACACTGGTAGAAATGGGGAGGAAAAGTTAAAATCATCTGTTAACTGCACAGCACAATGAACTCCTTTATTCTCTCCTGGCAGATTTTAATGCTCTGTCACTTTCTGTTGGTGGAAAAAGGTGTGTGGTTCTGGTAGGTAAAGGAAGGGAAAAATGATGTAGCCTCCCCCTGCCAGGCACATCAGCTGAGGAAGGACACGCTTGTCAAAAGGTTTCTTGCAGCACTGCCCTGCAAACGTAATTAACGTTAAAACCGCATTAATTAATCTTGACTGTCCCGTCCTAGCTGCTTGAGTGGCTAATGTGTTGTGTGATATGATGCCTGAGCCATGAAGCTTGGCTTTCCAACCCCACACAGAAAGACATCTGACTGCCCTTGCCAGGGCTGCAGGGCAGAGCCTCCCCAGACCCTGCTCAGCCAGCCGCTCTCAAGTGCAGGGGCACCAGCTGTGTCCAAAGGGCCCACCAGAGCAACTTCTCCTGCCCGGGGCCTCCTCCTGGCCCCTCTCCATCCCAGGCATCTCTCAGGCACGGACTGGAGGAATTGGTCTTTACTGTTTCCTCACCCCGGCCTTCTGTGCCGAGGGACTCCCAAGCCCCTTGGCCACAATATAACCAGAAGTGAAGCTGTGGTCTGGGGACAATGGGTCTTATTAAATGACCAGTGTCTGCATGCAAGCTGGGCCATGTGGTTAGTGGTGCACGCGTTGCCCAACATCCAACTGGCTCTAATGTATGATACAAAACAGCACAGGGCATACAGTGCAGTTTGGTCCATGTGAAGAGACTCTAAGTAGCTCCCTCAGGAAGGTCTGGGGGCTACCAAGCTCCCAGAGCATGAGCTCTGAGATCCTTCAGCCATCTTAGTTCAGTTCAGATCATGTTGTACACCTTTCCCAGGTGTCTCATGCTGTGTAGAACAGGGAACATGTGCTTGATTTTATAGCAAAATGTGGTCCTTTTGTCTGCCTCATGATTGGTAAAGTGTGTATAACATCTGACCACACTTCCCGAGGGTAGAGGCCTTAATAAAAACAATTTGGTCATTGCTTTGAGGTCAAGGCCAATGCCATGTGAATTTGATCTGCTTTTAAGCTTGAAAAGTAAGTCGGTTCAATGCTGACTTTTGGAGAAATCACTGCTGACACAATACCATCAGCTTGCAGAGAGTCCATCTCTGACAGCTGCTGCTGTCTACCTGATGGTACTATTGTTAAGATGAAGCAGGAATTACAGCTTGATGCTCGCTTACAATGCATTGCTCTAACGCAGACCCAGGTCCACCGAGCACATAGTGAGAGATGTGAACCCGATGCGTCTCTTGATTTTTCTAACCACAGGCAAAGGGGCTTAGAAAAGTCCAGTGTTACCACTGGGACAGATTTTAATAACCCAAGATGGCAGTTTAACATTTTTCTTCTCTTGGCTGTGATGCAACTTGTGGCTGGGGGAGTGCTCTGAGCCCTCTCAGCTGGTGGGGGACCTTCCGAACCTCAACAACTCTTCCCAGAGATGCCGTAATCCCAGGAATTCCCCCTGTGATGGCTGCTTTGATGAGCCAGGCTGAGTTGTTTGATGCAATTGTCTGTTTCTGGACAGAAGTCTACACTGTACCAACACCATTACAACTGGTAATGATTTATTCCTGTGCTGTCTTGCAAGGAGTCTGGTAAGATAAGCCAAAATTGCAGGGACTATGAAGGCTTTTTTCCTCCTGGTCTCCTCCTGATTGTCCCTTGTGTGATGCTGCATCTTGTGGTGAGCTTGTATTTTCCGTCTGTCATTGCAGTGATCCCTACTATGGAATATAGGTTAAGGATGCAAGAAATACAAGTAAGGTTTGAACTAATTTATGATTATTGTCAATAGAGGAATCCCTGGAAAGGTGAGTTTGGCATGCTGGTTATGCAGAAGACATCAGATATCATCTTACTAGCTCTTCTACTGAGAAAAGATCTGGCAGGAATGAGGACAGTCTCTATCGAGCCATTATTTTATAGTTCTGCTTTCTAGTGTTGATCATTTAAAAAGATGCAAACAGAACAGGAAGAAAGAGACTCCTTTACTATTTCTACCTTCATTGGACAAAGTCATTTTTGTCATGGTAGTAGGCGGAAACTTTAAGCTTTAAACACTTTCCAATGGAAAACAAATGTGAAGCTCCTGGTTTAGTTTCCCATTTGTCACTTTTCTAGGATTGGCACTAGGCAGAAAAGGAGACAAGATACACATAGTGGAAAAATAGTTTCCTTCTCAATGGCTGGAGTTATTTGTGTAAAATAGCAGTGTAATTTTCTCTGTTCTTTTCAGTCTTAGGAGATCTGAGGTTGGGGTGAGGGGGAGTCAACTGGCTGAACTAATTCTCCTCAGGAGAGAATTAGTAATTTTACGGAGAATGAGTAATCTTTCCCCTTGTCATTTTTCATAGTGGACTCAGCCAAAAAAAAAAAATAATAAATAGGATGGGAGCTAAAAATACTTACGCATTTTTCTTGTGGTCGTCCTTATCTGGACTATCACAGCGCTCAAGGGAGTTGCAGCATTGCAGATGGATCTCTCACAAGCTAAGTGGGATGCATCAAAGAGGAGTGCCCGGCAACAGAGTGTCCCCTGCTGCCTTGCCCAAGGCGAGAGCACAGGGTCCAGGAGAGGAAACTAAAGCCCCCGTCACGTACAGCCAGCAAACAAGTCCAGGCTGGCTCCTGCGCACTCCCAGGAGCAGCTGATGAACAGTTTTCATCTGCCCTCTCCTTGCACTCTGATTCACTAAATCCCTTCCTCCCAGGCTTGCTACTAAGCTGGGGCAGGCGACTTGGGGCGTCTGTCCTAGAGCAGGGCAGTTTGTCTGCAGATGGGCATTGAGCAGTTTCCTGTCCTGAAGGGTAGGGGACCATCGCCTCTGCTGACTCCTTCCACCACCATCAGGCAAGCCCTTCCCTGAAGGTGGGCTACAGCCAGAAATGTCTGAAAACTCTTTAGCATGGGGTCAGTGGTTGACTTCTAAAACTTCATATGTGCATCAGAAAACAAAAGGAAAATAAATCTGTGGCTCCCTCTGGAACACACAAAAGAGCTTGGGACTCTCATCTGGAGTGAGAGATGATCTTGTGAAATTTGGGCTGTTTGGTGAAAAGTGCGGGATGGCTCCAATTTGTGATGCTGGATTGACTTTTTTTGATCAATTGGGGTTGATTTTTCAAAGCAAGTACCTCTTGTTCTCGCTCAGTTTGCAGGCTGGTCTCTGGGTTGAAAACAAACACCAACTACCCATCTCATATTAAACAGTATGTGTAGATCACTGACACAGAATTCATGCTGGGTAGTTTAAATAATTTTTTAAATAGAAATTTACTCTTATAATTTCCCTGGCCAGTCAGATAGATATGATTTCCACCCTCCCCTTGCAACCTAGACCCCTTCTCCAAACATTTACAAGATTAATTCTTGTGTAGATTGAATGTTCATCAAAGGGGATCAAAGGGACCTGAGGCAAGTGCTGGCACTCTGGCCCGGGAGCGTGGGGTGGATGGAGCTGGCATGGGTAGGGTGGGGGGTGTCATTGCTACATCCCCACAAACCAAAGCACGTCCAGACAGAGCAGTCCCTGGTGTTCCTGGCCGGGATGGGGGAGGAATCCAGCTCTCCCATATGCGAAGGTCCTTGCAGTGGTTTAGTAGAGCACTTCAGGGCCTCTCAGGGATGAGTTTCATTCCCTTTGAGATTCCCCAGTGATAGCAGAGGAAAGGAATCCTGCTAGGTTTGCTTTGCACGGGAAGGTGTTCAAGAGCAGTTGATCAAAATTAATTTCCTGACCGCGTAATGGCAGGAACAGGCGAGCCCAGATGTGCCATTTGGGTAAAGCCGCATTATTCTTTAATTCCTGTCAGCTTTCACAAGTGGATGTGTGAGTGGCCACATGGCCAGGGACTCTCCTGCTGCCAGGAGGTGATACCTCTGCCTTTACTTTCACAACCCATACTTTCTTTAACCAAGTGTAAAAACAAAAACAAAAACAAACCACCAAAATATGGCCCTTAAATGAAAAAATAACCCCCAATCTTCTCCCTGGAAACATGCAAATACATGGGGAAAAATAAAATAAGTGAAAGGCGACCAAAGCAGCCTTTCTGGAGACTGATTTCTAATGCCACCAACAAAAAATCAGCAGGGACAGGGACCTCCAGGAAGAGAAGGGCTGGGCAGACGAGGCGAGTGGTGCTGCTGGAGGCCTGTAATGTGAGCGGGTGGTAAATCCGTGTGAAAACCTCCTGCTGTTCCTGCCCCCTGCTCGTACCCCCACACACGGGGGGTTGCCCTCACCTGCCAGCTCCTGCCTCTCACCCCGGAGGCCCCGCGGAGGTTGGCATTGGCATCATCATCGTCACTCGCTCCCTTTGCACAATGTGTGGCTCGAGGGACTTTCACACGCCTGGACGCCCACCTAAGGGTATTGCAAAGTATCTGCTGGTAAAAGGCAGCTGGCAAAACAATAAACCCTTTGGCAAAAGCCCTCTCTGCTTTTCCTTCTCCTGCACATGGTCCATTAGCATCCCTTCCTCCTACAGTAGCTTTGTGATCCACCCCAAAAAGCAGTATATTTGAGTCACTCGGGTCCAGCAGGGCCTCCAAGGTTTCTGCCAAAGGCTGTTTCTTGTGAAGACCCTTTAAGGGAGCCAGCCTTTCATGCTTGGAGGGATCCCCAGTATTGCTGGCTCCGCTTGAGAACTGCAGCAATGTGATGTGGCAAAAGTAAAAGAAAACGGGCCTGGCGCCATGTAACACTTCACAGGCCAAAACCAGTCCAACTTGTCTGATCCTCCGTACGTCTGGGAACACACCACCCCTTCAGGTGCTCATGCCAAGGCAAACCTGGCTGGAACAGAAAGCGGGCTGTATACGGGTATGGGGGGACCATCTGCCCAGGGCTCCCCCCACTGGCCTCCATGACATCCCACCACACGGTGCAGGGAGGTGGGGACCCAGGACCCACACAACTCCAGTGATGTTTGTGTAGGTGGATCCCAGGGGTCATTAGGAAGCTGTGAGGAGGAAGGATCCTGTGTGAGCATCCTTCCCTTCCTGTCCTTGCTCCCAGCAAACTTTCCGCCCACTTCGTGCCTGCTCGGTCGCCACCAATTCCCTGCTCCTCTGTATTTGACAGCCTCCTGCCCCTCACCCATGGTTTCTTGCTGGCTGGCTGCTCCCTCTGTGCCCTGGGTGAGTTTGACAGTCCTTCCGGAGGTGACAGCCAACCCGAAGGGCACCAGTTATTTTCAAAGTTTGGAATCTGACACCATGGACATGCACATCCATCAGCGGCCCCAGCAAGTGCAGATGGGTTACAGGTGCAAATGGAAGGGCTCCGTCTTCCGGGCTCTGAAGTTAAGGGACAGGTGCCCCTCTTTGCTTTTAGCTCTTCTTATTAGTAAAAGCCCTTCTTCACCCATCCTAGCCATCTTTCAGGTGCTTCTGGCATTTCATGCCCATACAGCTTTGCTTCCTCCTGTCTCCATTCCAAACCATCCTCCTACTAACTCTGCTTTATGCCGAAATATTAACCTCTCAAGCAATCGGCAGCTTCACCCTCTCAGTGTGCCAGCAGCCCTGCAACCAGAGAGAGGGATGCGCTTAGAGAAAAGGCCACCTCTGTTTTAGCAGGTGGCAGACACTCTGTGTGCACAGGAGCTGCTGGTGAGGGAGGCACCATGCCAAGAGTTAGCAACGAGAAAGAAGGAAACAAAGAAGTCATGTTTTTGTACAACATAGCACTTTTCACTGTGAATACACGTGTGAGGGTGGGTGGACGAGAGAGCCTACAAAGCCTTTCAGAGGAGGTGCTGGGGGGACCTGTGGCAGGGATTGCTGCTCCCTGGCTTTTCCCATTCATCCCACCTCTCTTTTCTTGCTCCTTCTCTCATTTTCTCTCCCTTAGTCCATTTTGTGCCAGTTCAGTGCTTCTCGACAGGAGCTCAGGCTGCAGTTTTAGCAGGACCCACTAGTGCCAGCAGGGAAACACACGGATCTTTCCTCCTGCTGGTTTTCCCCTTTTCTTTCTTCTTGGATCAGCTTCCTCAATGATACCCCTTTACAGGCAACAGAAAATCCATCTTTTTGGTGATGGGTTTCACAGCTGCCTGCCGAAATGCAGGACTGGGGTGGACGAGGTGCTCCAGGAGCCGAGCTGCTGCTTCTCAGCATCCCCACCTGCCCCCTGGGCCAGGCCCCAGCTCCTCTGGCAGCAGCTATGGACCGGGTGGACAGAGGAGAGATGCTGGCCAAAAGCAGTTTCTCTTCTCTTTTCAACTTTATCGGGGCAGCGGCCACGGGACAGCAAAAGCTCCTCAAAAAAACCAGCTAGACAATAGCAGGGTGAGTTTGTCAGGCTTTTTTGTTTTACTTATTGGTAATTTTATCCATGACATCACTGATGAAGTTGAATACTTTAGTTTAAATCATCTTTTTAACAACAGAAGTGAAGCTTATTTCCCACAGAATTTCCCTTTTGTTCTTTGCTTAAATACTCTTGCTTAAAATGCCCTTTGGCTGTTATTAATTACATCCACAGTTTTCTAAACAACTTAATCTGTGGAAATTAGAGTTTGCAGGGAGGGCCAAGATCTAGTACATCTGAAAGCAATATTCCTGTCCCTTTTAAACATAATTAATTTGCACTGATTCTTACAGCAGTACGAAAACAACATGCAAGATGTACAGCAGAGGATAAAAATACACATCAGCGGAGCCAAGTTAAATCAACTGCTGTGGGCTGTGCCCTTCCCCTGCCTCCTGGGAAGGGCTGGGTTGCAAGGCTCACAAACATAGGTGTGGGCAGAAGGGCACAACAGTTGCCCTCTGTATTTCATATGGGCAGAAGGACACAATAATCGCGCTCTGTATTTTAAAAGCACACCATTACCACGCCGTTATATATTGTCACCAGCCATTAGAAAGGGACTAAATTGCTATTTCTGCTCTCAAGCCACTCCGCTTGGCATACTGGCTTTCAATGCATCGAAGAGTCCTTCACATCTGCTGTGGGGGCAGTCAAACGATCTGACTAAGCCCCCAGAATACGGGGGGCTATTTTATTAAGCAAATCTATTTAAAACTGAGGGGAAAGGGTAGTTCGCCTGTCTGAAAACACTGCTTTTCTAAAACAAGCATGTCAGGTCTCCCCTAGGACAGCGTGTAAGGCCACTGCAAGGCTGCTACTTTAAAGTCACTTTTCCAACAGAAATTGCAATTTTTGCTTCTTCAAAGGAAGGGAATCAGTACACTAACTTTTCCAGGTTACAGAAGTCAGCACGGTACCCTGCAGAGCTGCTGGCACTGTAGCAGAGGAGTCCCCATCTATATATTTTCTGGGCTACAAAGGTGTCACAGCCAACGTGTTTCCGCTGTTTGTTTTTCAGCAAAGCTGTGCACTGGGGTTTTCAGCCCCCAAGTCACTGGCAGAGGTCAATGAGGTAGCAGTTCCAGCAGGCATATAGCTGGCATGGATGCGGTTGAAGGGGTCCATGTGGTTTCTCTGGCTTTTCTTCATCTGCGTCAGGTGAAGGGAAATTGCGGGTGGGTGCAGGCGCCCACACCTTTCAGGACAGCTAGTCTATTTCAGCTAGTCTGCTTCCTTTTTTTGCTCCTTGATCTTATCTCAGACTGAGCTGAACAGGATGTTGGCTTTGTGGTGCGTGAATGGAGAAGGTCTCACCATGAAGGCTTTTCCCTTGAAATCTCTCAATGCTTTCTGAGGACAAACTGTGCAGGCAGGTTTGGGGTGCTGGTGGTACCCAGCATTCACAGCATCCATCCCACTGCTGGCCACCGTGCTCTGCCGGGGCTGGTGTCACCACCTGGGGACACTGGTAGGTGATGCTCTCCAAAGCCACCCACATTTGGGTGCAGACGAACTCCATAAGGATTTGGCCAACACAGGCCAGCTGCCTTCTCTGCCAAGCCTAATCCCATTTATCATACTGTGCGGGACTGCCGAGGGCAGCTGGTTGACATGACAACTGCATTTCCCAGCGCTGGAAATAGTGTTTCCCATTGCCCATCTTTCATTCCTGTAATCCCGAGTGGAGGCTTTGCTCTGTTTTTGTTTTATTTTCCTCTTGAGGAAGAAATAAACACATTTCTTAATTTCCTGCTTGGAGCAAAGTGGCTGAGCCAGAACCGAAACCTCCTCTGGGTGCCTGCTTGGGATGAAGGTGGGGGAGCAGGCAGTGCTGGGTGGCTAGAGTGTCACCTCAGTTCCCTCTGCTCCTAAATTTACCTTCCTACATGCCTGGACAGGACTTCACATAGTCAGTGATCATCCCTGCTCTTACGCTCCCCATCTTTCAGCAGTTTTTCCTTCATCTCTTAAACCTGGAACGCTCTGTGTAGCTGCAACCACTGCCAGCAGCCAGCCAGCCCTGTGAACATCACTTCCAACTAGCCCTCTGGAGTCCTTTTCTCCCTCTAAACCTTGGCGCATCTCAAGTTTTCCATTAAAGCTTCCTCATCTCCCTGATAGACCATGAGCTTTGCCTGGTCCCAGTGAGGTGCAGGGCTGGCACCTCAGGGACCTTCTGGCCTCTTGCTGGCCCCAGGGAAGGTGCTGGCTGCTGCGGCCAGAGCTTTGGCCAGTGGGGATCATTGCTGGGTTTGCAGGCAACTAAAATTCATCTGCTCCTTTTGGAGGGGCCTCAGCCCTGCTGGCTCTTACACATCCAAGTGCTGGTATGGGCAATGCCATGAGGGAGCTGAACCATCCGCGGGACCTTTCCTTGCTGGCAGTCTTTTAGCTGTACGAGGGGACACTGATGGCTGAAGGAGGCAGGGCACGGTGGCCAAACCATTGCAGTTGCATTAATTTCTCCCTCCGGGAGAAACTTCAGTCTGAGATGAATGGTTTCAGCCTGCAGAGGGATGCAGGCAAGGGGTTGGAGAGAAGTTGTATCTGTTATAACATGAACTTGCAGTGTTTTAGGAAAAAAGGGCAAACAAGCTCTCAGGTCCCCAACCCTGGGGCTGCAGGAAGCAATATTTGTCCTTACAGCAGATGAGAAATCCCCCAAACGTCCCAGGGAACTTCTTTGGCAGGTCTCGGAGAGCTGAGCTCATCGTCACCCCCCTTTTCCCTGGTTGTTCATTCACCACTTTGAACCGTTCCAGGCCCTCAGGTGGTCAAACAGCTCATGACATCCTGCCTCCCAGATTTCACCTGGTTTATTTGGCATCCTGTGTTCCCTGCTTGAGGCTTTGTATCACTCGGCCAGCAGCCAGGAGGGGCCAGGGCAGGGGATTGGTGCAAGGATGGGAGCAAGCAGAGGGCCACCCTCATCCTGGTATAATCCTCACTGAAGCCTTTAATGAGCCTGTGCAGGCAGCAGATCTGACAAAAAAAAAAGGCTTTTCTGATTGTTCTTCTAAAGCTCTGCTTAATTTTATTGTATATTTTTCTAAATTCTACCTATTCAGCCCAGTTTTCCATGGATCAGACACCAGTCTTGCTATGGGTGGCACAAGGGTGGTCAGTGGGGTGGCTTTTCTCAGTGGCAGAGCTCTCCTGCCAAGAGGGAGAGGCTGGGGAACCATAATGCTGGGTGGAAAGCCTGATTGCGAAGGAAATGCTAATATTCTTATCACCACCAATCTTCCTACCTGCAGACTGATGGATGGCAGCACCGCCAAGCCTTCACAGCTTCATTTGGCCCTGCCCCATCCAATAGAAACAGACTATACAAGTCCTTGAGTGGTGCTAATGTAACAAAACATGCAGGTCCTCAAATGCAAGGATGGAGGACATGGGATGGGGAGGACAGACAGCAAGAGCCTGGAGGTGCTTTCCTGCCCACAAGTGAGCTTAGGCCTGAAGCAGTGCATCTCCTCTTCCCAAACCACCAGTGACTGGGACCAGCTCTTCCTGGGCTCTGCTTGATGCAATCACACCTAGAGAAATCAGAAACGGCTGGGGCCATGGGGACTGAACATTATTAGGGCCTCTTGGGGAGGTTTTGGCTCAAAGAAGGCATGTAGGCAAGGGCCAGCTGAGTCACGGCTGCGGGAGAGGCTGCAGCCAGCAGATAAAAGGTCTGCATCACCAGGAGCTGTCAGAATGAGTGTTAAATTAAGTGTAAGAGAGACATGTTGTGCTTATGACTCAATTTACTGTTCCTTTTCACCATGAAAGCTCCTGCTCATGTTTTTACTATGCCCCCTGCTTTCTAACTGAGCTCTGTCTCTCACTGGCTATTTAGCGGCAATATCTGCCTGGGGTTCAGCCCTCATCCATGTGTGGGCAGTTCTTTCAGGGCTGTGGTTGAAGCGAGTGGTGAACTTCAAAAGGACAACCACATGCAACAACCTTTTTCACCAACTGAGTAAGCAGAGCTTGGGCTGCAGGAGACTCTGCAGTGAGGGTAGTCATCAGCTATGGAAGTGGTGGGAAGCCCAAAAACCAAGTAAGAGGAAGTTAAACTGCAAGTAGGATTGGGATCCATGGTTGTGTTTTGAGGGAGAGGTTTTATTAGGGTGTAACATTGTAGGTGTTGTCCACTTCTAGGAGTTTTTGCATTTGCAAAGCAAATTTACCAGTGAAATCCTGTGCAATGACTGTTCCTCTACTGCTCTTGGAAAATTTACCTTTCACTGCTTTTTTCTGCCCATTGCTCCTCAGTCCCCTCAGTGGCACACAGAGCTCTGGGTGGTCTCAATGAGCCTGTTTTCTCTCCCTCAGATTTCCCCTGAATGTTACTGCAGCTGGTGGATCACACAGCTGCTCCTTCTTAATCATCAGAAGCTTTCAAGGGAACCAGCTTGCTAAGACCAGAATTTCTGATAGGAAAAATTTGAAGGTGAGGAAGGGCACTTCCCCAACCACTTTTATTTATGTTTTTTTTTTAGCCTGGATCAGTTCCCTCATGGGGTTCAATGCTTGGTTCCATAATCCATCATGTTTGTGCTACAGAGGTGGCGGTGCGCTGAGATGCATCTGAAGGAAGGGACGGTTGGAAATGTAAGGAGGAAGCAATGACTCCATGAGTATCAGCATTACTAGTGAGGACCTTGAAGCAGGAGATGAGGGTCTCAGACTTCAGAGTCTGAGTCCAGAGTTCTAGTGCACAGGCTGTAAAAATAAAGCCACAGAGCTGCATCTTTTTCCCTTGAGGACCCCCGTTTCCAAGCCCTTCCCCATCACCCCCTTGGGCGGCTTTGCTGCTGGGGACATTCCCCTGTAGAACGAGGTGCTGGATCCTGCTGCTGGGTCACAAAGCCCCGCTCACAGTACATCCAAAACACAAATAAGCATGAACTGAGAGAGCCTGACCTCGCTGACATCTGTGTTTTCCCTCTTGATATCACTAATGAAACAGCTCTTGAGCTGGCAAATACAAGAACATTTCGCCTGTTTTGGACAGTGCTTGATTTTCTCAGGATATGAGTCTCTGAACTGCAAGAAAAGAAACGCAGCCATGTTTGTTCCTGCTGATTCTGGCCTAGGCTTTGTCCAGCTACTTCCACAGTCACATTTTCAGTGGCTAGCACAAATCTTGTCATCGATTCACTGGTGTTACAGACCCATCACTAGCAGCAATAAGAGAGATGAGTGCTCAGAGAGGACATAGGCGTTCTTCCTCCACACCACAAGCCATCCTGCTGGATATACTCTGTTCTTTCACATTTCCACCTCTGCCACAAAAAAAAAAACCCCAACAAAAAAACAAACCCAAAAACCAGGATAGCTAAATATTACAGACTTCTGAAGGTACATGTGGCTCCTCCAGTGTCACACCTAGCTATAAAACTGCTCAGCCAGCAAGACAAACAAGGCTGGATCTCATTACGAAAGGCACAGGGAGGAATACTAATAGCTGAGTTTACCAGACCCTTCCTCTTATCAAGTCTTGTTTAAAGTTGCTGATAACATTGACAAGTGGTACTGGCAGAAAGTTTCAATGTTGGGTGTCTGCCCAGGGCCTGTGTTGTCTCAGGAAAATTTCAGCGAAAACAACTCAGCTATTTCTCCAAACCTGACTAAGGGAAACAAGTTTTGTTAATGTAAAAACAAAACCACATCCTCTTTCATTAAGATTTTCTAGCACAGCCCCACCCTGAAGCAGGGACTTGAGATGTGAGGCTGGTCTGCCTACTACCTTCTGCTCCATGCCTGTTCTGATTATAAGCCTTTTAGTAAAAACACAGAGCACTGCTGTCTTGGTTCCTATGTCTCCCTCAACAGGAGCATGTGATGTCCCCAAAGTACGTGTAAGTTTGGATGCAAAAGAGCTTTCCCAGGCATTGTTCCTCCCAACTGTAGGATGCTGTTATGTTACCTGCATTGATGATCCTGTTTTATATATTATGGTAATTATTACATGGTGTTATATTAGTAATAATAATAACAACATTGAGAGAGATTGTCCTTGGTGCGTTCAGGGCTCCTAGTGTTTGTGTTCAAGTGTAGGAGCTGGGGGTGTGTTAGTAGAGGGGACAAAACAAAAATCAAGAAGTGTGGGAAAGAAATTTAGGGAGCAGAAGATAATAAACAAGATCCAAAGAGAGGGAAGGATGGGGTTTGGAGGCAGAAGACGGTGCAGGACCCGGTGGCAAAGCAAGAGAGAAGATTTAAACTCGTCTCTGTGCGCTTTGCCAATTGAGGGGGCACTGCAGTTCATCTCCCCACCCTGCGTCAGCTGAAGCAGTCCAGACCCTCCTCCTGCGCATCAGCAGCCCTGTCACCCTGGGGGCTGCTGTGTCCAGCAGAGAAAGAGCAGAACACTGCCGGCACGGCACGGCACGGCACATCTGTGGGCTGGGTTGGGGCTGTGGGCTCTGGCCTGGGGCCAGCTGGGGAGCCTCTCCTGCAAACAACTTCCAGGAGCCACTCTGAGCACTGATTTGGGCTGTCTCAGATGGGATAGTGAGCCATGGGCCTGAGGGATTTGCCTGAAGGAAGACTGCAGACACTAGCGTGTGCTGGTAGCTCCTGGGCTTCATACGTCCGTCTTGTAGAACACGCCAAGGATTTTCCCAGATAAAAAAACAAGCAGGGCACATCACTTGGCAGAGAGTTACATCCGCACATAGATGTGAATGAAAACATCCTGAGAGCGCTGCCCTTGAAGCAAAATGCCCGAAAGCTCCAAAACACAAACAGAAGGGAACGGAAAGTGCCGTGATGGCGGTCTCGTTCTTATCACCCGCCTCCTCCCTGCCTGCAACCACCGTCCTGCCCCAGCCCCGCAGCCCCAAGCGCTGAGCCCGCTGCCTCGGGAGCAGGAACCGGGGGAGTGGGAAGGAGCAGAGCAGTGGCTCTGCACACCCTGGCCCTGCCAGGGAGAGCAGGGTGGTGTGAGGACCTGCTGAGTGGCACTGTGCCATGCCCTTTTAAAATTGTCATCCCGCTTTCCAGCGGGAACCCCAGGCCTTCTTCATCAAAGCATAAACACGGAGCAATTGATTGCACGTTTGTTTGTTTTAAGACCCAAAGTTTATATAGCTTAAAACTTCCATGTACCACTTTCCCCCAGTGCCTCTGCAGCCCAGTAACTTGTGTGTGACAGAGAGAAATAAGCAGCAGAGCACTTGAGCGTGATCTAACCGCGGAGTTATTTGATCTGGGGTTTGGTATGCACTGAAAATACCAGCAGTTAATGTTACTGCAAACATGGCACAGCGGCTCTCTGCCTCCCCGCTCACGCAGGAGGCAATGCTTCGCAAAGCTGAGGAGGATGCTCTCCTTCGCAGCACCTATCCCGCCGGATCCAGTGACCAGCCTTGTTTTACACACCCACCCACCAAAGCGCAGCCACCTGTACATAGGTATTTCTAGCCTTCATTTTAAAAAGCCTTCATTGGAAACCAGGAAAAAGTCCACCTGGGAAGCTCAGCTTTGATCTCTATTTTTGCCCATTGACGTGGCTTTAAGTCCCCACATCTTTAAACATTTGGTTTAGCGCTACTGCTACGATTTTCTAATGCAGTGCATAAATTTAAAGGCTATTTCTGTTCTCGTCTGAAGTTTTAACATTTCCTCCACTTGGACTGGACATACTTTATCACATCCTCTAAACCCCAGGGACACTCCAGTGAAGAGAGAACACTGTTGATGTGAAAAGTAGTGATATTTTCTCAGTTTCAGACCCCTCATCTCATTCAGACCACTCTTACTCAGATCAGACACTTCTTTTTCTCTGCATTTAAAGCTCACCAGGGAAAAGATGAAACAAACAAACAACAAAAAAAGATGAAAAAATGGATAAATTCTATAACAAGAAGACAAATCACTCTTGTCAAATTTATTTGTCTCCATAACTGGAAGAAGCAGTTTTTACAGGCTTTTTATTTTAGACACAGAAAATCATGATGTGTCTGTCCTCTATGCGCAGTGCCCAACAGAAGATTGTGCCATTCACTATATGCGTCATTTAGTGTACGTGCCAGGTTTCTGTTCAAGTTTAATTTACTGCTTCTAAGGGGTTTCAGCCTTTCGGGGTTTATTCAAATCAAGCAGAGATTATCATCGGCTTTTTCCATTTTAGGCAGACACCATCACCACAGTGTTTTCAGTGCCTCCCTTATACAAAAACTCATAACAAGAGTGAAGCTCGCAGAGAACTCAATGAAGTATCTGGTACTTTTCCTCTTTCAAAATAACTACTTGGAGGAAAGGTTTTGTTTGGTTTCTTAGGCTTTGTACAGTTACTTATTTTAGGTTGCTTTATTTAGTTTGTGCTTTTGTTCCTTGTACTGAGCCAATATTTTCCTTTTCTCAAATTTACTTGAGTCCTCCTGGCTACCACATTTGTACCACCATAACCACTCCTCCTTCCTTGACATTTATATCCTCCAAAGTTTCGTGAATTATCATCACATTCTCTTCTACAGTTGTCATTCGACCAAATTATACATCTGCTTTGTTTAAACATTTTAAAGCATGGATTCTCCAGGGAAAATTAATCAACCTTTTGAAGTCTTTCTGGACTCGAGGCACCTGTACACAACACTCTATATCCTCTTTAGATCGAATACTTTTAATCTTTGGCTTGTTATCTGCCTCCTGGAAAAAGTGTGGTCAGTTCATGCTGGTCCTGGGCCACTGACCTGACAGAGAGCTCCAGTGACAGCTCTCGTGACCCACCAAGTACACATGAGGGATGAGCCAGCTGGGTGCACAGCCCAGGATGACGGGCACATTTCAGGTGCAAGTGCAGATGAGGATCAGAGGGTATACGTACCAACGGCAGCAAATGATACCGTGCCCAGCAGATAGAGAAGTCCAGACACACGGCAACTGCAATTTGTGTGGTTCACTTCACCCTCAGCTGGGCACCTTGCTGGACAGCTGGGGCAGAAGAGATTTAATCTTTCGAGTATCTGCACGCAGGCAGCACCACATGAGAAGTGAAGGTCACTACAGGACACAGCCAGAGTAGGGACAGTGAATGCCAGAAACTCTGGCACCATCAGGACCAGGATAAACCTGCCATGGAGCCAAACCAGGGTCATGCTGATGAGGACATGCCGACTGGAGGCAAATGATCAAGTCAGCAAGCGGGGACTTCCAACATTTTAGGGAGAAGATAGTGAACAGTGGCTAAATATCAGTCTATGGACACAGCAGTGAGAAGAGGGGTGGTGGGGAACTGCTGACATCCATAGCAAGAAGAGCGAACATGGGGTCTCCCAACATATCAGACCCCACTGCCCATATGCTGACAGATCGCAAAGATGAACCACTGTGGAAAGACTGAAGATGTCTAGAACATGGTGGCACCAGAGAAGGTTGGATTTCTTCACTACAGCAGAAACAGCAACAGAGATGCAGACATCATCCAGGAGATAAATGATGCCCTAGATACAAAGTTGGACAATATTAACCTAAGAGATGCTCTGAAGACTGGGTTGCTGTGAAAAAAGAAAAATAGTTACAAAATACAGATTTAATATATTTTTTTCTTATATTTGGGATTGAATCCAGTGGTGAAAACACCGTGTCAGTCAGTATACCCCTATGTCTGTGACACTGTGTTTTTCTGCCAAAGAAAGTGGCCTGGAAGCAGTCTTTGAAATTCCAGCTCATACCTTTACTAACACACCCCGGCAATAACAAACATACCAAAATAAATACTCCTTCAGGCTACTATCCTATCTATGACAAAAACCAGCAGAAGATTACTCCCAGAAAATTTCAAGAGAAGAATAGGGTAATTTGCCCCCACAAGAAGTTATTTCTAGTCATGGGCTTTCTGAGGTTGCTCTATGCCCTGAAGCTAGTGGGGTTTTATCCCTCTAACATGAAAGAGAATAAAAGTAGCAACCTCTAATTATCCTCTTTTTTCTCCCCTCTAATCCTATTTAAGACTTAAGCTGACTCTTATTCTCAATGATGATCTGTGAAACTCTCACAAATAACACTATTCTGTAGTAAATACATTTCCTGTACACACGTAACATTATTCTGTAATAAACACACTTCCTGTTACCCATTTTAAAATGCATCACCTTTCAGGTTCATTGAGTCCTCATTCAGCAGAGGACCAAGCAGCACCCACTACAGCACCTTTATAGTTTTCATCATTTCCTGCTTTTCTATTATGCGCCCTTTTCTGAATGTCTCCCTGTAAACAAAATAATCACAGGGGGCTTCAGTATAGCAGTCTCTCCCTCCCTTTAATCATATCTGTCCTTCAATTCCCAACCAACCCCGCTTTCTCCAGTATCCAGTTTTTTAAACGACATCCCCTGGATGTTTCAGGCAAAGCTGCCTCCTGACATTACATACTAGCACCACGCACATTTCTGGAGAAATCAGCTCTGCGGAGAGCGCTTTATCATCAGGCTCTTTAACCAGGCGTTTAACTCTGACAAATGGCTGCCTGTGTGCAGAAGGAGTTGTGGAGTGTTGGCATCCGAGATGCTGAGCAGTCCCCCGTGCTAACAAACCGCCCACAGGCGCTTCTCTGCTTTACGTGGGCTCCATCAGGAGAGCCCTGGCCAGGAGCCCGTCACTCTTGCTACGTTGCCAGCAGCTGGAAAAGTCTTCGGTGTTTGCCGGGCAGCCCTGCCACACAAGGGTATCTTTCTTTGGGAGCAAATTTGCCTGCTCAGTTTCAGTGGTGTGCTGCAGCAGGGGCAGGGGAAAGTGGAAAGCAGTTCCACTTGAATTTCATTCCTACTTCCTTTGTTCGTGCCTCTGTAATTTTTCTGGGACGCTCATTCCTGGACTGGTTCTTTTGTAGGAACATCAGGCCTCTCCGAGAGCGGCTGCTGTGGTGTTCCCCAGACTGTATTAAGCACTCATTCTTTCTTTCTTTCCTTTCGTTTGAGCCCCTCTTTTCTCAGACATAAATCAGAGCATTCTCATTTCCCTTCAGAGCCTTTCGCTCCACTGTTTTTAATACGTATTTTAAATCACATTTTAAAATGTTTATTATTACCATGGTAAATCTTGTTACTAAGGCTGGAAGGCTGAATGTTATGTTAACAAGCCCTACCCACTATGAGAGTTGGTTTGAGGTAAACAGATAAAGGTAAACTGAGGCAGAAGAGAAGCCTGCGGTCAGGTTGGTGAATATCAGCATGCTCTGCCGTTGGGCTTCACAATTTCCCTGTGGACCACCTTTGTCCAGGCACTACCAGATTCCTGCTCCAGGGCCTATTTAATGCAGCTATGTGAAAGTGATGGGCAAGATCAAAATGCCAAAGACACACGTTCCCAGTGGATGGCGATTATTTTCCTCTTCTAGTTTCTGCCTTTGCAGTCCGTTGGCCTTGAAGCCTGAGGGATCATGGCAGTGTCCCGCTTTTACTGAGCCTCTTGGATGCTCTTGGGACACCACAGTCTCTGTCTCGCACCTCTTCCAGAGAGTGGGACCCCACGGTGCAACTCCCCCGAGCTCTGAAAATAGCTCTGAACTTTCCCAGCCTCTGCATGTGTTCCTTGGAGCTGCAGCCCTGCTGGATGAGTCAGCTCTTTCGGGATGACATCGCAGCTGAAATCAGACCCAGGCTTTGCACAGAGAAATCCAAAGATCCTCTTGTACTCACTTGCTCTACGGGAAACATCTAAACAAAGTAAAGATGTGAGTGTCACACACTTCCTCTCCCCATGCTGATTACTCACCTCTCTGGGGAGCTCTGGGATTGTGTGGGGATCAAATCTCCTCTTTCCAAATCCTCCAGCTGCACCTTCTCGAGCAATGAAAGAAAGCTGGAGAACACAACTCCTCCAAGGGCAGGCTTTGGAGTCAGAATGGTACAGCCCTGATGAAGATGTGCTAAACAGAGTGGGCTCCAGCACCTCTTCCTTCTTCACAGCAAGCTGCTGGAAGAGGATGTTCCATCCAAAAGACTGGCATGGGACCACAAAAGCCTTCCCAGCTTCCTCAAGAGTTTGACTGTCACAAGCTCTTGCTGCACTCCACATCCCTCTGTGAAAGGGACAGAGTATAGTGACTGCTGCAAACGCAACCGTAGGCATAGAAACACAGGGATATAAAACCAGATGCAGACCTCTTCTCCTGTTAGTGGCACATTCCTATCACTGGGATGTTACTGACACATAGTCTCCGAGTTTCAATTCATCTTTTGTGATTCAGTCTGAACACTGAAGAGCAGATTAACAAGACTGGCCCTTTAAGTGTAATGGTGTTTTGAGAAAATTATCTGCTTTGGGATGTTGCTTATAAATGAAAGGCTAGCAAAAGGGCACTCTGGCTACACAGTAAGTTGCCTCAGATGTTTTCACAACACTTTCAAGTGCAGTGTGACGAAACCTGTTGCCAGGTAAATAAAATCAGTGTGGAAATAGTCTTGCCCCTGACTGGGACACGAGCGGCTTTGAACTGTTCTGAACACAGATGTGAAGATGCCTTCCTTGGCTCTTGAACTGAGCAAAGAACTTTGAGCTGCCATCAGGAGGGTAGCTATGATTTCTTACTCCCCAAGGCTGGAAAAGCTCACTCCTTACCCTGTAATGCTCTTAATCCTTATTTGGCTGATAGTTCTGTCTGTCTTCCTTACACAGTTCTTTGATCAAATTGCTGTAATTTTGCTATGGCTTCACAGGTGGCAGAGACTGTAAAGTCCTCCTCTCTGTTCGCAGAAGTTCCTACTTTCTATTACAAGTTGTTGCATTGCATCTGTAGATCCCAAACATTTCACAATGGAAGCCCAGAGTCACAAGATAGGGTGGATCAGATCGTTGCCCAAGATCACAGCGTGGCAGTGGAAGGATGAAGCCTCCCAAACATGCTTCCTAAGACCCTTTCTAATTCCTTATCCATTCAATATGCAGAAGAATAGACCAATAGCCAAAGCTGTGATGTAATGTGTAGTTAGAAAGGTAATATTTGTAACATCTGAAAAACATTTCCCCTCAAGCTGCATGGGAAGGTCGCTGTCGGATTAGCGCTTTCATGTGTCATTGCCTGTTGCTGCTGCACTGTGGGAACAGACCCGGGAGACAGTGAAACAGTAGGAGGGATTCAGCCTGGGGGAATGGGCAGGAAATGGGGCCTGGGGACACAGGACAAACTCTCTTACTACAGTTCTCCTCTGCGATTTTGGGGAAACTGCATTCATTGCCGGTGAGTCACACGCAGCTGGACGATGTGGGTTTGGCTCCATCTATGGGAAGCAGTAAAATATTACAGTAACACCAGGGACCACCTGGGGACTGTTCCAGTCCTTTCGCACCAAAAGATAATGGCCAACCTTCAACTTTTCTCATAAACCCCAGTGTATCTCTATCACTGCACTTTTGAACCAATGAGTTTGTAAACTGTGTTGTTTACTATGGTGAACCCTCTCCCACCTGTGTGGATCACAACTTGGAAGCCACAGCCTTAAGTTAATAATTTACAGATTCTTTGATAGACAACACTGTTATTTATTAAGCTTGAACTCTGATACTAGTCCATGCGCTTTTTACATGCACTTACCACTTCCCCAAACAATTTTTTAATTGGAAATTCTTGTGTTTGGTGTTTGCCAAAATGACACACTTTTTAAAAGATTTAAATTGCTTTTCCTTTCCTTTTCCTGTGTGTTCTAACTCTTTCTTTGAACAGTTGAGCACATAAAATCCTCTTTTGTTGAAAAGGACTGATAGGAAGATAGATTGCTTGCCCAGCAAAGCTTACATTAATAGAAACATGTTGTTGTTTACCAAACTGAAACTGTTGACCCACTTCAAACAGAAAATCCTTAGTAAGATAGGAAAACCGGTTGTCTCTAATGCTTTGAACACAGCCTTCGAAATATCCCTCTAAGATGTTTTTGCCCTCTCCCAACTCCTTTCTCAAGATGCACTTGTACCATGGGCATTAGAGGACAGCAACCAGCTGCTGATGTGCAGGACATTGAAAACAGGAACGAAACCTTGTAAAGAACACGATTCAATTAAAGAAGTGCAACCGGCCTCTCCGAAGGCATGGAAACATCCTCTGGTCATCTCTTATTCTTGCTTCTCAGGACTTGATTACACCAGGCTGAGAACATACCATTTCCTCCTAGTTTTACAACACAACCCCAAGCTCAACCGCTGCCTTTACAGCTCCCACAGGGGCTCCAAAGAGAGCAGGACTGGGGTACCACCACGGGTGGTTGCAGCAGCTGCCTGCTGCGAGCTGGACCACGCGCAGAAGGGCATCTTCGCACTGTGCTCCGTTAGGAGCCCAATCTTCAGGGTCTACAGCCCACTACTCCTCCTGGGTATTCAAATACACGTGCCTGAACTGTACCCGCTTCAGCACCCTCCTGTTCCTTTCCCTGCCCATTCCTGTCAAGCACACCCTCCTCCTCAACCTCTGCCCTGCAGCCTGAGAGGGAAGTGTAGGCTCTGGCTTGAGGCCCCACGTGGAAGCTGAGTTGATCAAGTGACTGACGGTGCATGGTCTGCTGGAAGAGCTGACCCAGCCTCCGTGCAGGCAATTATGGCCTGGCAAAAACCATCTACATGCAAGTGCTCACCTGAACTGCTGAAGGAGAGGTGGCTTCCCTTGCAGCCCACGTCAGTGTCTTGCAGGAGCCTGGCCACAGCAGCCAGCATACAAGCCCTGCCTGAGCCCAGGGCTGGCAATCACCCCTGTTTGGCCATGTGCCTCTGGGAGGAGTTTCCTCAGGGCGCTGGAAAGCCCCTGCACGCTCTCCCTTGTGCGCCACACACATGAGCATCTGCTGTGGCCTGTGCAAATCACTGGAAAACTCGAGATCTTGCTGAGCTGCTAAGATGTGTATAAGTAGTCAGAAGACAAGTTAGCAGAATTCATTAGTTTCAAAAAAAATAAGCTGTGCCAATCCGGTTCTTTCTCCATCAGGAGACTATTTGTCCATCAGCCTAACGCCAAGACAATAAACATTATTAGGCATGTTCTGAGCTGTTGGTTCATTAGGATTTCTTTAATAGCTTATGGTTTTAAGCAGAGTCATCTTTAGATGGCTGAAGGCCATCCAGCCTTTAAGGTTAAGCTTAGCATTGAGCCATTTTAAGAACTTTATCTTTAGAAACACTCTGAGGGACACCTTTTAGCTTTTTTCTCTTTTGGTGTTTTGGTTTTTTTTTTTTTCCCATTCTCCCAGCTTTTCTTTAAAGAGAAAGGAAATCCAAATGCAAAACTGAATGTAATGCCAACTCAGTGATGACTAGGATTATCAGGTAAGGAAAATCAAATATTTCTTTGCAAGATTCCAACCTTAGTTGCTCATGGTAGGCACACAAAAGTAACTTGATTTTGTAATTACACAGTTGAGTTCAGAATTAGTCTGCACTTAGAATTAGTCCCACTGGAACCAAATCGACTTCTGCTTTATTCCGTTATACTTCACTGGTGTTTTCTTTGTTCAGTGTAAATCTTCATCTAACATTTAATCAAATGGAAGTCATTTAATATACTTGATCTGCTGCCTTTTCCAATACTGCAGACTGTTCTTATGCATCTGTTAATAAAATGTGAATTTAGTTCACTCATTTTATGTCTTAAGGAAACTGAAAGCTACTGAAAATAACAGAGGCCTTAAAAACTAAAACAAATATATAGCTCGTGTGTAGTAAGTAGTCTTCACTTTTCATTATTCCTGCTGAAGACAGAAATCTTTTATGGGCAAGCAGATTTCTTGCTTTCTATTTTCCCTATGGTATCTTTATCAAGTTTGTAAATACCTTTGGGAACTTTAGAAAAATGTAGTAGTTGATACAGAAAACAATCAGCAATATGTAGAGTATGTCAATCAGTAGAGATGTTACCAAATCAATGAAACCTAAGTACAGAAATGAAAGGCAAGGCTTCCATCTCTTAAATGTTCATCTGTCTGAAGAAAGATACAGACTGGTGAGCAGGACTGCCTTGTGAACTGAAGATATGGGCATAGCTGTGAGCTTTGCCATCAGTTCGTGGTATGCCTTTGGACACATCATCTCTCCATGCAGATCTATTAATGAGTCTCCTAAGCAAATGATTTCAAGAACAAGCCCCGAACCATCCTTGCTAAAACCAGAAAGACATCCATGCTTTCTCATCCACTTGGAGCATTTCTCTCAGATCCCTAAAGAGCTATGCTTAGAAAACATGGGAGAAAGGGAGGTAAATATTCCTGACTTATCATTAAACCTAAAACTCCCAGAATTACCATCATCCATGGGAACGTTTCATGTTTTTGACTCTACTCTTTCACTGAACTACCTCTGGAGGGCTAACCCTGTCAAAGAGCATGGGCAAGAATTACGTTACATCAAGATTTATGTGCAAAGCCAAAGCTGAACTGGATCCCCGGGAATGAAAAGCAAAGAGCTGTAAATGTCAGGATTAGAAACTAGGGCAAGATAGCGGCTGGCTGGCAGTAACCGGCTGTTTGGTTCTTCCTTACATTCTTGTGTCATCAAGCTTCTTATCGTGAATTTCATAGGTTAATTGTACATGGCACAAACATTTTTTCCTAACTACTTCACATACATTGCTTTGCAGTTATATCATGTCCTCTGGATATGGATAAGGAAAGGCCAATCTTGCCTTCTTTACACCATTTATTATTTTATACCTCCCTCACATCCCCTTTTCTTCATTTTGAAAGGCGAACCCAATTTTTTTCAGCTTTGCTCTATGAGACAATCCTTCCCTGGGCACTGTTACAGCCTCTGTCATGATTCATGTCCCTAACGTCCTTTTAAGATACACTAAACAGGGGTGAGAACAATGTTGCAGGTAGACGCTCACCAACTAATTATAATGATATTATAATAGTCTAACTATGGTCCTCTGTCCTGCTCTTTAGGCATGGCATCATTCCTCTATTTTGTCAACAATCTCGCCCCACTTAACCAAAGTATTCATTACGGGACATTTCACCCATTTGTGATTTATTTTCCTGGCTCCGTATCAAATCAAAGAAAAACCATGCTTTTCCAAGGAAAGCGTCCCACTTGGCCAGACACGGGGAGGTTTCAGCCACAGGACTGGCAGTGATGGCAACGTGGCACCTAGACCCTCCCTACCACATCTGGGCTCCTGCCACAAGGATTTGGAGTGGGTGGCACTGGGCAGGGTGGTGAAAGGGGGAGGCCAGCCCTGCACCCCACTGCCCTGGCCTCAGGGCCGCCCTGGTAGGCCTCACCTCACCCCATGGTGCCCTCTCAGGGCCTGATGGGCCCCACTTCCCCACTGGCACTAGCCAGGCCTTTGCTGCGCTGTACCCACAGAGCCTTTGGGAAAAACGTCCCGTCCTCCCCCCCAAAACAATACAAACATAAACGTGGTAAAAGCTAAATAGTGTCCTGCTCCACCACAGACCCGCCCCCCTCCATGCACTGGGACGCAAAAGCCCCGCTGGCCCTTTAAGGGCGAGGACACGCCCCTCCCCGCCTTCCCAGGGGACGCCCCGCCTGCCCCCCCACCGATGACATCATCCCTGCCTTTCGATTGGCTGTCCGCCCTGTCAGGCACGCGGCGTCCCGCCCTCCTCCCCCTCGCCCTGCCTGGGGCCCGTTAGCTTCCCCAGGTGCTCGTGGCCCATTGGCGAACCCCGCTGGCGCTCACCCGCGCCTCTCTGCTCTGATTGGCGCGTCGCCGAGGGAGGGCGGGGGCGGGGGGCGGGCGCTTCCGCGGTTGTGAGGCGCCGGTCGGCGGTGGCCAGGCCGGGTAGCAGGCTCGGGGCGGGCGGGTTCTCGGACGGTGGCGACGGCGGCGGCTCCGCCAGGGACTGGCGGCGTCGGAGCGAGATGGAGCCGTGACCGGGTGAGTGCGGAGCTCCGGGACTCGACATTGAGCTGCCAGAGGCAAAGAAACGG